>NC_091257.1:53607500-53929772 GCF_042477335.2 Ovis canadensis | reverse complement strand
GGCAGGCACACGCCTTCAGCAGAGGAGTCATCACTTTGCAGGTAAGAGGTCAGATGCCCTGTCCCCACCTTCAGGGGGTGAGGCCTGTGGGCCCAAGCCCCCCACCCCAACCAGCCCAGCCTGTCCACCCCAGAATCAGGGAGGAGGGTCTGTGTGTGTCAGCTCCTTGTCCTCATTTCCTGTCTGTGGTCCTGGAGGGATTCACTGCCTGGCAAGAAATCACTGGTGGACCCTGTGGCCAAAAGCTTCCCAACATAAGGCTGGTTCTCCTCCGGCCCTGGGCCCCTGAACATGGGTTTCAATTCACATCCAAAGTCCTCCAATTCAATTCACATCCAAAGTCCTCCAGAATCTGAACTGAAATCCACACAAGCATGTAAGCAACCAAAACCGAGGCTCCAATGGCCCTAAAATGTGCTTCTTGATGAAGGACAGAAGAAAGGAAAAACAGAAAAAAAAACTGAGACTCCAGGAAAGCAAATAAACACAACTTAGAATGAATTTTAAAAAGGCGTTTTCCCAGGAGACTTAAAGCCCACTGGCCATCCTGGGAGCTGGCCTTTGCCTTTCCCCTAGAGAAGCTGAACCTGGCTAAAGACACAGGTAGCGCCAGGAGCAGGGAGCAGTCATCCACACATCTGGAGAGCAGGACTCCAGGGTGGTTATGTAACATGTGGACTGCGCCATCACGCTCTGTTTACACTCCTGTGGTCCCAAGATTGCAACACAGGCGACAGCTCTGTGCACCAGCCGTGTGGGAGGAACAAGTGACCAGAGTAGCCTGGTTCCTCCCCTGGTGACCAGAGTCAGTCCTGGAGCAGCCCAGCTGGGACCCAGCAGGGAGGAGCTGGTGCACGAAATTCCTGGCCTGGAATCTTGCACTTCATTCCTCAAGCTCTCACACAGAGCCTTCTTGGTTTTTATTTGCTACACAATGGTTAACAAAGGAAGACAGAATGTCTGCTGAGCATACACTTAGCGGGTGCACGTGGAACTCTCCTGTGCTTGGGAATCATTGGGATCATGTGAGACTCACGTTCAGATTCAGCAGGTCCAGGTGGACCTAAGCTCCTCGTGGCCGATGAGCCCCCAGCTAGACCGACACCTCTGTCCTCTGACTGTCACATGTGACCCCTGGAGTGATGTTAGAAGGGGCAGTGTGAAGGCAAGGGCCCGTCTGTTCAAAAAACTGAAAATCATCGATTAGATGCCAAGGCTCCTGGATAAGGTGGCCAGGGGTGGAACCAGCTCCCCAGGACCAAGCAGACCAGGTTCATCCCAGGGGGCCACCTCTGGCATTGAACCTGGCTCCAATTCAGGCCCTCATGTCCTTCTGGGCTCTCCCACTGTGCAGGGTCAGGGCTCCGGGAGGATGGATGCTATAGCGGGGAGAGGGTGACACTCTGCGCCCCCACCCCAACCTGGTGGATGACCCTGATATTCCCAGAGCACAGGGTGCCCAGGACACAGGCGGGGAGTACAGCTCTCCTGGGGGGAAAGGAGTCCCTGTCCCTATACCCTCAAACAATGACCCTCCATCTGCTTGGGAGTGGCGGGTACATAAACAAGAAAGGGCCATCTCAAGTTAGCCTGCCTACATGGAGAAGAATCCAGATCCAGTTTCCACTCTCCTTTGGTGGGCCACTTCTCAGGAGGCTGAGGACCCTGCCCCCTTCCAGAAAGCCCCTTGACTCCCTAAAGTTGGCTCAGTGCTTTCTCTCCCAAGTAGGAGAGGGGAGCCCTGGGCCTGCGCTTCTCAGACTCTGATGCACACAGAATCACCTGACGACCCTTAGTCAGAGGGCCCGGCTGGGTGTGAGACGTTATTGCAAACTGACTCCCAGGAGATGCTGAAGCTGCTGCTGATCCTTGGGCTTCATTTTGAGATGAAAAAGACTAGAGAGTGTACCAGCCACCTGGTGAGGCTCTTCATTTGCATTAATACACTAGCAACACCATCACTGGCTTGGATAGGCTCAGACCCTCCACCAGACAGATGAAACAGCCAACAGTCTCTGAGATTAGGAAATCTGATCGAGTTTTGGAGCTAGAAAACGGACGTGTCTGGATTTTAAGTGACTGGAGGAGAAAAGGGCAAACAACTCCAGTATTCTTACCAGGAGAAGCCCATGAACAGTATGAATAGGCAAAAAGATACAACACTGGAATATGAGCCCCCAGGTTGGAAGGTGTTCAATATACTACCGGGGAAGAGTGGCCGGCAGTTACTAATAGCTCCAGAAGGAATGAAACAGCTAGGTCAAAGCAGAAATGATGCTCAGTTGTGGATGTGTTTGGTGGTGAAAGTAAAGTCCAGTGTCCCAAAGAACAATGCTGCATAGGACATGAATTTGAGCAAATTGCAGAAGACAGGGGATGACAGAGAGGCCTGGCATGCTGCAGTCCACAGAGTTGCAGAGTCAGACATGACTTAGCGAATGAACAACATAATTACCAGAGTTTATGTTCTTTCCTCAACAAAAGGAGAGCCCCAGTTTATCAGGAGAAAGTTCAACCTAGGTTCAGTGCATTGGGTCTCAGAAGGCAAGAATGCATGGAATTTATTTTAGAAGGCTATCAATCAAATGTTTACCAGCTTTTCAAAAATGATCTGGGGTTTGAGGGAATGTTTCATTTAGTTCATTCACTGTATTTAACAAACATCTGTTGCGTTCCTAGATGTTAAAGGCTTGAAAAACTTAGGTCATGACATGGGTACCTTCACAATGAAATCAAGAGTGTGTTGTAGCCCGATTTTGTATTTTTCCACTCCATATTCCAAAAGGCACAGATGATTTCAGACATTTTAATAAAAAACTAGCTCCACAAAAGTTTTTTGGGTGCATCAAAGGAAAAATCTATACTGACAAGCCCTCAGCCAATTGGGGCTTCAACATCTGCTTTTGGAAGAAACCATAGATATTACCTCCTCTTGCTGGTGGTCTAGAGACTGCAAAGCTGAACTCCAAGTGTGTCTTTAGCCTTTGGCAATTTCAAAACTAAGCCACAGCCCCTCAAAGGTGGAGCTTTCTTTTTACAAGGGTGATTGCTGCTGCTGCTGCTGCAAAGTCGCTTCAGTCGTGTCCGACTCTGTGCGACCCCATAGACGGCAGCCCACCAGGCTCTGCCGTCCTTGGGATTCTCCAGGCAAGAACACTGGAGTGGGTTGCCATTTCCTTCTCCAATGCGTGAAAGTGAAAAGTGAAAGTAAAGTCGCTCAGTCGTGTCCAACGCTTAGCGACCCCATGGACTGCAGCCCACCAGGCTCCTCTGTCCATGGGATTTTTCAGGCAAGAGTACTGGAGTGAGGTGCCATTGCCTTCTCCAAAGGGTGACTGGGGCAACACTTATAGCCATGGAACAAAAAGTCAAGGACGTGGTAACATCAGGTTTGCCAACATGCCTCAAAGAGACCTTCTCCTTTCAACCTTCTTTCTTTGTCCATCAGACAATCTCACAGCGTGCAAGGAAAATATGCTTAACACACTCCATCCACAATTTAAGCCACAGCCAGTTTGAAAGGAAGAGAACTGACCAGGCACTCATCCACTTGGGAAGCCTCCATCTGTTTCCCAAGGTCCCTCTTTTATACCTCTGTGGAGGGAGGTCTACGTCACGTAGATATTAGAGATCAATAATGACAAACAAAAATGATAACATTTCACTTTCAAAATTTGTTTCCATGAAAATCAGGAACAAGAAAATGCAAATATCCTTGTGCTGAATTAGGATAAGTTAACCACATGACTCAGTAGTAGGCAGGAGCCATAGGAGACATGGGTTCAACCCTTGAGTTGGAAAGTTCCCCTGGAGGAGAACATGGCAACCTGCTCCAGCAGTCTTGCCTGGAGAATCCCAAGGACAGAGAGAAGCCTGGTGGGCTACAGTCTATGGCGGTCCCAAAGAGTTGGACATGACTGAGCATGCACGCACACACACCAAAAGCAACCCAGCATCCACTTGGTCAGAACAGATGTCTGTTTGGTTCAGAGGATCCCTGGGCACTTAAGACCTGCACCTCTGTCAATTTTAGTCAGTTTCCCATAATGAGACATTTCAGAGGACCACAACCTGACTTTGAAAATAGTTGGAACTGTAAGTCTTAAACAGAAAAGCACAATTGGCAACATAATTCACATTCATCTGGATGGGATTTCCCCAGGTGCTTTTTCCCTTGGAATCCTGGACTCCAAGGAAGTTAACCAGAATTACCAGAAAGGGGTTCTGCTGTCCAACTGTTTTGGAAATTTGTGGGCTTAAATGAACTCAAGCAGGTTATTTCCTGCAGCTCTCAGAGGTTTCGATGTGAAAGTGTCCGGTCTCGCCAAGAATGAGCCTGTTTTCTAAGTTTGGTGGCTCAGGGAAGCCCCTCCCGCAGGTTTGTTTTCCAAACTAGGCCAGATTGCTGGAAAATGGAAATCATTTTTAATATGTTCCAGGCAGTACCTATTTTTCAGGCAAGTGTTACTATTTGTTTTATTTTAATTAGCTCTATGAGTCCGGGAGCAGGAGGACACACAGCGGAAGGCCCGCCCTCATCCACAGAGCTGATCCAGCCCATCTGGGAACCATCGCTGACGTGGGCCTCTCATGTCCTCCAAAGACAGGCATGCTGTCCATCCACCCATCCCCCAAACATCCAACCCAAACCCACTCTGTGCCGAGGCCTGGGGTGGGCCCTGGAGAAGGGGCAGAACTGCCAGACCAAGGCCTGCCCTCAGGGAGCTTCCTGGGGTGACCATTCCACTGCAAGGCTCTTGGCAAACAATGTATCTTGTTCACTGTGGTTCTATGATTCCTCATCATTTCAGAATTACACAGAAAGAAAAACCATCCTTCACATTTCCTCCTGAAAGAGACACCATTCAGGAGATCCTAAGAAAAAGGGTGCGCTGGGGAGCCTGAGTAACTAACCCTGGTGCGTAGGGCAGGGGGAGGAATATATATTTTTTCCTTCCTTCCCCAGGGATGTGACCGCTCCTGGCAGTGTTGATCCTCCGTTGAGAGCTGCTCTCATCCCACACGGGTCTTCCGTGAACAAATATCGCAAGCAGCCAAAACAGGAAGAGTTAAATTTAGAAACACAACTGTCACACTGCATTCAAGAAGGAAAGAGAAAAATAACTCATCAGGTCTTCCAATTCAGTCCAGGCCCAAAGATCCTGGTCCAAGTTTGCCAGGCGTGGATTCGCTAAGGAGCCAAGGCACCAAGGATGCCCCAGAATCAACTTCTCATCACTCCTGGACCCTCCTCCACAACCCTGTCCTCCCCAAAGAAACTTTTTCTCAGCTTTTGCTGGGTAACTGGCACTCTCGCAGAAACTTTCCTTTTTTTCCTGTAAAATGTTTTGCCATTAGCTTTTAGTTGAGAGATTTCCAGATTCGCGGTCTTTTAAGAAGAAAAAAGAAGGAACACAACACTGTAAAGCAATGAGCCTCCAAAAATCCTGTGATAAACCATAATGGAAAAGAATATTAAAAAAAAAAAGAATGTATACATATGTGTAACTGAATCACTTTGCTGTATAACAAGAGTTAACAGCATGGTAAATCAACCATACTTCTATAAAAATAAGAGAGAGAGAGAGAGAAAGCACAGATGATGACATTTAGCCTCCTGGTGTCCCTGTCTAGCAGACTGCTTGTCTCCCCCTAGACCCCGCAGGTGAGCCAGGGGATGGGGAAAGAAGAGACAAAACAGGTGGAAACTTAGGAATGGAAGGATTCTCACCTGTTCTATCACAGAGAATCTGCTGCAGTGGCCTGAGAAGGAGGACAGGTACCTCTGAGCCTTCCCACATGGTCCCGGAAGATGGAGACCCTAGGAAAGTTGAACTCTGCAGAACTGAAGAATAGAGGAACCAAAGCTGCCACTAATTGAGCCCCTACCTGGGCTCCAGGCATGGGGTTACACTCAGGGCAAATGCTATTCATTAAGTAATTATCCCAACAACGGCTCACAATTTCTATGCACTAATTATGCAACAGCATCTCGACAACAACCTTATGTGCAAGAAGGCGCTTCCAGGGCTTCTGGGGCCAAAGCTTACACAATTTGGGGACCCTCTTTATAAAAACACGTATCAAATGATGAATAAAAATGAAACAGAAGATCTTGGAGGGGCCCTCGAGAGTAGATAGCCCTGAGGCTCACCATTCCCAGTCCACAGTGGTCTGGCAGGGAGGTGCTTATCAACAGCATCTGCTCTGAAAGACAAGGAAATGGAAACTCCTCTGGGAAGTGATGAAACTGGCCCCAGGGCCTCTTCCAAGCCAGTAACAGAGCCAGGTGGCTTCAAGGCGGTGATGCCATCCTCCAGGAGTGAAGAGGAGGTCATCATTGCCTCAGAAACTCAACTGTCTTTTGGTAAATTTGTGAAACTTGATGAGTGTTTTCAAAGCCTTCATTTTTAAAGAGAAATGAAGAGAGAAGTAATTCGTCTCTTTCTAAGTTAACTGGTTTCAAAATCTGCTTGATGGTGACACTATGTTCCATTGAAATGGAAAAACGCGTGGGATCACCCAAGATGGAAGCAGTCCCATCCCTCAGGGACCCTCTAAGCTGAGAGATAAAGTCACCAGGGCTTCTTGCTGCTTTTGTGAAATGTGGGCCAACTTCAAGGTGGTGAAAACACTCATCTTGACTTGTCCGCCCAGCAAGCCACTCTAGAGGGCACAGACAAGACCCTGAGTTGGGAGGCGACCCTGCTACCTCATGTAGGTCTGTTCTCTGCCTTGTAACATATGGGGTGACCTCAGTGGGCATCAAACATTTACATTCTTCTCTAAAAATGGTCATTTCTTCCCTGGAGCTTTTCCTCCAATTCCTTCACCTTTATCATGTCCCTTTCTGAAGGGAGACAGCTTCAGGAAGCTGTTAGAGGTGTTAGGTATTAGACAGCCAGTGCCTGAGACAGAGGACGATGCTGGTTCATTCTCTGCTTCAAGCACCTGTTAAAACTGTGACACCTTAGATGGGTCCTCTAACTGCTGGCTCTAAGGTCCCTTACCTGAAAACTTAGGGTGGGAAGAGTAGGAATCACCCCATGGCAGGGAACAGAAAATGGGCACATATGTATTCTTGGGAATGGACAAATAACTGGCAACAAGGTCATCCAATGGAAAACAAGAGAGCTGTTCAAATGAATGATTTTGCACATACCATCACAGAACATCAGTCCAGTAGAATAACGTTTACATAAATTTGAAACCACACCAAACCATATTACTTATCGTTCATGCATACAAATACAGGACACAAAAAATTTAAACACAGGTCAACCACCTTGAAAATAAGCCTGATAGTGCTTCCAAACGTGGAAAATCGGAGGAGGTGAATAAAGGGAATATCCATCTGCTCTGCAACTGTTATATTTCTAATAACTGAAAAGAGACTGGAAGCAAATAAAGAATGTTGTTGTTCAGTCGTTCAGTCAGGTCTGACTCTTTGCAACCCCATAGACTACAGCAGGCCAGGCTTCCCTGTCCATCACCAACTCCCAGAGCTTGCTCAAACTCATGCCCATCGAGTTGGTGATGCAATCCAACCACCTCATTCTCTTTCATCTCCTTCTCTTCCTGCCTTCAACCTTTCTCAGCATCAAGGTCTTTTCCAATGAGTTAGTTCTTCATCAGATGGCCAAAGTATTGGAGCTTCAGCTTCAGCATCAGTCCTTCCAGTAAATATTCAGGACTGATTTCCTTTAGGATGGACAGGTTGGATCTCCTTGCAGTCCAAGGGACTCTCAAGAGTCTTCTCCAGCACCACAGTTCAAAAGCATCAATTCTTCAGCAGTCAGCGTTTTTTATTGTCCAGCTCTCACATCCGTACACGACTACTGGAAAAACCATAGCTTTGACTACATGGACCTTTGTAGGCAAAGCAATGGCTCTGCTTTTTAACAACCTGTCTAGGTTTGTCACTGCTTTTCTTCCAATGTTTCTTCCAACATTTAAAGAATGTTATTAATTCCCGGAACAAACACGTTCGAATTGGCTGTATTTTCCCTTAGAGTTTTGAGGGGTTTGTTCTCTCAAGATAAAATGTGAAAAGCAACAACTGTCACAGAGAAGTCCCAAGGAGTCATTCATTCAATCAATCATTTGCTCCACAAAAAATGAACATCAACAGATATTTGGGGCATTCGGGGAATAATGCAAACCCTGGGGATACGACCGTGAACTGACGGCCCTGCTTCTGCCCACGCAGGGTTCACCACCCGCAGGCAGAGACCAGCACTGGTGGAAACGATACATCGACACTGTGTTCCTGCCTGGAGTTCAGTACAGGGAAGCGTGAGATGCTGGAAGGGGCACCTGGGCGTGGCCAGGCTTTCACTCCAGCTCTGCCACCTCCCCCCACCCCCAGATGCCCCAGGGACGCCTGACTCACAGGCATGGTAGGAAAATTAAGGAGATACTGCAGGTCTCAGTCCAGGCACATTTAGCCCAGCCCTGACTCCAAGGAGACACCCGACAAATGCTGGTCCCCTTAACCTGTCCCTGAAAAAAATGCCTGGTCCCCTTACCATTTCTCTGGAAAGAACCTATGGATTTCAATCCTAAAACAGGAATGCTGAGTTTACATCTGAAACTGACTGTAACACCTGAGCATGACTGTATCAAGTCCAACTTCTCCATGTGTAGTTCAAACATCATTTTTAAGAGCTGGGGAGGAATGTTTGGTCCATAAAGTAATCAGGAGAGCGAGGGGGCACTCAGGTCATACAGGGGCCGAGGGCTGGGAGGGGGGCAGCTGAGAAACTGAAGAGAAGGAAGCACAAACAAGGAAGACCTGCAGCTGACCTTACAGGTACGCCAAGCAGAAGAGGAATAGATTTGTTTTACAGAACTCAAAATGACTAAAAGGAAGACATTCTGGTTCAGCACGAGGAAGACAACTGTAATAAACCTGGAGGCCCAGGGGGAAAAAAGGCCTCTCACAGGATATGGGGGGTGAGCTCCCATCACTGAGGATATCCTGGGACAGGACAGAGGACCACTTTCTGGTGATGTTACAAAGAGAACTCGGGACTTACATGAACTGCTAGGTCATGCAATTTCTTAAAAGTCTCTGCATGTTGAGAGTTTGTGACTCTAATTTATGGTTTTCAGAGAAGAAAAAACACCCATGTAAGTATGCCACTCCTGCCCAGCCCAGCAACCACTCACTAACCCCTTAATAGAACTTTCTGTCTGTGGAAACACCTAGCAGGACATTCACAGTTCTCTCCCATGCATTTTCACATTTTCCCTGAAGACAGTGAAGACAAGGAGGAGCCATTCCTGGGCTGGACCAAGAGAGGGGCACCGGGGAGGAGGGGACGTGAGAGAGAAGCCCCCCAGCTGGGTGCCCAAGGACCTGCCCTCTGCAGGCCCAGAGCCTAGGACAGGGCCATGGAGCCAAACTGCTGTGCACCCTCCAGCCTGTGATGCCCCAGGCAAAGGCCAGACGTGGGGTCAGCACACAAAAGCCAGTTAGGTGTGCAGAGCCAGCCCAAGAGCCCAGAGCTCAGGGACAATGAGGAGACCACCACTGTGATCTCGACTGGATGGAAAGAAACAGCTTCTCCACCCTCCACCCCCTCTGTAGCCGGACTCAGAAGAGGCCCTCAACCCCCAACCTGCTGGCGTCAGAACAACTGGAAACCTCACGCCACCTCTAGCTACCACGCTGGATCCAAGAAACATGCCCGTCCTTGTCTGGCCCCACCAAACACCAGTGCTGGGGAGCACCAAGTGAGTCACTGCACCAGACAAAAGAAGGAAGGGATCCAGAGCAGAGATTCTCACCGGCCCCAGAAGCTGTTGAGCAGAATGACCAAGAGTGTATGCGTGTGCCAGTCACTACAACTGCACACAAAGCAGCCCAAACGGGCAGCTCTGAACAGCAACAACTGTGTATTATCATGTCTGTCTCCTGGTTCTGGGGTGACTGGACTCAGGCAGCTCTCACTTGGGGCCTCACGTGGCTGCATCTGATGGTAGTTGGGGCTGGGGTCATCTAGAGGGTGTCTCTGCTCAGGTGTCTGGGTGGTGATGCTGGCTGTCCATGATCAGGAAGGCCCTTGCCAATGGCCCCTATGACGCCTGAGCTTCCTCCCAGCAGGGTGGCCAGGTTCCCGGAGGCACCATCCCAAAAGGAAGAGCTGGGGGAACCCTACTGCCTTAGAGGACTCAGCTTTGGAGATCAGAGCTTCTGCCACAGTCCATCTGTTAGAAGTGAATCATGAAAGCCAGCCATATTCAAGAGGAGGAGAACGAGAGATATTTCATGTTGAAAGACAGATCAGAGCACCTGTAGGTATGTCTTAAGACACCATAAAGTACCAGCCTTCCTCAGGGGCTACAAACAGCATCCCTTAGCCTTCGAGGACCCAAATGTCTCAAATTCCAGGTGAGAGTTACTTCCTATTGTGTCAGGCTTTGGGCTGAAGAACATCACTCAGTAGAATGTATTTTTTTGGAAGTCTCACCTTTGAGGGCTCTAAGAGCTATGAGACCACAGACATGAATACCAGGGTCATAGGGTTCCCCACTTTAAACACACTGAGCCACCTTGAAAGATGATTTTCTATAAAATATAGATTACATTTCACACCAGACAGAGCCCAGTGAGAGATGAACTGGTTACCTGAGGATATGGATACTCTAGCTTGATCCTGAAGCTGGACAATTCAGTGAATGCCCCTGAAATAACACATAGCCCAGAGAGCAAAGGACACACATTTCTCAATTCTGATTCAGGGTTCACATTCAGTCTTGACCCTGAGTTTACATACATTCTAGACCTCAGGCCCCAGCAATGTTCCTAGAAAGAATTCTTTTACTTTAGTTGACTGCAAAGGAGAAGATCTGCCTGGTGGGCAAAGGTTCTGTTTTCTTGCAGAAGGAGCTTATGCAGGGCTCCTTGGTTTCTCCTTTTCTCAACTTTGACATGTCCTGAGCTTTGCTGAGGTCCCCCGAGGCAGTCAGATGAATGAGGACAGGAGGGATGTCTCCTCTTCCTGAAAGCCCTCCGCTCTTGGCCCGGCCAGGGCTCATCTGCTGCGACCAGGCCAGAAGGCCTCCTCTGCCGGGTCTACCTAAGCTCCTGCTTGTGGCAGGAGGGCCTAGTGAGCAGTCAGCACTTGTGCAAACACACATTCTGACGCAGTAAAAACGAATGGGGGTGAGTCCAAGGGCTTCACCTAGCAAGAAAAATCCATGCACAGACGGAGGAAGTGCTGAGTGATGCTATGCGCTCTTCTTGGGTCACAATGAGTTTTCCAACCTGTTCAACAACATGAAACCACATCCTTGGGAACAGAGAAGTAGGTGTTTAGCAATTGCTGTTGCTGCTCTGCTCACCTTCCCTTTCCTTAGCTCTTGGGTGCTCACTGGCCCAACATCCAACTGCCAGCACCTGCCCCCCAATTCCCTTGGGGCTGTCTCCACCCATAGGTGCTACTCCACCTGTGCAAGGGGCATCACCACCCCCAGGAGCAGCCCTCAACCAGTGAGTGACAGGAGCTGGTGCAGCAATACCCCAACTCCCTCAGCCCATTGGGGGAGAACATCCAGGTGTCTTCCATACTCCATCCCAGCTCACTAACCTAGTGAGCGCACTATAACTGGTTCAGGACATGCCCTCTCTCCCCTATCTCACGTCTCTACTCCCTACTCCCAGGGGTTTCTTGGGCTCATCTCCCAAATAAACTGCATGCATCCAAACCTTTGCCTCAGCATCTGCGTCTAAGGGAGCCAGAACTGAGTCAAGGTGCTTGATGGTCACAGCAAGCAATGGATGACCACCAAGAGTGTGCCGTCACTGGAGAGTCGTATGTGCGTCTCAGAGGACTTCCTCCCAGTCAACATGTATGTCAGGAACCGACAAGGAAAGAAGGAGCACAAAGAATGAAGACTGGGCCAACAAAGGGTTCTGCTGGGACAGAGCTTACTGTGGACAATGCGGCTCTCATCCTTTCCAAAGACCCTAACACACACACACACACACACAAATTCCCACTTTGGTGGGGCTGGTGACCTTCCCCAACCGGGTATCTAGTTCCCAGTGCAGGTGCATCATCTCTCTCTGATGCTGTTTGTGAGAGGAGTGTGCCCAGCTCCAGTGAAAAGGGATGCCAGGCCAGCCCCGAGGAAGCAGCTTCCACAGCAGAAGGAGCACGGCCTCTGACTCAATGAATCAGACCATTTTCTGGACCTTCTAGGCTCTCCTCCTTCCACCTCTTGTCATCACTGAATAACTGAATGTGCAGTGTTGCATCAGAAGGAATAACCCCTTAAAGACAAGGGAGATCGCCCCTCCTCTCTGCTCCCCCTTCCCCCTTTCCCTTTTTAAAACCACAAGGTTGCTGAATCCAGTTTGTGGTTCTGCTCCAAGGGAAGTAAGAGGGGTCATTAGGGGCAACTGGCCATCTATGACTAACCTCCTCTGGTCAACCAAAGTGCTTGCTAATTTGACAGATATCACAAAGGTCTCTTTGAAAGTGGACCTAAAATAAGTGTCTAAGGAAAGTGACCAAAATCTACAAGGTACTTCCTAGAGAGAAATATACCTAACATGTTAGCATTTACATGGAAAGCATGTCACATGTGTATGAGTAATCTACATGCATTTGTGTACATGTGAGTGTGCATGTAGAGTCAGGATGCATCTACACACAGAAACACAGATGAATCTCAAAAGCAGTGTGCTACAGACTAAGTCTTGCATCAGAGAGCATATAGTGTAAGATTCATGCACAGAAGGGCCTATAACAAGTACAAACTAATCCATGGTGATAGAAATCAGAAGAGTAATTGTGTGGGGCTGGGCTGGGCTTTGGGTTTACTGAAAAGGGACTTGAGGAAACTTCCTGGAATGATGGTATGTCCCATATTGTGACGGAAGCTGGCCACAGAGTTGCATAGGTAATAGGTACCACTTACGGGCTGTACACTGAAGACTTGTAAACTTCATTGTGCATAAATGTTACCCAACATTTGGATAAACATCTTGTTACCCAAGATGGATAAACAGATCATAAAGTCTAGCTAATGACACACATGCTAAACCTATATGAGACAGAGTGTATTTACTTCTTCAAATCACTTCCAATTCCACCAAAAAAGAATAAGATAGATTAATGGATAGATACAGGGGTGGAGAGGTGAGTAAACACGATAAAGCCGGTAGTGTGAAATGCAAATTAAAGAACTCAAATGCTGAGTCTGAGGGTGTTTGCTGTAAAATTCACTCAATTTTTCCGCATGTTTGCAAATTTTCATAATAAAATGTGGGAGTAGGAGAAAAGGTACCTAAAGGCAAGAGTCTTGAGACTAAATGGGGAGAGAGAAGATACAAAATTGTAACAATGACATTGTGGTATTGAAAAGACAATTTTAGGTTCATTACTGTGCACCCTTGGGAACCACTAAGCAGATCCACTGGGCACCACATTCTTTGTCCTGGGTCCCATTAAAGGAAACATCCTTCTGTGAGCTACAAAGACACAGTGATTCCTGCAGAGAGGCCAATATTCTGCATCAAACTGGGTCAATAATGAAGATACTCACAGAGAGATGGGTACATCTGTGTTCCATCTTCCCTTCCTTTAAACTCAGTATCAAATTATAATTTAACTTAATAGGTCTCCTATGTGTGATTAAATTGTGCAGATGGTAGGGAAACTTTGTTTCTGGAATATGGAAGGACAGTTGCCCTTGGGACACGGATCACATCTTTCTGGATGAGTCGACCTATGGGGAGAGACCTGAGCAGAGAATAAGTTCAGCTTCTTTCCCACTTCTCACTGCCCCTTACCTCTCCTTCCTTCATCTGCTGACATCCACTCAGCACACCCAACCTTGCACGTGCAGTGTGAAGACCTAAATCCCGATCGTCAGTGACTTTTCATGGATTTTCCCAGGAGAGTCAATTAAGATTGCAGCGTAAGTGAAATTCCCATTTCCCAAGAAAGATCCATTGGGAAGTGGAGGCTGATGCTAATAGGATGTTCATGTGCCCAACATGTATGCTTTGAAAATTAAGAATATTTTTACTTTCCACCTAGCTATTATCATATTGATACAGTCAGACTGACTCTACTCTCCTCCTAGAGGAGACGTCCGCATGCCCAAGCCAGTGCATGAGTGAAAACCACATCCTCCTGTGTATAACGGAGGCTTTGGGTGCAGGACCCCTGAGCACACAGTGGGTGCTCCAGCAATGGGCATCAAGTCACAGCTGGATACGTGCTTTGTGCTAAACTTCTTCATTTTCATATTTATTTGTGTATTTCCTTGGCTGTGCCAGGTCACCGGTGCAGTGCACAGGATCTTTTATTGCAGCCTGCAGGATCTTAAGTTGTGGCATTCAAAGTCTTAGTTGCAGCACGTCAGGTCTTGGTCCCTGACCAGAGATTGAACCTTGGCCCCCTGCGTTAGGAGCATGAAGTCTTAGCCATGGGACCACCAGGGAAGCCTCTTGTGCCAAGTTCTTCACACACTTTATCTCCTTGACTCTCCATGGCAACCCTTTCTGTTTGTGCCATGAATTACCCCCACTTTGCAGGGGAGGAAACTGAGGCTTGGAGAGATTAAATGACTGGCCCAGGGCCCCACAGCCCATGGATGTCAAAGCAAGATGCCTCTCTAGGTCTGTGGGACCCTGGACCACATCCCTGACTCCACTCAGAAGTATTTTACAATTATAAAGCGTGGACATTCCATCTCTTCTGGTTCTCACAATGACTCTGAGGCAGGGTGGGTACTCCAAGTGCCTATTTTGTGACTCAGACCCCAGTCCCATGCTCCTGCCAGTGTGGCCTGACCTGCTGGGCTGCAGCCTGTTCTCTTCCATTCCTCGGCTCAGTGTCCTCAAACCCATCAGTGGAGTCCTGACATCCCACTGTAGACACGGCGCTAGGGAGCAAGGCCTTGGCTGGGGTGGACAAGCCATTGAGCTGGGCTCATGTCCACTTCATTCTGAGTCAGCTTCTAAAATAGGCTGCTAATCTTTAATTCAGGGATTTTATTGTTCTATGATAGACATTTCAGTCACACTAATGGTCTCACACTATATCAGGAACCACAGAAGCGCCAGTGTGATAACCCAGACGTGAACTCATTTAACCTTACTGTCCAAGATGGAAATCTTGTCAGCCCAGGCCAACCCCAGGGGAGGCAAACTGGAGGGTGGCCATCAGCCTACTGGCCGTGGGGAGCGCCCAGGTGGAAAGAGTACCAGGCTTACTGCCCAGATTCTCGAGTGTGCGCTGTTTGGTGGGAGCCACAATAAGCAGGTCAACTCTGACATGCTTTCCCCCAGCCCTCAGCCACACCACTGGCTGTGTCCTGGGAGCTTGTTTAAAAAGTCTGAGGCCACGGAGACTCTGGGGAAAGAGGTCAGGCCCTCCCCAGGCTACATCCTACCAAAGCTCCCAGAGGCCGTCCCAGGCCTGAGAGCATCCCAGTCAGGGTCAGAGGGTGGAAGGGAGAGGCAGTCAGCACCCTGAGATCCTGCCCTCGGCTGCTCTGGGTCAGCCTGGCTGCTGAGGGGAAAGGGATTAGGAGGGCAAGGTCAGAGTTACTGACAGGACACTCTGGAATAAGGGGTTAGTCCAGACCAGGGGGTTTTCGAGCATTTTCATTTTTTATTTATTTTTATGATTGATTTTTTTTTACTTTTTGGCCTCACCATATTGCACGCAGGATCTTAGTTCCCCAACCAGGGATCAAATCCACACCTCTCGCAGTGGAAGCGAGAAGTCTTAATGGTTGGACCACCAAGGAAGTCCCTCAAGCATTTTTAGAGAATCAGCATTGATTCTTCTCTTAAGATCACTAAGGATCCTTCTGGTGACAAAGATAACACAGCCACCATTTATTGTTGTTCAGTCACTAAACAATAGTCGGAGGTGTCCGACTCTGCACCTCCATGGACTGCAACATGCCAGGTTTCCCTGTCTGTCTTTATCTTCCAGAACCTGCTCAAACTCGTGTCCATTGAGTTGATGATGCCATCCAACCATCCTATACTCTTGCTGTTTTGTGAAGCTTAGCTAACTTCATGATGTGAGCATCTAAATATGCATTTTACAGATGGCAGAAAAGAGAGTCAAAGAATTCAGGAAACTCACCTGGCATCACATAGGTTGAAAGTGACAGAACAGAGACTTAGGATTTACTCTGAAACCCAAGCTCTTTCCGCATTTCACCAATGATTTAACACATTCTCAAACATACCTTATTTTTCCTACACTTCTTGCATTTACAAAGAAAAGATGCAATTTGCAAGCAGACACACCTGGGATAATTTCTACATGACTTGTGACCCTCTCAAGGTGAAAAGAGAATCGAAGTGTGTCACCTGACCAGGTGAGAACCATGAAGGTTAAACCAAGAGGTAGTGTTGTGTTAGGCACTCAGGCGGCTATTTTCGACCCCAAGACTAGCCCACCAGGTTCCTCTGTCTGTGGAATTCTCCAGGCAAGAATAGTGGAGTAGGTAGCCTCTCTTTTCTCCAGGGGATCTTCCTGACCCAGGGATCAAACCTGGGTCTTCTGCATTACAGGCAAATTCTTTACTGGCTAAGCCAGCCTCAGAAGACATAAGTTTAGGTTATGATTTTTCTCCACAGGGAGTATATTGCTTTTGAAATAAGATAAGCATAAAGGAAAACTGAGACATTTGTTTTTTTTAATAAGAAACCAGTTTTGGGGGGAACCTGCTTTCTCTTCTTCCAGGGGAATGGGAGAAGTCTCTCTTGCAGTTAGAAGTGGTCTTGCCTGAGCCCTGACCAGCAGAATGTGAGCAGGAGGGAGGGTCTGGTCCATAAACCCCAGCTATGAACAACCCCTCTGTTCTTTCCCCTTCAAGCAGAGAAGCACAGTGACATTGGAAACCAAGCGTGAGAACAGTGAAGCCTCAAAATGGAAATTTCAGAATCCACAGACCACCTCTAGCAACAGGGCCACCCACAGACCAGAACTTCACATGAGAAAGAAACTTCTTTTGTGTTAAACCCCAAGTCTGAAGGACTTACTTGTTACAGCCGCTACTGTTGCCCTAATTCAGTAAAGAACTTGATTAAAATTGAGGAGCAGATCACAATGGGTTTCCAAGGTGTTCCACTTAAGAATGTCCACAGCTATTGTTTAAATCATTATGAAAATTACAACTGCAGAGAGAAGTTAGAGAATTGTTATACGAGCTAGTCCAATGAAGTATACATCTTAAGACTTTTAAAAATAATCTTAGTTGTTTCCTGGGTTCAAACTCAGGGATAAAACATTAAGGCGATTGACAATTGTCATTCCTCATATTATGGAAATACTTGGTTAAAGAAACTATAGTATTAAATTAACTTCATCTGTTTCCTTTTATGGTTTTAATGTAGCTACTAGGAATCTCAAAATTACACCTGTAGCTTGCATTACATTTCTACAGGACCATGTTCTTCTAAATGATGCAAGTGGCAGATTTTCTAGATAATTATCGATATGCATTGATTATCCATGGGGACAGCTAGGGGCCCTGCTCTGCTTCTGGAAAAGCCCCGTGACCTCAGGCAGGTCATTCATTTTTTTCTTTATGTAAATGGTGAGAGATTTGGACCTTTCGTGCTTTGTAGATTGGTCATATCCAGTCTTGTGGTATTAAACCAGCTGACCCTGATGTTATGGTTTAAACTCAAAAACCAGGATCCCAACCCTCCGTGCGTACACGACCTGCAGCTGAACCAGCCTTCACTTGCTTGCGCATCTGAGCCTGGCCCCCAGGTTCTGTTCATGGTCCACACCTACCTTTGGACTTCCCGTTGAACTGCTTCTCCCATCCTGACCTGACTTCCCTCCTCCAGGACAGTTCAGATTTGACTCTTGGACTCTGTGGTTTCTGGCCATTCCAGTAAACAGCCACCTGATCCAGTAACGCCTCTTGCACAGCCCCATGGGGTCAGTGCCTGCCAGCCTCTGTCCTGAAGCAAAGGCTCAAGGTGGCTTCCTTGCGCCCAGAGACCTCAGACCTAACAAGTCAGGCAGAGAGAGGGAGCTGAGCCCTTTATCAGAAGAAAATGGAAACAGAAACAGACCTTCAGATGTCAAAAGCAAACTTACAGCTATCAACAGAAAAATGCAGGGGAAGGGATAAATCAGGAGCTTGGGATGAACATATCGACCCTTATTATAAGACAGATAACCCACAAGGTCCTACTGTACAGCACAGGGAACTACTCAATATTCTGTGACAACTACATGAGGAAAGAATCTGAAAAGGGATGTATATATGTATATGTAACTGAACCACTTTGCTGTACACCTGAAACTAACACAACATAGCAGATCAACTATATTCCAATAAATTTTTTTAAAAGGGGAAATGCAGTCATCTCAGAGTGATGCCCACACCAAAGGCTTTCATTTTAAATAGCTTCCTTCTTCCCAAGTTTCTTTGAAAGAGGCACTCTGAGGAAAAGCTCATTTCCTTAACATATCAAAGAACTAAAAAACCAAAAGATGATAGATTTTTTTTTTTCTGGAGGCAGACTGCAAATGTAGAATAAAATTCTGCAAAGTGTACCAACACACATTCCCAAGAATCCCTCTCTGCTACAGTTGTCTACCACCCTCAGTATTACATTTAGCTGACTTAATTTTCCATGGATTGAATTCATTCAAAGTTAAATTTCTCATAATAGTTCATCTGAGTAAACAGTTTCAAGTGTTATTTGCCAAAAGACAATGTTTCCGGGCTCGAGATGAGATTGGCAATGTCAGGCTAAGAAAACAACTTCAAAAATTCTCAGAGGGCTGGAATGATGACAGAAAAATTAGAGCTTGGACCTCAGTCTTTTTCATACAGATCTGGAGGAAAAAATTACAAATTTTCACCAAAACCAGGTCTTCGAAGGGGCAGGGAAGAATGCCATTTAAGAGGAAAAAAAATCTTAGATGTCTTTTTAATGTTATTAATTTATTTATGACTGCACTGAGTCTTCATTGCCTCATGGGCTTCCTCTAGTTGCAATGAGCAGGGGCTACTCTTTGCTGCCATGCTTGGGCTACTCATTGTGGGGGCTTCTTCTGTTGTGGAGCACAGGCTCTAGGCGGGTGGGCTCAGCAGTGGCAGCTCACAGGTTGCTCCACGGCATGCGGGATCTTCCCTGACCAGGGGTCAAACCTGGGTCCCCTGCATCAGCAGGTGGAATCTTACCCACTATGCCACCAGGGAAGTCCCTTACATGTCTTTAAAGTGGCAGCTGTCCTATGAAAAGTGAGCCATATCAAGCTCGCCACACCCACAAAGATAGCACAGCCACTGTCCAATGGGCCAGGGATCCTGGCTGTCCCCTGGACTGTGCTCTGGCCTCCTGGTTATCATAGAGAGGGAGCGGGGAAGGGAGAGGGGGAGGGAGGAACATGGATGGAAGAGGGATAAAAGGATGGGGAGTGCAGTAGGAATTCTGGGAACACAAAGCAGGGACTTACTAAGGGGAACTGGACCTGGTGTCTTAGGGGTGGAAGAGTTTGTGAGTTCCTACTCTGCACTCATGCAATGGAAGGGACAGAGGGTTAAACTAGGTCTGCTTCCCAAGTGAGGAAGCAAGCCAGCCCCATCCCCCAACTGTTTCCACAACCAGAACACATGTCAACCCATCGCCAGCCTCCCGGTCAATTTCATTCCAATGGCCTCTCCAGCCAGGGGTTCTGAGGACACAGCCTGAGAATCCTGGTGACATCAGAGGGCACCAAGCACACTTCACACCAAGAGCCAAGTTAACTCCCACCTCTGACCCTGATACTGTGCTTCCCTTGGCCACACCGGCTGCCCCCACGCTCAAGTCCCCATGTGGACACTCAGTGCTGGGCACAGAGGGAGCCCTGACACCATCCCTGGGAGCCGTGAGTGCCCTGCTCTGTGACACCATTGTGGACAGGAAGGAGGCCGGTCCAGAAGGCTGCTTCCCAGCCTACACTGGAGCTGCAGGATGGGGAGCTCTTATTTGTTGCCATCCCCCATCATTGTTGCCCCTCGGAATCTCTCCTCTCCTCCTTCCCTGCACCCCCACTTTCTTGCCAACACCAACAGGTGCTGGCTTCAGCTCTTCTTAGCTGGACATCTTCTGTTCTGCCTGTGAGCTGAGTCATTCCTGTCTCATGATGGCATTTCACGCACCTTATTCTTTTACACCTGTCACTCTGAAAAACACATTTTTTGAAACAGTCAGCAATGCCACTCACAGCAAGCCAGCACCATCTCCCCCGACACACGGTCCCAACTCCAGGGAACAGAAGCTTCCATCACTTGGCCCTGCACAGAGCCAGACCCCAGTCCCAGAGCAGGGCTCTGTACTTTGTCTGACGCCATTCTCTTGCATCCAAAGGTGTGCCCATGGCGAGGCTGGGCTCCTAGAACTGAATCTCCTGTCTCCTGACGTCCCAGTCACTGCCCGCATTCTCACTGCAAAAAGATGCTGACATACCTTTGACTGTAAGACCCGATCAGCAAACAGGGTTACCAGCACAGCAGTGACCTGAAGCATCCCTGCCACGCCCGTTGGGGCAGGCCCCCACAGAAGCCCACCTCCCAGGAGACATGCAGCTCTGTCCACACGATAATGGCACATAAACCTTCAACCCGGCTTTCACTTGTAGCTCACGCAGCCCCCACGTGCTTCAGTGAAGGGTATTCTTTCAGAGTGCTACATAACAGCCACAGGGACCCTTGAATTCTCCAGCTTAAGGAATATAGATTATGTCAGGTTGTAGGCTGTTTTTGGCAGGGAAAGGTAATCTATTTTTAGTTCTTTTCAGCCATCGCAAAGGGAACCTCTATCCACCTTCCCAAGAAAAGTACAGACACACAATTTCACCTTCTGTAACTTGAGGGCTAAGGTTCTTTGGGCTGCAGTGAAGACTGTATATGTCCATCTAGGCTGATGCTTAAAATGAGGCCAGCGTTTGCATGTAAGATCACTGGGTGGGTGAGCTCCCAGGCCCTTAAAGGGGGCACACTTGAGGCCCAAGACTCCACCACATAAGGAAGGAAGAACCACCCTCGCCCCGCCCACAAGACATCTGAGAACTCCATGTCAGGGCTGACAATATGGCCACAAGGCCAGACCATCCCATGAGCTAAAATGTTTTTTTTTTTAATTTTTAAAGATTATAAAGATTATAAAAATCTTTAAAAATGTCTTATAGACAGAGCACCGGCTTTGGGTTCCCTGCAGCATACAGCAAACCCCCCTGGCTCTCCATTTTACACACAGCAATGTACATGTTTCACTGCTGCTCTGCGGCAGTCTGGGGAGGCAGGATGGGGAGGGAGGTTCAGGAGGAAGGGGACACATGCACACCTATGGCCAATCCGTGTTGATGTGTGGCAGAAACCATCATAGTATTGTAAAGTAATTGGCCTCTAATTAAAAATAAAATTAAATAATAAACATATACTATAGACACAGTATCAGGTCTTCAAAGCCTAACATATTTGCTCTCTGGCCCTTTTCAGACAGGGTGGCTGCCGCCTGGTCTAAACAAGCAGACTTCATCTGTCCAGAGGCCACCTGCCTTGGCCAAAGTCTGGCTGAGCTGAGTTCAAGTCCCTTTGATCCCCTTCTGTTAGTTTTCTCTTGAAAGTTCAAAAACATTAGAGGTAAAAAGTTCTGAGGAAAGGCACATTCTATTTATTCTATCAAATATAACTGCTGACACATGAACATCCATTTCTTCCAAGCTCAACATCAGAGGTGAGGGTCTGGTTCAACACCTGTACCTTTACTGTGACAGAAACAAGGCTCTCGCTTAAAAATCAGGCAGAGAGGACTCCAGGCATCAAAGTGAAGATGACCACAGGACATCCTCACCCACCTGCTCCTGGCTTGATGCCCCTTGGGATGGCACCAGCATCCATATTTTAGACCAGGACTTTGACTTACCTTCTCCCCCACTGCCCAAGGGAACAAACACAGAGGTGGAAACACACCTGAATTGTCCCCCTGGGATCTTGCCTTTGCATTTCTTAGACACCTGCCCCTAAATGTTCTCAGAGTCTCTCTGGATCAGAACTCAGAGGAAAACCCCAGATCCGGCCCTTCCTGCCAGTAGCCCCGTCCCCAGGATAAAGGCCCCAGTGCGCCCGTCATCTTACCTGGTTCAGTGCAGTTCTTGCTGCTCCGCGGTCCTGCATCTTCTGAAGTCAGCGAGTCATTCACCTGCATTAACTTCCTCCCCACGGTCCACTGTGTCTCTTGCCCAATGAAGTCCATGAAGTTCAGGTCTAGGGAGAAAGAGACCACAGCCACACATCACTAACAACTGGTGTGACCCTTGCCCACACTGGGTGCGCAGCGCCCTCAGCCATCAGTGCTCAGGCCCGCTGACAGCCCTGACACCTCTGACCACCACGCTCAGCATCCCGTCTCTAACTCCAGGCGGGCTTCTCCAGTGCTGGATCCTGCCAGGCCCCCAGCGGCAGCCCTCAGCCAACGACTGCTAGGGGGCAGTGTATAAGCACCTCACTGCTCCGGGGGGATAACTGATGTGTGTGTTCTAATCCAGATTCCAGTCTACGCCACTGGGATGACTCTCCAGATGTCTTCAGGGCGACTTTCCTGATAAGTCAGGCTTTATTAGCTGTTGTCCTTCCCTGTCTTCCTGGACGAAGAAATGACAACCCACTCCAGTGTTCCTGCCGGGAGAATCCCATGGACAGAGGAGCCTGGTGGGCTACAGTCCATGGGATTGCAAAGAGTCAGACACGACTAAAGCGACTAAGCATGCATGCATTCCCTCTTAATTCTGTGCCCCCAGTGACATGCTGAGAAACGCTGGACAACCAGTTCTCTGTAGGAAAAGTCCTGATTTGTAGCCACTGGTCAATTTCCATGGTGTAAATTAAATTCTCACCATGTCCAATTTCAAGCTACCAATGTGACCTCACTGAATGTGGACTTAGAAAAAGAAAGGGCCCAGTTGGGTCCACTAAGTCAGTTAGACTGGCTCCTGCTCACCAGCATCTGGTCCCCAACCTGTATGTCTTTGAAGGGAATTCCCTGGTGGTCTAGCGGTTAGGACTCTGCATTTTCACTGCTGGGGCCCAGGTTCAATTCCTGATGGTGGAACTAAGATTAACAAGCCATGTGGTGAGGCCAAAACAAAAACAAAGAAGATATTTATATTCAGTATTTCCTTGAATCACCTCCCAAATAAAGCACCTGCAATTGAACTCCTGCTCAGAATCTGCTTCTTGGATCACCCAGGCTAAGACACCATGTCAGCATACCTAGAGCCTAGGCTAGTGAATCCCACATAACAAGATTTCCACAAACATGAGATGAAGAGCACGAACCAGGGGAAAGCTGATCACTGAATGCATGAGTAGGGCTGAGGTCTCCAACTGAGACGCCCATGAAGATGGAAGTGTCAGGACAAAGAACAGACACAGAGGGACACGTTGGGGACAATGTGGTGCCTTCTGCTCAGGATGTGTTGAATCTGAAGTGTCCGTGGACCATCCACAGGGTGGTGTGCTGCCCAGATAATGTGGGTGCAGACACTACAGGGCAACAGTTCAGCTACCCAGAACATCAGGAAAACCATAAACAAGCAGGGAAGCATATGGCAAGTGTATGAATGGGATTTCCTAAAGAGAAGGAAATGGAAGAAGAAACCATGGGAAACTCAGCATTCCTCCAGAGAAAGTAGAGTCAAAGCCTTCAGCAAAAGATCATGAAAAGAAAGAAAAGAGCAAGGGAAGTGGTGTTACAGAAGGTAAGCAAAAAGAGAATTTCAAAAAGGACAGAGTTCCCAATGGTCTTGACCACTATGGACAAATCATGTAAAACAAATTTTTTTTTTTAATCATGTAGGACAAATGTAAAATAACAACAGAGCAGGACCTCAGAGAGTCCTTAGATTTTGGAAACAGCACACAGATGGCTCTCTCTAGTGGTTTGGAACCCAAGAAAGACATGACATGAAGCTCTGGCTACCTCTTGAGTGTCCAGAGTTGCTGTGGTTAGAAAATGGATGTAAGAAAAAGCAAAGAGCCTAATTCATGGGACCAGTGGCCTTTACAAAAGGCCAGAGGCTGGGCCCCACCCAGTCACACCAACCTAGTGTTCTGAAATGGTCAGTGAAGAGTTGAAGGGCATCATACCCTCTCCTCTATTTCCATGGTAATTCTAGTTTCTCAAATGATGTCACTTTCATTATGTAACTGGAACCTCGTGACACTGCTCTGGAAAGAAAGACAGAGCCTGATCACTGTCTCCTGGGTTCACTGCTGTCTCTCTGACACCAAATCACTGCTGGCTCAGAGTAGGTGCTCAGGAAGTTCATGTTGGAGTCACCATTCCCACTTGGTGAATGGATACAGTAAGACTCATGGAAGTTTCTGGAAATCACAGTGCATGTGGGCATCTCACCTAAGCCAATAGGACACATATAAGCCTGCAGCTCATGCACTGAGGTCTTCCTCAATCAACTGGAACCTGCTCCCATGTGTAAATTTATCAAGCAGCTAATTACAACTTTACATGTTAGCCAGAAGAGCCCCTATGTTTATTCTCTCTCTCTCTTTCTCTCTCTCTCTCTCGACTCTGTGTTTCTAAGGCAGGGGCTGTGGGTTCCACCCCTGGTTGGAGAACTAAGATCCCACGTGCTACACAGAGAAGCAAAAAAAAAAAAAAAAACTAGCATATGCAGCCCAACTAGAATAAACCATAACTTAAGACTAAAATACAAAATACCTACATGGTGACCAGATATATCAGTTTAACCATAATTGTGAAGACAATCCTAAAGATATTTCAAGGTCAAAGCAAGACACTTGTACAGTCTGGTTTACCTGAATAGTTAATTCTTAGGATTAAGAATAGTGACAAGCAGAGAAAAAATATTGCAAAAATTCATAAAAAAGGAAAAAGGTCAGTGGCCTCAACATTCAATAAGCAGACTTAAAATACCATATTATCCTAAACAATCTCAGAATGTGAAGTAAGACACCTCGTTCGTCTCAGGCTGGGTTTCCAGAGAAGCAGCCCCTGAGGACAGAGACTTGAGCATAGGTAGTTTACCTGGGGGCGGTGATCCCAGGAAGCACCCACGGGGGACAGGGCAATGGAGCAGGGTGGGGAGCCAGCCGGAGGAGGTGTGTTTCAAGTCTGAAGCTAAAATGCGTGAACTAGAGGTTGATCCCTCTGGAAAGCTCTAGGGGACAGTGTAGGTATGCAACTCAGACACCCAGAGGGTGAGGGAGCTGGGGTATTTACCCACCTGCTCTTGGTTTGCCATGGGTTGAATGAAGGCTATTCCCAGGGGATGCTCATTCCCTGGCACTTCCAATCAAGATGGACTCTGGTACCCAGTAAATGGCCTTAGATAATTAGACACAGGTGCTGAAAGTTGTACCAAAGATGTGAGGACAAGTGATGCAGGCAGGATGCCAGGGGCATCGTTCCGCCTACATGAGACCAACAGAGTGGGCTCTCTGCTCTCATAATCTGGGTTAAAGAAAAGTGTCCTGCAGAGCTGCAATCCTAACATTCAGGAAGACTCCAACATTCTGCAAAGAAGCAAGAGCATCCCTTCCAGTGACTTCCAAAGTTCTTTCTCAGGCCAAATTTCCATAGTTCTGTAATTCTGAGAGAAAAGCTGATACCAATTAAGAGATGTAAAAATAAAGCCAGCTATTGTAGCAGAAAATGAGAGGATTTTTTTACACGATGATTCAATAGCTTCAGGAATTAGAGACTATTAAGGCAGTGCCTCTGGATTCCAAAATCTACAAACTTTAATCTCAACAAAAATATATTTGAGCACTGACCACTGATACACGGATGCAGAGACCAGTGTCTGAGAACATAACAGTGATGGAAAGAAAGCACTGTGTTCACTCACTTCCCACTGAGGACCACATGTGACAATATGACACCCCATTTTCTCTGTCCTCACAAAATTGCTGAAGAGGTAGGAAGAGGCAGTTAGTTCTCAGGTTAACCTTCCTCTGGAGTAAACAAATTAGAGTAGAAGTGATCTGCCTAAACTCAGAGCCAACCCATGGCCACATCTACCACCAGCTAACAGTCATCACAACAGCCATTTATTGAGTGTCTATTTTGTGCAAACAACTTTCCATTCTTCGCTATGTTTCATCTCAACAGCCTTCTTTTAGAACTGTTAACTCCGATTGCAAATAAGGAAATCTAAACACAAAGAGGTTAAAAGACTTGCCCACAGAGCAAGCAAAGAGGAACAAAACAGGGATCTGAACCCAGGTCTGGGGATCCCCAAAGGCCACCTTCTTGGTAGATCCCTGGAGAGGACAAAATCCATCTGGCCGTGTTACTCAGCTACGGCAAGACAGAAGCATGACGCAGCCTGCACCTTATAACAGGTGACACCATCTCATGGGGTCTCCTTCCCCCAGAAACTCTTAGGACCAGTGATGAGGCAGGAGCATCACTGGAAAGAAAGCATCACACACATAAAAGAAAACGGTCCTGAACCCCACTGGATGTAGGATGCTCAGCTCAATGTGGATTTCTCAGAGACTCAGCCAGTCTCTTGGTCACGACATGGAGGGTTATAGTCTCAGATTCAGGGAGCAGGGGCAGGTGGCCAGTGGGGAAGGCGGAGGGCTTTGGAGAGGTGCCCGTTTCTCTCCCCTCCGCACCCCTGGCTTCCCTGGACTTCTCCGCTCTGCAGGGGCTGCTGCTCCATGAAGCTACGCTTGAGCAACGTCAACAAAACCCCTTGGCCCCCCTCCACCGTGTTCCTGGCTCCTCCTGCCAGGCCCTGGAAGTTACGAGTTGACCTAATTAATCAAGGACAGGGGTGGGGGAGGGTGAAGAGGGAAGCAGCAGGCTCACATGTCCTGTGTCACCAGCTCAGAGCAGCGGGACAGGAGTGGGCCATGGAGCTAGCTCAGCGTACCTGCCGGAGGAAAGGGGTTCCCGACTCGAGACTCAAGCACAGGCATTAACAAAGGAGCATGGGGCTGGAAGCCAAGTTTCCATTACGAGCTGTGTGCTCTCGGTCTCTCTCTCTTCTCCTCCCCTTCCTCCCCTCTGTGACCAGGGCCTGGAAAGCCCAAGGAGTCCTGACCCCCAAAGAATGGGTTTCCTCGGGTGCCCCAGACCCCTCAGCTTCACCCTAAGACTAAATAAATACCACACTTTTCCTCTTCCCAAACAGGGCCCTAAGCGGCAGAGAGGTAGGGCTACCGCCACCCCTGCTCCCAGGAGGGGAGGACCCCTTTCAGATGAGGGTTTGCTGAAGCAGCAAGAGAACCATCCCCCAGCCTCCTGCCCATGTGCCCGACCACCATCCTGCCCCTTCTCCCTTCACACCCTCCCCGGGGCTTCACCCCTTTCACTGGTGGGATAAAGCAGCCAGCTGGGACCCCAACCCAGATTCAACTCCAAAGGCCAGATGTGCGTGTCCCACCTCAGCCCGGGGCTCAGGAGCCCAGGGAAGTGGCCTCCGGGGGTCAGCAGGCCCCCTTGATGGAACGTATTAACTCTCCCCTGCCCCAGAACCAGGACACAGCATTTCTTCTTGAAAACAGGGATGGAGAGAAATACCCAGAAGGCTCCGGACAGCGAGTGGAGACATGGAGTCTTGCAGAGAGCCTCATGCGACCCTGAGGACAGCGTGTCCAGGAAACTCAGTGAACAGAACAAGAGACGGAGCCCATGGCCACAGGGCTGGCCCCGCTGAGCTATAAATACCCCACCCTGCGGTTTACACAGCTGTCTCCACTCTGGGCGCCCCGGGCCTTCACCCCGGGGTCAAAGGTGGGTTTGCATCAGCCTGCAGCCCCGGGACCGCCTTCTGCAGACTCCCCTGCACCCTCTCCTAGCAGCCCCCTTCCTGCTCCCCATCCACCCACTGTGGTCCTCACCCTCTGTGGTTGAATGGGGGGGTGGGGGCAGGGCTGGCCTCTGCATGAGGATCTTCACACCAACTTCTGCAGCTGGAAGACAAGCATGGCTCTGCAGGGCTCTTGGTCCTTGGAAAGGAGAACTGACTGTGGAGAGCTAAGAGCCCACCATACCTACCAGGAAAGGAAGAAACCGGAGGCTTTATGGCCTGGACGTTGGCCCCTCCATGGCCTCAAAACTTACAGAAAGACAGAGAAGGCCATGACCTCCATTTAAACCTCTCCTCTCTCTGGTGTCCAGGTGCCCTGTCCAGCAGGTGCCCATCTCCTGTGCCCTGGTTGCACGATGGTGATCACAAGCCAGGCTGCACTTGAAACGAATTCCAGTATCAAGGCACCGCACCCCCATTTCAACAGAGAAACCCCATGGAAAGTTGAGGTTTCTTGGTCCTTCTGATAGGAAAGAAGGCTGAGCACAGAAGAATTGATGCTTTTGAACAGGCCTGTTGGAGAAGACTCTTGAGAGTCACTTGGAAAGCAAGGAGATCAAACCAGTTAATCCTAAAGGAAATAAATCCTGAATATTCATTGGAAGGAGTGATGCCAAAACTCCAATACTTTGGCTACCTGATGGAAAGAGCTGACTCATTAGAAAAGACCCTGATGCTGGGAAAGATTGAAGGCAGGAGGAAAAGGGAATGACAGAGGATGAGATGGATATGGTATCACTGACTCAATGGACATGAGTTTGAGCAAGCGCCAGGAGATGGTGAAGGACAGGGGAGCTTGGCATGCTACAGTCCATGGGGTCGCAAAAGTTGGACATGACTGAGCAACTGAACAACTGATGGGAAGAGGGGACAGCAACCCCTGGCCACCTGCCCCAGGGATGTGGGCCCTTCCACCGATGCCTATCCTCTGCAGGGCTCCCACACACAGCGCTCAGCCAGCAGTGGCAATAGCATCTCCCGGGGCTTACAAGAAACACAGCACTAGATCGAGCAGAACCGGGCTCCGCACAGGGCACAGAGGAGGCTGGGCTGCTGAGCCCAGGCCCCAGTAAACAGCTTCAAGTGTTACTAGCCAAAAGACAATGGTTCCAAACGTAAGATGCAGAGGGAGGCTGTAGGGTGTGGGCAGAGGGTCCCTGCCCAGTGCTGCTGGGGCCACGACGGAGAACAGGCGTAAGATGCCAGGGCTCTGGGCTGGGCGGTCAGATGTGTGCTGTCCAGTCAAGTCCTGCATCCAAAGAGGCTGGTCCTGTGACCACTCCCCGTGCAAATCCACCCACAGGAGGGGAATGGGCAGGTCCAGCCATCTCTCCCCACAAAGTCCTGATGGCTGTAGTGTCTCCCCTTCCCTCCTGACTCCAACCCCTCGCAGCCCAGCCTACACACCCTCCCAACAACCACACTGTCACAGAGCTTCACTCAAAGCCCCACCTGGTAGGACTGGGGAATCATCACAGCATCCCCAGGAAAGACCCCCAGTGATTCTACATCACCCTTTGTGGGTCATGCCCATTGATACAGGGCTAAATTTAAATGACAGACCTGGGAATTTTAGTGGCAAACCTAAAAAACAGTCCAAGTGTTTGAGGTTCCTGGACAAAACCCAATGTGTAGTCCCTGAACCAGCCACCTCAGCATCCCCTGGGAGCTTGTTAGAGATGTGGAATTAGACCTCCAGGGAGGCTCTGAGTTTAAACAGGTGATTCGTGTGCACACTCAGGTCTGGTTGGCTCTGCAGCCTGCTGTTGGGTTGAGTCTTTCTCTTCCCATTTGTTCACAGACAGGGACGGCTGAGCACCTTCCAGTTCCCAGGACAGCACTCGGCATGATCTCTCCACCTCTAAGTCCCCAGGGATCGAGAAGGACCCCCTCATTGAGCACAAGCCCCTGCAGGAGACGTGCTCTGGCATCCAAGATGCAAGCTGGCCGCCCTGAGACACTTCCTCCACGCACGCATGCATGCTAAGTCACTTCAGTCATGCCCGACTCTTTGCAAACCTACGAACCTATCATCCACCAGGCTCCTGTGTCCCTAGGATTCTCCAGGCAAGGATATTGGAGTGGGTAGCCATGCCCTCCTCCAGGGGATCTTCCCAACCCAGGGATCCAACCCACGTCTCCCATGTCTCCTGCACTGGCAGGCAGGTTCTTTACCACTAGCACCACCTCGGAAGCCCCACTTCCTCCATACCTGCTTGAAAAAGAAGATCAGGTCTAGGCAGCTGGGTTTCAAAGCTTCCTCTTTTCAAAACAGCTCCCTTCTTCCCCACTTCCTTACTAACTAAAGCAAACAGATACATTTCAAGGACCCCAGGAGCTGGACTTCTGGTCACAGGATTCACTACCTTGGGCATCTGTGGCCAGATCTGTTCCTAGCTGTGGGCTCTTGGAAAAGTGAAATCACTTTAGCTCAGTTGCTGCATCTGAAAACTGAAAGGTTTGAATAATCCCTCCACTAAAGTCCTTGAGCTTGTATTTTACAAAATATAGGGTAGAGTCGTATACCCCAGGAGGATGGGCTGCATGACTTATTAAAGAGTGGGAAGAAAAGATGAGAACCCCCACAACTGTATTACATGCCAATTTAAAAATAAGAAAAATGCATATTTAATATTTATAAATGCTGGCTGACAGTAGCACCCCCACTGAGCCCAGGTGCCAGCATGTCCCATAATTAACATAATAGAAGGGCACTATCAGCTTCTGCAGGTGGCAGGCGACGGTCTTGCTCTCAGAGCATCAAGCAAAGTGCCCTTTAGATACACTCAGAGAAGCAGACTTACAGATATTGTTTGAGACAGTAAAACTTTTATACTATTTTGAAACGAGATGGGGGCATGATCATGAAATCTTTTTATACAATCTGGATGTTCATTATCATTTGGCAAAGAACTCTTTGAAACTGTTGAACTTAAAGATGAATTATGCATTTCTCTTATAAAAAGACAACAGCTACAAATATGCCGACCTTTTCTGAGACGACTGTAGCCAACAGCTAAATATGCATTTGCTAGATATTTTCAGAAAACACACACACGCACCCTTCAAGGCGGCATTTTAACCATCAGGTGAAAAAGTACCTACTTTCCTAGAGAAATCTTTTCTAAGGATAGAACATTTTGAAAACAAATATCAAGAAACTGTATTGCCTTCCAGAAATGATAGAAATCAGCAGCATCTGAAACAATCATATTTTCTACCTTAAAACGAAGATGCAGAATTATGTTACCTGATTAAAAACATTCCACACACAAAGAGTTTCAATGAGTTTTGAATCCATTTGTTAAAAATATGTAAATTCAACACCTTCTGAAAAGTAGCATGATTAACTGATTGAAACCAGAAAAAGTGAGAAGTTGTGAACAAGAAGTCTTTGCATAATTGGTAGATGAGATGGAAAAATTAATGTCTTGATTTAGTAGGTAAGGCTTATGATGTTTTTCCCCATTTGGATCTGTGTATCTTAGTGACTTATCTATTTAAGTTAGGACAGCCCATAAAGTCAATACTAAACTGAATCTTTAATTAAAATAAACTGACTTTCAATTGGCTGTATCTCAAACTATGAAACTAGTATCTTCAAAAATGATTTTAAAATATTCAATCACACTGTCCTCAATAAAATAGTTCTCATAGAACATAACAGTATCAATAATCATATACTTTAGTAAAATTGAAATGTTTTGCTCTATTTTATTCTTTATTATTGCCCTATTATTAAATCTTTATTATTGCTCTTATTAAATCTTTATGATTGCTCTATTACTATATCTTTACTTTCTTCCTCAAATTTATGTTTCTTGATACATAAATCCCTCGGACAGCAAGGAGATCCAACCAGTCCATCCTAAAGGTAATCAGTCCTGAATATTCACTGGAAGGACTGATGCTGAAGCTGAAACTCCAAAACTTTGGCCACCTGATGTGAAGAGCTGACTCATTTGAAAAGACCCTGATGCTGCAAAAGATCAAAGGCAGGAAGAGAAGGGGTCAACAGAGGATGAGATGGTTGGATGGCATCACCGACTCAATGGACATGAGTTTGAGTAAACTTCAGGAGTTGGCAATGGAAAGGGAGGACAGGCGTGTGGCAGTCCGGGGATTGCAAAGAGCTGGACACGACTGAGTTGACTGAACTGAACTGATTATTAAATCTTTATTATTGTTTATATTAAATCTTTATGATTGCTCTATTACTAAATCATTATTTTCTTCCTCAAATTTATGTTTCTTGATACATAAAAATCAGGGGTGGATCCAGGTTTTGTGAGAGCTGTTCAGTTCAGTTCAGTTCAGTTCAGTCGCTCAGTCGTGTCCGACTCTTTGTGACCCCATGAATCGCAGCACACCAGGCCTCCCTGTCCATCACCATCCCCCAGAGTTCACTCAGACTCACGTCCATTGAGTCCGTGATGCCATCCAGCCATCTCATCCTCGGTCATAGGTGAAGTTTATGTAATGTGGAGGTCCCTCTTTTAAACAGAAAAGTTTAGAAACACAAAATTAGATATAAGGCTTACATGTAAGTATATACAAAGCATACATTACAGTATGAGAAAGAGATCTGTTCAAGAAAATTAAAGATGCCAAGGGAACATTTCATGCAAAGATAGGCTCAATGAAGGACAGAAATGGCACAGACCTAACAGAAGCAGAAACTATTAAGAAGAGGTGGCAAGAATACACAGAACGATACAAAAAAGATCTTCATGAGCCAGACACGATGGTGTGATCACTCACCTAGAGCAAGACAGCCTGAAATGCGAAGTCAAGTGGGCCTTAGGAAGCATCACTATGAACAAATCTAGCGGAGGTGATGGAATTACAGTTGAGCTATTTCAAATCCTGAAAGATGATGCTGTGAAAGTGCTGCACTCAATATGCCAGCAAATTTGGAAAACTCAGCAGTGGCCACAGGACAGGAAAAGGTCAGTTTTCATTCCAATCCCAAAGAAAGGCAATACCAAAGAATGCTCAAACTAGCACACAATTGCACTCATCTCACACGCTAGTAAAGTAATGCTCAAAATTCTCCAAGCCAGGCTTCAGCAATACATGAACCGTGAACTTCCAGATGTTCAAGCTGGCTTTAGAAAAGGCAGAGGAACCAGAGATCAAATTGCCAACATCCATCAGATCATCAAAAAAGCAAGAGAGTTCCAGAAAAACATCTACTTCTGCTTTATTGATGCCAAAGCCTTTGACTGTGTGGACCACAACAAACTGTGGACAATTCTGAAAGAGATGGGAATACCAGACCACCTGACCTGCCTCTTGAGAAATCTGTATGCAGGTCAGGAAGCAACAGTTAGAACTAGACATGGAACAGCACACTGGTTCCAAATAGGGAAAGGAGTATGTCAAGGCTATATATTGTCACCCTGCTTATTTAACTTATATGCAGAGTACATCATGAGAAATGCTGGACTGGATAAAGCACAAGCTGGAATCAAGATTGCCAGGAGAAATATCAATTACCTCAGATATGCAAATGACATCACCCTTATGATAGGAAGTGAAGAAGAACTAAAGAGCCTCTTGATGAAAGAGGAGAGTGAAAAGGTTGGCTTAAAACTCAATATTCAGAAAACTAAGTTCATGGCATCTGGTCACATCACTTCATGGGAAATAGATGGGGAAACAATGGAAACAGTGACAGACTTTGTTTTTTGGGGCTCCAAAATCACTGCAGATGGTGACTACAGCCATGCTCCTTGGAAGAAAAGTTATGACCAACCTAGACAGCATATTAAAAAGCAGAAACATTACTTTGCCAACAAAGGTCCATCTAGTCAAGGCTATGTTTTTTCCAGTAGCCTTATATGGATGTGAGAGTTGGACTATAAAGAAAGCTGAGTGCCAAAGAATTGATGCTTTTGAACTGTGGTATTGGAGAAGACTCTCGAGAGTCCCTTGGACTGCAAGGAGATCCAAGCAGTCCATTCTAAAGGAAATCAGTCCTGAATATTCATTGGAAGGACTGATGCTGAAGCTGAAACTCTAATACTTTGGCCACCTGATGTGAAGAACTGACTCATTTGAAAAGACCCTGATGCTGGGAAAGATTGAAGGCCGGAGGAGAAGAGGCCAACAAAGGATGAGATGGTTGGATGGCATCACCGACTCAATGGACATGAGTTTGAGTAAACTCCAGGAGTTTGCGATGGACAGGGAGGCCTGGCGTGCTGCAGTCCATGGGGTCACAAAGAGTCAGACACAAGTGAGCGACTAAACTGAAGGTGTCCTGTTTTGCATTTCCTGACAACGAGGTCTGAGACAAAGACTTAGTGGAAGTAGTTTATTGTGAAAGGGATTCCAGGACGACAGAGTGAAGATGCATGGAAAGCATGGAAGGGAAGGGAAACAGGAGCTTTAAGAGGGGTTATACATGGGGGATGATATGGAAGTTGCTGTCATGGCAACAAAGGCAGAGCCCACTGGAAGCTCAGAGATGCACCAGGATTCTTCCCCAAACCATCCTGCAGCAGGATAAGGGCTGTGGCTCCCATTACCCCCTGGCTGAGGGCTGCCCTAGAAGCATGAACTCCCCCAAATTCTGAGCTGCACTTTCAGGTGGGCCACGCCACCAACCAGACCCACCTCGAGCCAGAGAGACATACGGTCCAGGCTTAAGGTGGCACCATCACCACAGTGGAGTCTGAACCCACGTGGCACTGCCCTCAGCAGCTGCAGCTCCAACCCAAAGGAGGGCAAAAGAGGTATCTTGAGGGCCACTCAGGTGTGTCAGCTACCGAAGGTAACTGGGCCTCATCTTACAGTCTCTCTCAAAGCAAGTGGGAAGCTGTGATTGGTCTGGGGCCACATGCATATTTTCTAACGATGTTTTCCTTTTCTCCACCTTCTCTCACCACGGAACTTGATGCCAGAACTAAAATATCCTCTGGACGCTTCACAACGGAAGGATAGGACCAAAGAGGGGAGGGGCCGAGTGGGTTTCTTTTAGCTGGAGAGCCACTAAGTTCTCACATTTTCCTACACTTTGGCCCACTGCTCACATATTTCCAAGCCAGAAACCGATGCTTGCCAGAGGCGAACAGCAAGGTTGAACTGAAATAAAGGGAGCATCCATGCCCCCAGGGTTCCTTCCCAAGTCAGAGATCTCCCAACAGGACTGGGGAGACAAAGGAGGGAGCCCCCAAATGGCCAGGTGGGGACAGGCTGACCCACACCTCCTTCCAGCCTCCCAAGCCACCACTTGCTGCCTGGGCAGGGACACCTTCGCTTCTGTCATTTCAGCCCAGTAGCAGCTCCTCCCCACACAGTGACTTCCTCGCAGCGGATTTCTACTCATTCATGCATGCCCCTCTGGCCACTCCCTCTCCTAAAGCCTGAGAGATGCCACCAGCCAAGGCCAGTAATCCTCTGCCAGGGAGCCAGGAGGAAAACAAAAAAGTAAAAGGCCTCTTCCATTGTTTCTAAAAGTGAAGGAAGGAGGGGACAAGGGAGAGGTGGTCAATAAAAGGAAACATACACACACACAAGCAGACTGAGATGGGGTGATGAAGCAAGGGATTCTGGGAACCAAGGGCCATGCCCATCTCTTTCTGAATTATGAATTCATATAAGGAAGGGGAAAGGGCAGGGAAGGAAGCTGCACCCCGTCCCCAACACCACCCGCCCCGGTGACATAACCAGTCCATTGATCACACCAGCCTATCTGCAGACACAGCCTCCAAGAAATCCCCCAATCTTGAATTGTCTTCTGGGTTTTACACAGGTGACTGATGTATCAGATTAAACCTGGCGTTAAGATAAAAGAATTGTCCTGAGAAACATCACACTTTGGTTTAAATTCTGGCTCTACAACTTTCCCACCCAGGCAGCCTCATAGGCATGAACCTTTTCCTAGAAGCTGGCCTTACACACGTGTGATCTGTCCCAAATACCAGCCTGTGCTGTGCTGTGCTCAGTCACTTCAGTTGTGTCCAACTCTGTGTGACTCTATGGACTGTAGCCCTCCAGGCTCCTCTGTCCATGGGATTCTCCAGGCAGGAATACTGGAGTGGGTTGCCATGCCCTCCTCCAGGGGATCTTCCCAACCCAGGGATCGAACCCACGTCTCCTGCAGCTCCTAAATTGCAGGTGGATTCTTTCCCACTGAGCCGTCAGGGAAGCGCCTAAACAGCAGTCTACCTGGATGCACAAAGCTTTTTAATAAAGGCAGTGAGTCTATGTTACACCCAGTAGTTTGTGCCTCCTGCAATACAGACCCCTGGGTAGAAGACAGGCTCAAGGATGGACAGTACAACATGGGGAATATAGCCAAGATTCTATAATAACTACGAATGGAGAGTAACCTCTAAAAACAACAGCGAAAACGCCAGTGTCCCCTCCTCAGGGATCCAGGACTCATCGGACCACATCACCACCCAGCGGCATGAGTGACAGCACCTGGCATGTTCCCATGCATCCCCTCGTCCCTGGTCATGGCGGCCTGCCAGCCCGCCCGAGCATCCCTCAGCTGCAAACTGGATAGAGAAGGATGGAAAAGGATGAGGAGTTCCAGTCTAAACGCCCCTCCCTCTGAGAGGCTTCTCCTCCTCAGAAGAGCTCAGCGAAGCCACCGAAGGCACTGTGAACCATGCCAGCTGGTTTACGAGGAGCCGAAGCCCGTGATGAGTCCCGGGAGGGGGCAGAGTCTCCGAGGTGCTTGGAAAGCCTCTCCTTGCAGCCTCCTGTGCCAGGGCCACCCTGATGGGGTTTTCAAATAGAAACACTGCCTCTCCGACTCGAGGGCATCTCACCCTTTCTGATGACAGGTGTGAGCTGTCACTGCTGCCAGACAATCAGCAGTGAGGACTCACTGAGTAAGAGGAGCGTGGCCATCTGGGCCGCGGTCACCTACCTCAGGCAGCCAGAGCTACGGCCCATGTCCTCCATGGTCAGGGAACTGGGCCTGGGTGCCCTCAGCCTCTCTAAAGGGTTCCTCTCCCATCTTTTATGGGAAGCAGTAAGCCGGAACATTCTCTTCTCCAGAGGCAAAGACGTACTGGCTCTTTCCACAAATGACTACCAAGGATGCCCTAACTGAAACCTGGGACATTTTAAAATCTCTGGTTTATTCTTTGTTTCAGGTTTCCTTAACCTTAAATCACTACCGCTCTTGCTACTATTTCTAAATATCACAGAGATGTAACTTCAGCAGCATAACGAATGGACCTCCGTGAGCACTGGGCGCCGGGTGCCGGACAGAGGGGCACATGAGCTGGACTCAGGATGCTCACCTCCCTGAGAGGGCCCACCTCCTGCCAGGCGCCACTTGCAGCTCTTGCCTCGTGTCCCAGTGCTTCACTCATCTGCCGGCACCCTTGGGAGGTGTGCGTCTGCACTCCCACTTCCCCAGTGAGAAACCCATCACTTGGACCCTAGGCCGGTGACTTGCCCAAGGGCCCATCCTGAACCCGGCTGCAGGCGGCGCCTGGTACAGGTCTTCAGCACCTGGAGGGCCTGAGGACTTAACTAGCAGGACAAAGATCTGAGATGCTATCTGGCTTTTTAGCAGCAGAACTTGGCCTGGCACCTTCGCCTGATAGTTTCCATGCCAGGAATCCTTCCTTCACCTTCACCTCCTAAAGTTCAGGAGTCTTGCCTCAGTTTCACTCAGAAGCTATTTTGTATAAGCTTCCCCTTGACGTTTCCATCGGAGACACAGGAGGGACAGGCCTGGTTTTATACAAGTAAAATATGATGTGAGAATCATGCTGAAATTTTACTGTGTTAAAAAAAAATGCTGCAAATACTGTATAGCAAAACATTAAAGGAGGGACTTACCAGGTGGTCCAGTGGTTAAGACTTCACCTTACAATGAAGGGAGCGAGGGTTCGATCCCTGATGGAGGAGCTAAGATCCCACATGCCTCCCAGCCAAAAAACCAAAAACATAAAACAAAAGCAATACTGTAACAAACGCAATAAAGACTAAAACATGGTCCACATAAGAAAAAAATCTTAAAGAAGAGTTAATGGGGAAATCTAGGAGATGGGTATCTCAGTGTTCACTGCAGTTATTCCATGTTTCTGTATGGATGGATGTTTTCATATAAAACATTGAGGGGAAAATAATGTTGCAGAAGGTCCCAAAGGTACATGATTATTCATGGCAATCCCTTTATAACATCTTAGAGTGATAAAAAAGAAAGATTATTGCAACATGGCCAAGATCTATGTGTCCAGGGAGCCCCTCCAGAGGGGGCCAGTCTGGGGCCACATGTGGTGTAACACCTTGGCTGGGTCTTGCCGCTCAGCCGTGCTCTGCTTCCAAGACCATATCTACTGCGCCTAAAAGGCCTCAAGTGGCACGGTACTCTCACCATGGCGCCTGCCCACCATGGCTGAGTGTACCATAATCACCATCATTAAGAAGACAGCCTCTGATCAGTGTCCCTTCCAGAACCAGGACCTGCAACATCACATGTGGGAACCAGTACATTCAGCACCTCCCAAGTTGCACCCTTGTTTCACTTCCTCTTCCAAAACCAGCGTCTGACATCTGTTCTCATCTCAGGGGCCTGGAGGGCTTCCCCTCAGTAACAAAGCTGTATCAGCAAAGTGTGCTCTGGGGGCGGGGTGGGGATGGGGATGGGAGGGTGGAGGTTTGGGGGGGGCAGGAAATCATTTGGCTCAGAGGCCAGTTGTCTCTGAACAGCTCTATTTCCAAGGTCTCCTCTAGATATGACCAGGACAGGAGAACACACCTGACTCTAATTCAATTACGAAACAGGCCCCATCCCTGCATTGATGTTAAATCTAGAGGAACAGCTTTTCTTTAGTGAATTACTGCCGGGACAAGACAGGGCCTCCACCTGAGTGTATTGAGGGTCCCGCAGCCTATGAATACTTCCTTGCTCCCCAGCAAGGAAGGATAAATCCCCCGCCCACTCCACCCACCCCACACCCCACCCCCAGGCCCTGCCCTGAACAAGCTCCGGAGGAGCTGGGGTCTGCTTATTCCTCTGCTGAGCTCTCTGGAAAGCTCAGACTTAGTGGAAAAACTACAGGAAACTGTTCTCTCTCCTATCTCCCTCATCACGATGGTTTCAATTACTGTTTTCTCTGGGAATTCAATTAATTGAAAAGAAGCACGGGAACTAAAGAAGTTTACTTTTGCCTTATTCCCTACAGAAATGTTAAAAGGGGCTTTTACAGAAGGCCTTCACTCCCCTAGGCCCCTGCCTAGACTTTGAAAGGAGCGGAAGAGCTCAGGGCACAGGAAGCGGGCCATCAGAGGATCTGCAGCAACAGCTGGTAGAAACAGGGGACCCAGGGGTGCCAGCCTCCAGGAGCTTAAAACTGTGAACAATGGCACCTCTGGTTTAAATGCAAACAGGTGAAAAGACAGGCAAGCTGTTTCAGGCATCCCTCCCAACAAGGACCTACTCTTACGCAGAGCCTGCAGACAACGGCTTGTGGCCGCAGGGCTCAGAGACTCTGCCAGTCTTAAAGAGGTCCCTGCAGGAGCAAAAGGGGAAGACTCAGCCCACAGGGGAAATATCAGGCATGTCCAGGAGCTTTTCTGCCCTGTTACTTCCCAGTTCTGGCAGGTCTCTCCATCAAGTGCAGTAACTGAGACACCCAGTGAAAGGCAGGAGAGAGAAGGTGCCTTCTATGAATTCATTCCTTCAAGGAATCAATCACTACTAAGAGAAAAAGACACTTCCCCAGATGGTCCTCAGCCCTCCCTGGAGGTAAGATTGGAGGCCAAGGTCCAGACTTTGTCACTGAGTCTTTTACGGGATAGAGGATGCTCTCATGGTCTTCTAGTGGGCCATAATGACTCGAGGAATCCAGGTGCACTGCCTCGGCCAGGCAACGCTTCAGCCCGTCTGCCAGCAAGGGATTTACTGCCTGTTCCCTCTGGGTAGCAGCAGTCCTGGAGTCAATTTTCCAAGGAGGATCGATTGAGGAAACCACTGTTGAAGCTCAGATTGTAAATTTTTTTAAACAGCCCTGTCCAGGGTTACAGATGGCCGTGGAAGGCTCATGGGGGCAGGAGAAAGTGTCAGCCCAGCTCTCTGGCTCACCTTATGTGACTCTCTGTCTCCTTCCAGGATTTCTCTCTAAAAACCTATTTTTGCAAATTGTTTAAAAAAAGACCCAAGTTGGGTTTGAGCCATGGTACTAGATGAGTCATCAGAAGTCCAAACTGGGGAAGGTTTCGTGGAAGAATATAATTTTGGAACCAGGAAGGTCCTTGGAGAATGTGAGCGCAGCGCAGTCCAACAGAAATACACTGCGGGCCACGTATGCAATTTCACATTTTCTTGCAGACACATTAAAACAGTAAAGCACGGCAGGTGGAATTCATTTTAATCATGCTTTCCTTAACCTGATATATCCAAAATATTATCATTTCACCATGCAATAAGTATAGAAACTATTTCATCACCTTTATTGAGATAACAACTGATCTACCATAAAATTCAACCATTTAAAGTGTACAATTCAATGATTTTTTTATATGTTTACAGAGTTGTGCAATCATCATAATCTAATTTTTGAATCTTTTCATCACCCCAAAAAGACAATCATTAGCAGGCCTCTCCACCCACTCCTTGCCCACGAGGCAGCCACTCATCTTCCCTCTGTCCTCATGGATTTGCCTCTTTTGGACATTTCATATCATTGGGGTCACACGCCATGTGGTCTTTGGGGACCGGCTTCTTTGACTTAATGTTTTCAAGGTTCATCCATGTTGAATCAGTATTTGTACTTCATTCCTTTTGCATATATACATATATGCTATATATACATATATATATATATATACATATATATATATATATATATATATATATATTTGGCTGCTCCAGGTCTCAGCTGCAGCACATGGGATCTTTAGTTATGGCATGCAAGATCTCATTCCCCGACCAAGGATGGAACCCAGGCCCCCTGCAATGGGAGCTCGTTTTAGCCACTCGGCCACCAGAGAAGTCTCAGTACTTCAATCCTTTTAATGCCTGAACAGTATGGATAAAAATTATCAGTGAACTATTTTACACTCTCTTTTCATACTTAGGGCTTTCCTGGTGGCTTAGAGAGTAAAGAATTTGCCTGCAATGCAGAAGACCCAGGTTCAATCCCTAGTTCAGGAAGATCCCCTGGAGAAGGGAATGGCTACCTACGCCAGTATGCTTGCCTGGAAAATTCCATGAACAGAGGAACCTGATGGGCAACAATCCATGGGGTCACAAAGAGTCAGACACGACTGAGCAACTAACACTTTCATTTTCACTCTTGTACTTAGCCTTCAAAACCCGTTGTGTCTTGTACACGTGGTGTACATCTTAGTTGGACAAGTCACATTTCAAGTGCTCTGGAGCCACATGAGGCTCATGGCTCCAATATTATTGCAGATCCCATCATCTTCAGAAAATTAAATAAAACCCTGGAAGAAGAATTACTTGCCCGAGGCCACAGGCTGGTTAGTGGAGACATCTCAGCATGAACCCAAGTGCTGGACCCATCTGATGGTACCAAGCTTTTCCTCCTCACCTATGCTTTGGGCCATGTGGAGAGGATACAGATGAAAAGGAACAGGCTAGACAGATATCAGTGGAGGTCCACAGGTCCACTCTCCTTCCTCAACAACACTCCCAATGTGGTTGGCTATCATTTTGTTTCCACCTGGGCACAGGCCCTAGAGGACAAGGGCAGGGCACCCAGCCACTGTCACCCTAAAGAAAGCACCTCCCCACCATCCAGATGAGCTGGTTCAAACAGCAGTAGCGGCTAAAAGACAACAAAGGTTAAACTGATGGGTCACCAGGAATAACCCCCTCACCTTCCCAGATCCCTCAAGGGAGGGAAGATACAGACATCACCTACTCTATGGGGTGCTCATCAGAGGAGACACAGACACACAGGGAGGAGAGCTTGTTGGGTTAGGGAGAGTTCGTGAAATTGCACCCCTTAGAAATAATGTTACCCATGGATTCCCACCCCACGAATCAAAGGTGTTTACTACTTATGGGAAAGAGTAGATGTATTCTTTCTTCTGTAGAGGCTACAGTTTAATAATTAATACCAGATACTTTGATGGGAGTCATGCCCCAGATAGTCTTCTAGCAATTAATACACAGCAACTTTCATTCTCCCAAACCTTTGCAGGAGTATTTTTAAGTATTGAAGAGGTGACTCACAATATTAGTTTCAGATGTACAACAGTGATTCAATATTTTTTATAGATTATAAAATCCATTCAAAGTTATTGTAAAATATTGGCTATGTTCCCTGTGCAGTACAATATAACCTTGTAGCTTACTTATGTAATATATTATAGTTTGTGCCTCTTAATCCCATGCCCTATCTGCTTCCTCCCCTGCTCTCCCCACTGGTAACCACTAATTTGTTCTCTGTATCTGTGAATCTGTTTCTGCTTTGCTATAGTCATTCATTCATTTTATTTTTGTATTCCACATATAAGAGATAACATATAGCTATTTGTCTTTCTCTGTTTGACTCATTTCACTGAGCATAATACCCTCCAAATCCATCCACACTGCTACAAATGGAAGAATTTCATTCTTTTCTATGGCTGAGAACTATTCCATTGTATATATAGACCATGTCTTCTTTAACCATTTATCTGTTGATAGACACTTAGGTTGCATCCATATTTTGGCAACTGTAGATAATGCTGTTATGAACACTGGGGTATGTGTATTTTTTGAATTAGCGTTTTCTTTGGATAAATAGCCAGAAGCAGAATTTCTGGTATCACACTCCTTGACTTCATATTATACTACAAAGCTATAGTCATCAAAACAGCATGGTCCTGGCACAAAAACAAACACACAGGTCAGCAGAACAGAATAAAGAGCCCAGAAATAAATTCACGCACTTATAGTCGATTAATCTACAGCAAAGGAAGAAAGAATATACAGTGGGGAAAAGACGGTCTCTTCCATAAGTGGTGCTGGGAAAACTGGACAGCTACATTTAAAAGAATGAAATCAGAGCAGTCTCTAATACCATGTACAAAAATAAACTCAAAATGGATTAAAGACCTAAATATAAGACCAGAAACTATTAAAATCCTAAATGAAAACATGGGAAGAACACTCTTCGACATAAAATGTAGCAGTATTTTTTGGATCTGTCTTCTAAGGCAAAAGAAACACAAGCAAAATAAACAAGTGGGACCTAATTAAACTTTAAAGCTTTGGAATAGCAAAGGAAACCATCCACAAAGCAAAAGACAGCCTACTGAATGGGAAAAAGTATTTGCAAATGCTATGGCTGATAAGGGGTTAATATACAGACTATCCTATAACTCAATATCAAAAATACAAACAACCTGATTTTTTAAAATGGGCAGAAGACCTGAATAGATATGCTTCCAAAGACATACAGATGGCCAACAGGTACATGAAAAGATGTTCAACATTGCTAATCATCAGAGAAATGTAAATCAAACTACAATGAGATATCACCTCACACCTGTCAGGATGGCTGTCACCAACACCTAAATGGGGGATGGGGGGATGGGGGGCTTGGGAGAGAGGTCAAAAGGGGGGGATATATGTATACATAGAGCTGATTCATTTCATTTTACAGCAGAAACTAAAACAATGTTGTAAAGCAATTATATGCCAATAAAAATTAAAAATTAAAGTCTACAAATAAAAATGCTAGCAAGGGTGTAGAGAAAAGGGAATCTTTATACACAGTAGGTAGGAATGTAAATGGGTATAGCCACTAAAGAAAACAATATGGAGGTTCCTCAACTTAAAAAAGAGAGAGAGATTTTTTTAAATTATTATCTGCATTTGAAGATGAAGATGGTACAGAAAAGTAAGTTGTCCAAGATCACAGAGCTAGTAAGCAGCATGGCAGGCATCTGAACCCAGGCCGTGAGCTCCAGATTCCAGTTTCCTGCCACAGAGCTGCGCTAGAGAAACCTGGGACACTCAGGGAGCCTAGGTCTCTCCCTGTGAACTCTCCTCCTCTTTGCTGGACCCCCGCCAACCTCCCCGCCCACACAGCATGGTCTCTGGAATCATGCCTTCCAGCTCCAGAGAACATTCGCTTGTGGCCACCCCTGCCTAGACTTCCCTTGCTAAAGGCATGAGTCAGGAAGACCAAAAAAAAAAGTTCCTTATGAGTTATTATTACTTGTCATCACGCTTGTTGTACGAGCCACAAGGGTCCAGATTTATTACACTGGAAGGAAAGCTGTTGAGTTTGTTGCTGAGGAATGACGGACTCCACAACACTTGGATTCACTGCTTTTGTCCCCAGAAACATGCTCCCCACCCTCACCCAACTGCCTGAAATCCTAGCTCAAGACAGTAAGCAGCCCTGTGAGGGCAGGAAAGGCAGCTTCCCTGCCAGTGAACCCAGCCTTCACTCACTGAGGATGGAGTGGGGTCCCCAAGACCTAATCCCCCAGCACCCCCAGGGCATCTGGGGTGACCATACAAAGGTATCAGGGTGCCTGGTGTCCACTTAAGAGTAGATGGCTATCTGTCTGCCCCAGTAATGTCACCCTGTAGGAGGACACACTGGGATGGCAAAGGCCAAAGGTCACAATCCAGCTGGACACTGGCAGATGTGTTTAGTTTCGTTCATACAGTGTTGTGAAAGTTCCCCAATTTTGTACCAAAAGCCAGATTTCCAGTTTCTTTTGCAAAACCAGAAGACCTGGCAAGACAGGCCTGAGTCCCTGACACAAAGGCACTTAGGGGGTATCTACTCCCCTGTGAACAGGGAAGCCCCCTTGTCCGCACCCCAGTCCCCACCACTCCCCACTGCCTTTCAAGCTCCTCAAGCACAGATGCAGAGCATGTGCCCTGGATCTGGCTGGGAGGATGACAGCAAGGCCTGGGCTTATCAAGCAGCCCCAGCTTACCTTTCCCCTTAAGCCACACTCAAACACACGGAGTCGTGTCAGCCAGCATCGCTCCTGTTCTGTGATGACACCTGCCTCTCTGCACCCGAGTCCCTCTCCTTCTTTGTCCTTCCACTTCCTGGCTGTTCTTGTGCCCACTGAACTCTGAAACATAAATTCAGAGCTTGTATTCCCCTAACATGTGAAGGCCTTGTCTCCCCATCCATTCCAGAAGCTAGCTCTTAGAGAAAAGGAACATTTCATATACTTCTCCCAGCTCCTTTTCCTGCCAAAGTGGGTTGGATCCACGGTGGGCACTCAACAAGAGTGACGTGCATGAGGAGAAGAATCTGATGGGGAATTGGAGGAGGACCGGGGCAGAGGCCAGGACTTTGGCAGCTTCTTACTGGTGGAACCTGTACCGAGACCTTGGAAGGCCATGGAGGACAGGGCCATAGGATACAGACAAGGTTCCCGTCAGTAAAGATGCTGATAACTCAAAATTAACAACCACAAGACAATGAAAGGGGTGAACGCCAGCTGACATGGTTCAAGGGTCTGAGAAGCCCAGAGGATTGCAACCCAACTGCTCAGAAGAGCTCGGGCTCCATGGGTGGTGCTGGGCTGTGTCAGGTGACGCCTGGCACGGGGCTCATCCATGGGTGTCACACACACCTGCATCAGATTCTGGAGTCTGAAATAATTTCATGCGTCTCATGTAGTAAGAACGTCTTAAAAAACGACTGACTCCTCAAGCCAACAGAGGCAGATCACTTAACACTCAACATGTGGGGTCACTGGATGAATTTCCCAGGACATGACACGGACCCTGGGATGCCCAGATGTACGTCCAGAGGATGGCAAGCTTCAGGTCTGTCCCCCTCCTGCACCCACTCCTATAGGAAAGGGCAGATGAGCCCATGGACCGCAAGGGAAAACACTGGGATGCCATCCATAAATGATACCATTCTGTCCACTGCCAGGGCACAGAGCTATTGCCTAATCCCATGGGGAGACCAAGCATCCAGGAATTGCTTCAGAAGTTTCCACATGACCGTGCTTCACCCTGAGAGGCAAAGGACCCACTGCATAATTCTATAAATCCAAATGCACACACATCTTCTGAGATTGTGAAACCAGGTGCCACGTTTTCGTGTATCTCTTTAGAATGTAACACGGAGCCACCAACACAGGAGAATTCTAAATATGAATGTGGACACCCCCCCCCCATATTGGAAGGCTTACTGGAAGATTAAGAAAAGTTTATGATGGGAGCCATGAAAAGAACTGTTGAGTAAGAAATATGGACTTGTGCTGTCTAGTTCTTGCGATCCAGCAGGACAAAACCACATAGAGGAAAATGTCCCAAGACAACCCAAGGGAAACTGTAAGGGGATTCTGGAAAATAATGCGCCCCTGTTCTAATTTTAGGCTTTTTTTAAACTAAGAGGAGAGGTAGGAAGGGAAAAGAGAGCAGTTTCTGAATATCTTTCTGAGTATTGGAAAAGATGAATGCCAACCACACTGTCAGCTCACTGATTTCAACAGATGACGGCAATGATTAAAATCAGCCGTCTGGGTTATTTAGCGCCTATTACCGCAAATACATCGTCACCCTGTCACCACCACTGCTTTTTCTTCTTGCTCCAAGTTTCGGTGGCAAAGATTGTGCTACCCACAATTTCAGGGACTTCCCAAAGCTCAGGGTCTCTTCAACGTGAAGGTCATCTGAATGCACCCTGCCTTGGGCCTGCCCCTTCTACTGGTGAAAGACCATCTGGCTCCATTTCAAAGCTAGTTATGTTGGCCCCAAAACTCTTTAGCTTCCAATTCATGGTTGTCTGGGGGAACATTCACTGTGGCTGACACAGTGTTGAGAGGAACAATGCTCGCCCGAGATGGCTGTAAAAGATAACGAAGAATTATTAGGAGCGCTCCGTGTCGTCTTTGACGGAATCAGCCATCACCATAAACTTCCAATCCACTCTGCTAGGCTGCAGAGTGCACTCAGAACGCAGCCTGACCACAGAGAAAGCTCACTGGGGTCTGTACCTCCCATGGCATTAGAAGTTCAAAACATAAAGAATCTGGGTGACTTTCCAAAGCAAGGGAGGTGGACCAGCAAGGGAAAGGATCAGCATACCTTGCTGCCAACTATCTGGGAAAACTGCATAAGAGAAGCCAGCTACAGCAGACTGGGGAAGCCTGCCCCAGGCCCCTGTGGCCCCGGAGCAAGTATCCCCGATGCAGGGCTTCTTGGCTTCCCCCACCCAGCACCTGAAGCTGCCCACTTCTCCACCTGGGGGCTTCCTCCAGCACCACAGGAGGCTGATCAGCACAGAAGCAGCTGAGAAGTACAGTCAGCCCTCCGTATCGCACATCCCCACATCCCCAGATGCATCAGCTGTGGATCTGAGGCTGGCTAAGGCTGTGGGTCCCACATCCCTGGGTATAGAGGGCTGACTCTGCTCCACCATTTCATATAAGAGACTTGAGCATCCATGGATTTGGTATTGGGGGTCCTGGAACAACTCACCCTCAGATACTGTGGGATGAGTGTCAGAAGATTTAATTCTGGGGGAGGGGAGGAATGTGAGCCCCCAACCACCCCCCCACCCCAAGCCCACCAGCAGGTGGAATCTAGTGGCTAAACACCCAGCTTCCTGCCCCTGAGGCATGTTCCACAAAGCCTATGAGACATCTCAGGTTGACCAGTTGTCCGTGGCAGCATTTGGTGCCTCTTATCGGTGTGTTTCTGTCAGTGTGTCTCACTTCCTTCCTTCCTTCTCTTGGAGGAAATCCTGATTTACCTCCTGTGTCAAGTCCTTGCCCGAGGGTCTGGTGTTAGGAAAACTCCAACCAAGACACAGGCTCAATAGATAGGATTTTAATTTGTAATTGTTTTTGTTCCTGTCTGTGGCTTATTCCATAGGGAGCACTTTAGCTCTCCCTTAAGTTTCCCAAATATAGAAACAGGGGACAAAGGGAAAACACAAGAAGCAAGGAGGGACATCTTTGTCCCAACAGTAGGGAGAGGCCAAACTGGCCTGAAAGCTGCCTACCAGCAGTGGTTGCCAGTGCCTCCCTAGTCTGGAGTCCCTAAAATCTCTCTGCTCACAGGACCTGTCAGTTAGGGGCAGAGATGGGTTTTCAGTTCTGAGCACAATTCAGCATCTTCATGGGCAGCAGTATAGCAGAGTGAAAATGAAAGTGTTAGTCCCTCAGTCGTGTCCGATTCTGTGCAACCCCATGGACGTGAGCCCACCAGGTTCCTGTGTCCATGGGATTCTCCAGGCAAGAATACTGGAGAGGGCAGCCATTCCCTTCTTCAGGGGATCTTTCCCACCCAGGGATGCAACCCGGGTCTCCTGCATTGCAGGCAGATTCTTTATTGTCTGAGCCACCAGGGAAGCCCTGTAGCATAAGGCAGGGAGAATAAATCAATTCTCAATTAGTGATGTCTGAAATGGGACCAGCAGGAGAGGATGGTGGCCAGTACACCAGGCATTTACAATCATTTCTATCAAGACTCTGGAATCAGACAAACTCAAAACTCAAAAATTCAACTCTAACACTGAAGATTGCGGGGATCTTAATCTTTCTATCCAGGTCTCAGGTTCCTCAACTGTGTAAGTAGCAGATAATGGGTACTATTCTAGAAAACTCTTACAGGGATTGCACGTGATGACATGTAAAATCTCCTGGCACACTTCTAGCTCAATAAGCATTTGGTTTCCTTCACCACTGGGAGCCAGAGAGCTATTTAATAAAACGTGTTTTGGATTTCTTAAGCAAATATGTTATTTGCCAAAACTATTTAATATAGTTAATGGCAAAAAATCTCGAAAGGATTAAAACATTTTTTTTAAAGCTCTAAGATCATAAACTTCTCTCCCTCTGGCCACACCTCTCCTCTGGATGAAGAAGTTTTTCCATGGAATTTAACCCTCCGGGCAAAGACATTTGATTCTGAACAAACCATCATATACCCTTTGGAGTGTGGTAGCCCTAATTCCCAGCTCCATTAAAAACACAAAAAAGAAGATGCTAAGAAATGTGCTTGGATGACACATGCTTTAAATAATTAACCATCAACTATGCAAGTTGAGACTGCATCTATTAGTCAATTGCTAGATTTAGAAGGGGGATGGTCCCATACGGCAGGCCAAGACCACACCCCCATCTCAGGAACACAATGCTCCCTCAGCATGGGTATTCCTGCGTGAAGACAGTGGGAAGCCGGGCCAGGAAGAAGTCAGTTTAAAACCTAGTGCAAATGGTATAAGTGGTGGTTTGGAAAATATGCTAGGAAGTTAGCTGCCAAAAACCAAAAATGAGAGCAATTTAAGGCACTTTCCGTTGCCAGCAAACATGCCAGCGCCTGACACGATGCCAAGCACAGGCAGACACAGAGAACATAGTTGTCAAATGACTTAATGATCTCCAATCCTTGTACATGCCCCCTGCACACCTGGCGTGTCCACAAGTTAAGGTCTGAGAACTATAAATAGGAAAGACAGCCTTTCAGATCAGACAAGGGACAAGGGGCAAGGATCAAGGGCACAGTATGTTTCTCCCCCAAGGAATAACCTTCTGAGCATGCCAGGAACAGAGAGTCCTCGCTCTGCACGGTTCTCAGGCATGAATTCTAGGTGTCACGGTTTAGCTGAATAATGCTTGTTACCAAAAACACGGTTCAGGTTTTTGTTATGAAGATATGTATTAGCCATGCAAGACTATACCCTGGTGGCTCAGAGGTTAAAGCATCTGCCTCTAAGGCAGAAGACCTGGGTTCGATCCCTGGGTCAGGAAGATCCCCTGGAGAAGGAAATGGCAACCCACTCCAGTATTCTTGCCTGGAGAATCTCATGGATGGAAGAGCCTGGTAGGCTACAGTCCACGGGGCTGCAAAGAGTCAGACACAACTGAGTGACTTCACTTTCCCTTTCACTTTCTAAGTCGTGTCTCTTTTGTGACCCCACAGACTGTAGCTCACCAGGCTCCTCTGTTCATGGGATTTCCCAGGCAAGGATATTGGAATAGGTTGCCATTCACTTCTCCAGGGGATCTTCCCCACCCAGTGATTCATCACACTGGCATCTCCTGCATTGGTGGGCAGATTCTTAACCACTGAGCCACCAGGGAAGTCCAATACACATTAGCCGTGAAAGTGAAAAAGTCACTCAGTCATGTCCAGCTCTTTGCAACCCTGTGGACTATAGCCTGCCAGGCTCCTCTGTCCATGGAATTCTTCAGGCAAGAACACTGGAGTGGGTAGGCATTCCCTTCTCCAGGGGATCTTCCCAACCCAGGGATGGAACCCAGGACTCCTGCATTGCAGGCGGATTCTTTACCATCTGAGCCACCAGGGAAGCCCTTATTAGCCGTGAGGAGTTGCTAAAAGCAAAAACTTACTGCTCACTCTTCAGTCCACAGTCAGTAGGTAAATAACACACAGGCGGTGACTGGCAGCCAGTGCACCAGGATTCTCAGAGCTCACCACCACCAGGCATCAGTGACTCGGCCACCAGCAGACCAGCAACTGTGCAGCGGTGCAGCTTCTTGTCTTCCAATGAGAAACCCATGTGACATTCTACCAGATGAATCACCAAAAGAAGGACCTGGCCAGCAAGATGAAAGTGTAGCAAAGAAATGGCAAGCGGTAATTCTGGAAGGGAAATGTGATCCCTGGAGAAACGGAGCTGAAAGAGACACAACCTGCTGAGTGAAGAGATGCTGATACTCGTGAGGTTCGAGGGACTCGATGGATGCAACCAGAGGAACCACGCAAGGCAAACGTAGGAGCACAAATGAAGAGTGTGGTCATGCCAAAAAGGATGGGGGCGTCCTGGAGGCAGTGAGGCCAGCTCAAAGCTTCACATGGAAGGGACTCCTGGAGATGCCTTGAGACTCTGAACACACAGAAGATAAAATGTTAAGGGCCAACCAAACTTAGGAAGTGGTAGGACAGCTCACCAAGATATGTAAAAGATGCTCAGCCCGCACTGTAAACGCTATTTCAACTACTCCCCATAAGTTTCTTTGTAAAGTACAAAAAAAACCCTTTAATTCTTGGTATTTCTAATATTTTTAGTTAGGTACAGTAAATAAATACTAGTTTTACCATTCACTTCACTATCCACTTAAAACCAAGAGTAAGGTAGATTTTCATGATGTGACAATCTTCAAAGATTACAAAACCACCATCATTTTTCTCATCGAGCGTAAACATTGCTTGGCATGGTTCCAGCTTGTGTGGTCATTTTTACCAACAGGGTCTGTACAACCCTGGTGGGTTAAAAAGATGCCAGGCACACAGAATTCTCTCTAAAAGTAGCTCGTAAAGAAGAGAAATAGGGAAACTTGGCCAAGAGACTGGTCCTGATCCCTGCCTCTGATAAATAGGCAAGATGCCAGCTATGTGGTCAGTTTTCTCCAGGACTTCTTTTCTCCCCCTCATTCTCGGTCTACGCTGTGCTCCAGAGCAAAAACAAGAAACAAAACCATTTGGCGCAAGGATAAACCTTTACCATTTATCTAGTACTCATTTGGAAAATGTGTTTCCCCCACTGAATGTTCTCAACTGTCTAAAGTACAGGAGACACTCATCACCCCGTTTTAAAAAGAGAATTGAAAAAAAAAAAAAGCCTGAGAGAAAAGAAAGCACTACCCCTAAACCACACAAGCAGGAAGACTCAGAAACCTAGAACAGTGCTCACCAAACCAACAGAAAGAAACGAATGCAAGCCACGCAAGCAACAAATTTTCCAGAATCCCCATTAAGAAAGGAAAAAAGAAAAGGGAAATTAACCTTAGTAATTCGTTTTCACTAGCCCAGCATATCAGAAGTATTACCATTACAACACATTAGTCAATGCAAAATTATTAAGGAGATACTCTCACTCCTTTGAACGAGGTCTTTAAAATCTGGTGGCCATTTTCCACTGACGGACACCTCAGTCCACATGCAAGGGCTTGACTGGCTGCCTGTGGCCCTTGGCTACTGTGCTGGACAGGACTGGGAATTGTCTTGTCTCCAGGAATGAACATTTCTGTGGCTATGGGCTTCATATTTTCATCCACAAAATTACTGCCTTGGCTCTTATAGTCTTGCCTCCTAAAGAGTGTACCGGGTAAGTCATAGATCTCTAGAAAGAGCTGAAGACACTGCAGAAATTGGACTCAAATTTTTTCTTTTTAATTTTCATTCAGTCAGAAAACTACGAAGCCAAGTGATTGAGAAAGGGACTCTGGTGAGGATGGACATCAAGCTGTACAAGGATCAATTACTGCACCTGGGCAGGAAGGTGCCTCATCACAGAAGGCCCCACAGAGACAGCCAGTACCCCAATGGGGTCATTGACTCTGCTTTCTAAGTGGTATATATTGTTCTATTTATATTAACATGTGGCTGATGAATAAATAGGAAATTGGCTTTTGTATACTGATCTTCTATCCAGCAATCTAGAAGAACTTCCTCATTAATTCTAATAATTTTTTTAATTAGAAAATCACAATGTTTATAATTCAGTTTATTTCTTTTTTAAGTGATCTGCAAGTTGACCTCATTTAATATTTTTTTTTTAATTGAAGTAGAGTTGGGGCTTCCCTGGTAGCTAGGCTGGTAAAGAATCTGCCTGCAATGCAGACCCCAGTTCAATTCCTGGGTCAGGAAGTTCTCCTGGAGAAGGGACAGGCTACCCACTCCAGTACTCATGGGCTTCACTGGTGGTCAGATGGTAAAGAATCTGCCTCCAACGAGAGTCACCTGGTTCGATCCTTGGGTTGGGAAGCTCCCCTGGAGGAGGGCATAGCAACCCATCCCAGCGTTCTTGCCTGGAGAATCCCCATGGACAGAGGAGCCTGGTGGGCTACCAGTCCATGTGGTTGCAAAGAGTCAGGCATGACTGAGTCTCAACTAAGCATACACAGCACGGAGTTGATTTACAATGTTTCAAGTGTATAGCAAACTGATTCAGTTATACATACATAGATATATTTGTTGTGTTGTTGTTTCAGTCGCTAAATTGAATCCAGCTCTTTTGCAACCCCAGAGACTGTAGCCTGCCAGGCTCCTCTGTCCATGGAATTTCCCAGGCAAGAACATTGGAATGGGTTGCCATTTCCTTCTCCAGGGATCTTCCCTACTCAGGGGTTGAACCTGCGTCTCCTGCATTGACAAGTGAATCCTTTACCACTGAGCCACCTGGAAGTCTACATACATACAAACACATATATATATGTATATATACACACATACACCACATACACAGTCTTAGATTCTTTTCCTTTATACATTATCGCTAGATATTAAATATAATTCCCTGCACTGTGCAGTAGGTCCTTGTTGGTTATCTATTTTATATACAGTATTGTGTATCTGTCAATCCCGAATTTCTAATTTAGCCCTGCCCCTTTCCCCTCTGATAACCATAAGTTTTGTAACTAACTTTATTTCTTGCAAGGAGATCCAACCAGTCCAGCCTAAAGGAAATCAGTCCTATATATTCGTTGGAAGGACTGATGCTGAAGCTGAAGAAACTCCAATACTTTGGCCACCTGATATGAAGAGCTGACTCATTTGAAAAGACCCTGATGCTGGGAAAGATTGAAGGCAGGAGAAGGGGATGACAGAGGATACGATGGTTGGATGGTACCACTGACTCAATGGACACGAGTTTGAGTAGACTCCAGGAGTTGGCGAAGAGTCGGACACGACTGAGCGACTGAACTGAACTGAACTTATTTCTTGCACTGGAAAGCCTTCACCTTTGACCTGTCTTCCCAATTTATTATATTTGCTACAACTTCTGATAAAACATTGATCACAAGAGATAAAGAAAACTCTGGCCTATTCTTAATTTTGAAGAAAGAGCTTTTAATATTTCTTAATTAATGATTACATATTTATTTCCAGGTTTTGATACTCTTTACCTGGCCATTAGTCCTGGTTTGCAGAGCTGAAGACAGAAATCAAGATAGAGAAAGACAATAGGTTTGAATTCTTAAATACTTTTATGCATCTGTTGAGATGAGCACATTTCTCTTCATTTATCTGTTCATGAGGAAAACTATATTCAGTTCAGTTCAGTTCAGTCACTCAGTCGTTTCCTACTCTTTGCGACCCCATGAATTGCAGCACACCAGGCCTCTCTGTCCATCACCAATTCCTGGAGTTCACTCAGACTCACATCCATCTAGTCGCTGATGCCATCCACTCATCTCATCCTCTGTCATCCCCTTTTCCTCCTGCCCCAAATCCCTCCTAGCATCAATCTTTTCCAATGAGTCAACTCTTCGCATGAGGTGGCCAAAGTACTGGAGTTTCAGCTTTAGCATCATTCCCTCCAAAGAAATCTCAGGGCTGATCTCCTTTAGAATGGACTGGTTGGATCTCCTTGCAGTCCAAGGGACTCTCAAGAGTCTCCTCCAACACCACAGTTCAAAAGCAACAATTCTTCGGCGCTCAGCCTTCTTCACAGTCCAACTCTCGCTTTACAATATTGTAGTGGTTTCTGCCACACATATACATTGACATGAATCAGCCATGGGTGTACATGTGTCCCCCATCCTGAACCCCCTCCCACCTCCCTTCCCTTCCCATCCCATCCCTCAGGGGTGTCCCAGTACACTGGCTCTGAGCGCCCTGTTTCATGCATGGAACTTGGACTGGTGATCTGTTTCACATATGGTAATATACATGTTTCAGTGCTATTCTCTCAAATCATCTCACCCTCACCTTCTCCCACAGAGTCCAAAAGCCTGTTCTTTATATCTGTGTCTCTTTTGCTGTCTTGCATATAGGATCATTGTTACCATCTTTCTAAATTCCATATATATGCGTTAATATACTGTATTGGTGTTTTTCTTTCTGATTTGCTTCACTCTGTAGAATAGGCTCCAGTTTCATCCACCTCATTAGAACTGATTCAAATGTGTTCTTTTTAATGGCTGAGTAATACTCCATTGTGTATATGTACCACAGCTTTCTTATCCATTCATCTGCCAATGGACCTCTAGGTTGCTTCCATGTCCTGGCTATTATAAACAGGGCTGCGATGAACATTGGGGCACATGTATCTCTTTTAATTCTGGTTTCCTCAAAATACACCCTCTTATTATATAATGTAACAAGCTGTATATAACAAGGTTATACGAGTGTCTGTGATCAAAGAATGCAATCTACATGATGCCAACTCTGGCCTTTATCACGGCCTGCTGCAAGGTAAATTTTTACGCATGTTCTCATCTACATATTTTTTATATGTTCTTTTTTATATTTTTTTATATCTTCTTCTCTGGTGGCTCAGAGGTTAAAGCATCTGCCTGGAATGCTGGAGACCTGGGTTTGATCCCTGGGTCAGGAAGATCCCCTGGAGAAGGAAATGGAAACCCACTCCAGTACTCTTGCCTGGAGAATCCCCTGGAGGGAGGAGCCTGGTCCATGGGGTCACAAAGAGTCGGACACGACTGAGCGACTTCACTCTTTCACTCACTCTTTTTTATATATGTTGAAAATAATGTGTTATTGAGAATAGTGCTCTATATATGTCCATCAGGTCAAATCTTTGTTCAAATTCTCCCTATCCTTAATTATTTTTTTGGTAATCTGATAAATGAGTTACTTTTAAAACTGTATTAATATCTCTCAATATGATTATGAATTCATTAGAGTCTTTAGTTTCTTCTTGAAAACCATCAGTTTTTGCTTTGTTATTATGAGACAATGTTATTATGAGACGATGTTATTAAGTGCTTGTGTGCGAAGTTGCTTCAGTCATGTCTGACTCTTTGAAACCCTAAGGACCATAGCCCATCAGGCTCCTCTGTCCATGGGATTCTCCAGGGAAGAATACTGGAGTGGGTTGCCATGCCCTCCTCCAGGGAATCTTCCCAACCCAGGGCTAGAACCTATGTCTCTTACGTCTACCTACATCGGCAGACAGGTTCTTTACTACTAGTGCCACCTGGGAAGCTCCATTAAGAAATCAGAAATTTAGAATTATTACATTTTCCCAGTTAATTGTATCACTTACCATTAAATATTGACCCTTTATCCCAAAGAATAATCTTTGCCTTAAAATCTACTTTAATGAATAATAATATCCAATCTTATCCAATTCAATAGTGCCTTTGGGTAGTGTGTACCTACATCTATTGGCTTGGAAATCCTATTTCCTCCTCTTAGAATTTTAGTAATCTCCATTTTAACATGCACATTTAACTTAATAATAAACTAATAACACTGTACTCAATCAATATAGCCACTCTTCTTGGCAAAAATACAAAGATTTAAAATGTTTTTCTGATTACTGGCTCAAATTGATCATTCTTACAGGATTGCTATATACAATCTAAAATATTTCCAAATTCTTTATATATATTTATACACATACACATATATATACTATCTTGACATTCTTCAGGGTTTAACTCCACCTAGAATTTCAGAGAAAACTGTGATGCTTCTCCTAGGAATCCCAGGGTGATCACCAGTGTGAGACAGACAATTTTGTTCATCTCTTGTGATGGGATTCCAGGTCATGTAAAGAAGGGTTCCCAAATCACCCTGGGGTATTTCCATGGCCAGACGTTCTTGGAGAAGACATGTTCCAGCCCCATCCAAGGCCCAGCTCAAAAGAGTCAAGCTTCAGAGCATTTTCTTTGGTGGGGATGTCTAATGTACAGTCCCCTTTGTACTGATTACAGGGTTTCTCTTTCATGTCAGAATCTCAGAAAACTTCCCCAATCCACTTTCACCCCCAGCCTTGCCTTATCCCTTGCTTACTGGGATGGGCCAATGCCAGCAGAAAAGATGAAGCTGTCAGGGACAACACGCTCCCTGGCTATTCATCAGTCTCTCTATGGACACCTCCAGTGACATCTCTTACTTCCTAGTAAGTTCAGCTGGGCTATGATATAATCCAGTTCTTCCCACTGTTTTGGACCAGGAGGATTATCAGGGGATCTCATCTTCTGCACATCACACAACAGTCACAGTGACCTTCTGAAAGGGCTCATCTGGGTATGTCACTTCCTTTCTGCTTTAAACCCTTCAAAGATTCCCCCTTGTTGGGCCTCCCATATCTTGAGGGGGTAATGTTAGGCAGTCAGAATAGAGAAAAGGAGTCCAAAATGGTGGTGGCTAAAAGACAAAGAAAGGGAAAAGCCTGCAAAAACAAAACAAAAGAAAATCCATGGATCAGGGTGAGAACCTCAGGTGAAACAAACACACCTCCTTCCTGGCTAGTCATAACTTGCATAGGGCAGGCTCAGGGCTATTCAAATCCTAAAAGATGATGCTGCTAAAGTGCTGCACTCAATATGCCACTAAATTTGGAAACCTCAGCAGTGGCCACAGGACTGGAAAAGGTCAGTTTTCATTCCAATCTCAAAGAAAGGCTATGCCAAAGAACGTTCAAACTACCGCACAATTGCATTCACCTCACACACTAGCAAAGTAATGCTCAAAACTCTTCAAGCCAGGTTTCAACAGCACATGAACCGTGAACTTCCAGATGTTCAAGCTGGCTTTAGAAAAGGCAGAGGAATGGGAGATCAAATTGCCAAATCTGTCAGATCATTGAAAAAGCGAGAGAGTTCCAGAAAAACATCTACTTCCGGTTTAACTGACTACACCAAAGCCTTTGACTGTGTGGATCACAACAAACTGTGGAAAATTCTTCAAGAGATGGGAATACCAGACCACTTTACCTGTCTCCTGAGAAATCTGTATGCAAGTCAAGAGGCAACAGTTAGAAGTGGACATGGAATAACAGACTGGTTCCAACAGGGAAGGGAGTACGTCAAGGCTGTATATTGTCACCCTGCTTATTTAATTTATATGCAGAGTATATCATGAGAAATGCTGGGCTGGATGAAGCACAAGCTGTGATCAAGATTGCCAGGAGAAATATCAATAACCTCAATATGCAGATGTAACCACCTTTATGGCAGAAAGTGAAGAAGAACTAAAGAGCCTCTTGATGAAAGTGAAAGAGGAAAATGAAGTAGTTGGCTTAAAACTCAACATTCAGAAAACTAAGATCATGGCGTCGGTCCTATCACTTCATGGCAAATAGATAGGGAAACAATGGAAACAGTGACAGATTTTATTTGGGGGGGGGCCTCCAAAATCACAGAAGATGGTGATTGCAGCCATGAAATTAAAAGACGCTTGCTCTTTGGAAGAAAGGCTATGACCAACCTAGACAGCAGATTAAAAAGCAGAGACATTACTTTGCCAACAAAGGTCCATCCTGTCAAAGCTATGGTTTTTCCAGTAGTCATGTATGGATGTGAGAGTTGGACTATAAAGAAAGCTGAGCACTGAAGAATTGATGCTTTTGAACTGTGGTATTGGAGAAGACTCTTGAGAGTCCCTTGGACTGCAAGGAAATCCAACCAGTCAATCCTAAAGGAAATCAGTCCTGAATATTCACTGGAAGGACTGATGCTGAAGCTGAAACCCCAATACTTTGGGCACCTGATGCGAAGAACTGACTCCTTAGAAAAGACCCTGATGCTGGGAAAGATTGAAGGCAGGAGGAGAAGGAGACGACAAAGGATGAGAGGGTTTGATGGCATCACTGACTTGATGGACATGAGTTTAAGCAAGCTCCGGGAGCTGGCGTGCTGCAGTCCATGGGGTCACAAAGAGCTGGACCCTACTGAGCGACTGAACTGAAGCTCAGGAGAGAGGAGACCACGCTTATAAAAAGAGAAAGCCAAGACAGATTGAGGCCTCTCCTTTGGGGTCAGCCCGCCCTCATGCCGCGAGGGTGTACTATCCTTTGTTTGCTGAATAAAACTCTGAGCTGTAACCAAAAAAAAAAAAAAGAAAAACTCCCCCTTGCTCTGAGGACAGACACCTGAATTCTTCCCCCCCCCCCACTTTATTGAGATATAATGGACATGTAACACTGTGTACGTTTAAGGGGCACAACAGGATGGCTGAATACACATACATGCTGTGAAATGATTATCACAATCAGGCTAGTTAACACCTCCATCACCTCACATAGATGTGTGTGTGTACAGTGAGAGAATTCTCTTAGCAACTTTCAAGCATGTAATATGATATCATTAATTAAAAGATCATGCTATGCATTAGATCCCCGAAATGTTTTCATCTTACAACTAGCAGTCTGAATCCTCTGATCAGCATCTTCCCATTTTCTTGAGGCTCCTCTTACCCCTGGCAAACACCATTACATTCTCTATTTCTTTGAATTCAGCTTTTTCATTTTTATTTATTTTATTATTACCTTCCCTGGTAGCTCAGGCAGTAAAGAATCTACCTGCAATGCAGGAGACGTGGGTTTGATTCCCAGGTGGGGAAGATTCCCCTGGAGAAGGAAATGGCAACCCACTCCAGTATTCTTGCCTGGAGAATTTCATATATAGAGGAGGCTGGTGGGCTACAGTCCATGGAGTCACAGAGTCAAACACAACTCAGTGACTAACACTTTCACTTTCATTTTATTGCTATTTTTTGTGGCATGTGGCATCTTAGTTCCCCAGCCTGGGATGGAACCCATGCCCCTTGCATCAGAAGCAACAGGATCTTAACTGCTTGACTACCAGGAAAGTCCTGACTTCTTTAGATTCCACATACACGTGATCATACAGCCTGCATCTCTCTCTGTCTCATTTCACTCAGTATAGTGCCTTCAAGGTCCATCTGTGTAGACTCCCGAATTCTTACCACAACATAGCACCCACCTACCCACCTTCTCCCACACTCCTCTGCCCTGACTCCCTCCACTGCAGCACAGGGGTCTTTCACACTCAATCTCCATCCACCTCCAGGACACGGGAGACACTGGGCTTGCCGCCTTCAGGAACTCAGTGCCGACTTGTTTCTCAGATGTTCCCTAGCGCTCACATCCTCAGAGAAGTTTTGTCTGACCTCCAAGCTAATTCAGGCTGTCCCACTATATGCTCCTGCAGCACTTTCCTTTGTAAAATAAAATTAATGTCTTATGGCAAGACAAGAAAAATCTAAACATAAAAAACTCTGTCCTTTGCCTTCCCCTTCTCTGCTCTGTGCACCTGCATTATTCATGGACCAGACCTCCCCATCAGCAGGAAGACCTGCTCAACCATAAAGAGCAACATTCTCCCAGCACCCACAAGACGGCTCCCTCCTTTAAAGATAACATTCCTTCTTGATCTTGTACAGGGCTCACATGACCCACTACAATGATGCTTAGGTCTGGGTTATGTAAACTGCCAATAATATGTTTTTTGATGTACAGCCGTCTGTCTTAAAAAACTTACATAACTGTGTCTTGATTTCTAACAGGCACAACAGTTCTCAGAGCTTTCTGAGATGCTGGGTTCCTGGGTTAAAATCCTCAAATTTGGCTCAAATAAAACTTTCCATTTCTTTCTTAGATTGACTGACTAATCTTTTGTCAACACCTTCTAGATCTTATCTCAGCTCCTGATGACACACTCAGTTGTGTCTCTCTGGTGTCCGTCTTCTCAATGGACCCCAGCACTGGGCCCCTCACAGCTGTGTCAGGGCCTGGCTCAGGGTGTCCACTCACTGGACACTAAAGGAGGACTGACTGATGATCAGTGCCGAAGTCAGCATCTCGTTGTGGAAGGGAGGAAGGCCTGGATGATGGCTCAACAATGGAATGAAAGGAAGAGTCAAATGGGAGAGGCACTGGGAAGAAAGGATTGACGGTGTTTGGTAAGTGGGTGGAAGGATATTTTTTAAAAGCTACATATGTTCTTAGAAGAAACTGGATTATCTGTATTTTAGATGTCTGGAGTATGAGATGTAGGAATATTCAGGTGCAGATGTCCAGTGGCAGCTGGAAATGTTGGCATGGGGTCCCAGAGGAGGAATGGAGATTATGACCATGTGAACTGGGTGGGGGTGGCTCACTGGAAGAAGGTGTAGTATTCGGGAGGGGCTTGGGAGACTGGAGGGCAGTCCCTTGGGCAGCATCCTGGAGCCCATGGAAAGCGGGAAGAAGGGGAGCCAGTGAAAGACGCAGAGAAGGGCCCTGAGAGGAAAAACAGGAACCAGGGAGGGCCAAGAAAAGAAGGTCTGGGTTTCCAGCAGGAGATGTCAAGGGCTGCAGTGGACGAACAAGAAGAAACACTTTCACAGGAAGTCTGAAGAGGCTCTGCAAGTTAAATCCTGCTATGAATGCCCAGGTCCTCTCATTTTTCATAACATTACACATCTTTGCAGGATAAACTTCAGGAAGGCAGACAAATCAGAAGCATCCAGGATTCCAGGTCCTTCTGAACTGTGAAAAGTGTTAGCTTCAATTAGATTATGTTTACAGCTTTCAGAGACTAACAATAAAAGCATGAAGAAATTCCCAACTCTTTGCAGGGGGGAACTGTGTTCTGCAACTACATAGATTGCGTCCCATCTCCCATTCCCCCACCCTACAAGAGCTATGATTCAGAACCTTCTATGTTATTTGAGCCAATTTATTTCTGGTTCACGGAAATGACATTCCAATGTTATTTATATACTCAACATCTCATACATCATATATGTAAACTTATAAATCATACTTCCTGCTCATTAATACAGGTCCTAGGAAACTACACAGGGTAAGTTTAGTAATTCTCTTCCAAAATAACACTTCAAGTTATTTGGAGAGTAAAAACCTTGCTTTAGTATCATAAAAACAAGACATTGAGCATCCCCAAATGAAAAAAAATATATTATTGCTACTTATACATTAAAAAGGAACAAGAAAGGCACTCTTTGAACAAGTTTAATGCTTAAAATACTGGACTTTACTAAGAAGGGTATATGGGAAAATTTGAACTTCAAGAGAAAACTAAGCATTGTCTAGAACACATCCTTCCAGTCTGTCTGATCCTACTTTTTCTTTGCCCTTGAGCTATTAATTAATTCAATTCTGTAAATGATAGTAATGCAAAATAAGTATTGTCTACAAATGTGAATGTGTTCGGTGGATTCAACTGACTTCTCCCCACAACTGAGGAAGAGTCCAACTTTGCACAGTCATTCCAGTATCCCTGATCCATCCGTATGTCTGCTCTGCGGATTCTCCTCTGAAACACCTATAACATCTTACCAGAGTCCTCATCCATAATGACGAGTTCAATAAAGTCTTTAACAGATGGTTACTTTAAATCTGTATGAGAGCTAAGATTTACCATCTCTGAAAAATTATTATAAGGATGGGTTAAAAGCCAACCTATCCTTCCTGAACACCGGACTGTGTCGAAAAAGTCAGCTGCAAACCCAACTGCTGGCATCAGAGTCCTGGGAAAGACTGGGTCCTCCCCACAGCTCAGGCCTCTGTTGGCCAAACCCCAATCCGTTGGGGGACCTCAAACCCAACACCAGCAAAACTGACCTCATCCCACACCTGTCTGTTGACTCAATGGATGAGTATATGGATGAATGAAGTGGAACACCTACAAAAACCAGGGTTTTTATTTACTCCATCAGGGCCCACGCACACTTGCTCCAGACTAAGCCGTCCCCCCCATCTCTGGGTTGTAAACTAATCTTCCTCTCGGATCTGAGACTCCAGGACACCCTTTCCCAATCCCATGCCTCACCTCCCTCCCTCCACCTTTTCCAGGAAGTCCTTTGAGTTTTAATTCTCAAATTAGAACTCCCAGTTGAGATGAAAGTCTGCAGTGGAGATCCGAGAGCATCATGACCCCCTGGGAGATGCTGGGGCCAAACACTTTTTCCAAAGCACTGGTCTCGGGACCTTGACAGTATAACGGGGTCAATCAAAGACAGGCTTTCAGACCTCGCTGCCTGGTGGGATCAAGTTCACTTATTATTCAGCATTTCTACAGCCTGTAACATTCATTTCTCGGCACGGTTTTGCCAGTGAGACAAAGGGCAGCCATTCTGCAGTAAGATGAGCCCTGTAGTTGGGGAGGCTGATTCACTGCTCATCATGATTGCCTTCAATAAGAGCTAAATGTGCCCTGAATTCACAGCCGCCAGATGAGTCTGGAAGGAGCATCTTCGCCATAAGGGATGGAACTGTTAGTCGCTCATCAGGGCTGCCCTGGGGCAAACCCACCTGCCAGCACTTTTCCAGGCTTTGGATTCAGACCTGCCTTGCCCCAACCTGAGTGAGACGAGGAGGGATTTTCCTGACCACCAGTCCCACCTTAGGCCAAGAAGGACGAATGACGTGAAGGGGAGCCAGGCTATCCTAACAGAGAGTCCTCAGCCTGAGCGGGGATGGTACGGATGTTGTTGGCGGGGGGTTGGGGGAGGGGGAGAGCGGGGGCAGAACAGAACTGTTTCCTGGTGATACCTGAGGGGTCTGCACAGACCCTGGTGACTCAGAGCCCATGGACTAGGCGAGAACACAAAGCTGTCAGCTTTGACAGGCCCCACACCGTTTCGCTCCTCACAGCCACACGGCTGAAGCCTGGCTTGGCCCTCGTGTATGGGCTTCTCAGATCCAGGTGGTTTGCTTTCCCAAAGCCTCTTGCAAGATTCTGGCAGGCTCACGGAGACCTGTCCACGTGGCATGATCCACACTGGCAGGTCCAGAGGGGTCCTGTTTACAGGCACAGAGCAGGGAGAGGTGGTGGCCATCCACCTGGTCAGGTCCACAGGCGGTGCAGTCTCACTTCTGGTACCTGCCCAGACCCGCCGCATCTCGCGGACACCACCCTGCTGCCGTGAGCCTTGGCTGTGCATGGCTCCCACCTGCCCCCTTCCCCAGAGCAGCCGCCTCACCTGGCAGGTAACCCTGCCCCCAAGCCAGTGGCCAGTGAGTGGCTGGCTAAGTGTAAAGACAGCCCCTCTGCCTGCCCCAGACAGGATGGACTCTGGGATACAGCTTGCTCAGGACCTCCGTGAGGGATGCCCTGCCCCCAGCTCAGGCTGTATCCTCCACCTACCCGGCCTCACCTGCTTCCTCCCCCCATAACACTCACCCACCCCGGCAAAGCTCTGCCAACCAGGGAGCCTGGACACCCTGTAACTCATCCGCTCACTCCCGAGGAGGACGAGCTGCTGTGGGCAGCATCCAGACGGGCTTCACTGGTCACCAGGAGCCTGGGTACACGGCTGCACACACGCAGCTCAGACCACCACCATCCCTGGAGCTCCTGGCTCCCGAGAAGCAGAAGAGCCCTGGAAAGCTCTGCTGCTGCTGCCAAGTCGCTTCAGTCATGTCCGGCTCTGTGCAACCCCATAGATGGCAGCCCACCAGGCTCCCCCATCCCTGGGATTCTCCAGGCAAGAACACTGGAGTGGGTTGCCATTTCCTTCTTCAATGCATGAAAGTGAAAACTGAAAGTGAAGTCACTCAGTCATGTCCAACCCTCAGCGACCCCATGGACTGCAGCCTTCCAGGCTCCTCCGTCCACGGGATTCTCCAGGTGAGAGTACTGGAGTGGGGTGCCATCGCCTTCTCCGCTGGAAAGCTCTACATGTACACATTTCAGAGCCAGCCCTTGCCAAGCAGCAGGACAATGCTATTTCAGAATTTCAGAAGCTGCAGATCCGCTCCAATTAGGGCCGTGATGACTGGTGGAAACGCCACCAGCCCCTGCATTCAGTGGCAATTACATAAACTCAGGGGGCAGCACCAATTGTCACATAGTGACCCAAAGCCCCAAAAGGCATCGAAGCGCCTTTGACAATTTTCAGTGGGGGAAATGAACAGATTCATGCTTTATTAACACACATTTAGGGGTCAACAGAATCTTCTAAGACATCAGACGGTGGAAAAACATAAAACAGGGCACATTAAACTGCCTCTCGCAGGTGTCGGAGGTGCAGAGAGGAGATGGAGGAGGTGCACAGATGAGGGCCCCACCCTGGGGACCAAGATGCTCCCTGGCATCCAAGGGATGGCTTCCAGTCCCGCGCTCTGCAGTGGTCAAGGACAGAGAACTGGGGGCATGCTCACCCCAGCTGGACTGCCCTCCAGGACAGCCCATATCCAGTCCTGGGCCAGGGCCACCTGGATGCACAGCACTATGACCCAGGCCCCAGAGATCGAGCTGGCCTCTGCAGAAGTCCCCAGGCAGCAGCCCACACATGGGACAGTCACCTGCCAGAGGTACCGCCTCCACTCCCAGAGAAACGCCCCAAACAGGTGTCATCGGGGCTGGAGATGCAGTCAGCATGTCCTGATTCCTGGGCCTCCTCCCCACCCTGGGACTCGGGGACCCTGGGCAGGGACACGGGGGTCAGGGTCCACAGGGGAGGAGGTGCCTCTGTCACCTCCCGAGGGTCCCCAGACATTTCCTGTCAGATGCCGTGGTTCTGGGAAGACCTGTTCTCTCTGTTCCTCTTCTTAAATAAGGCTTTCCTCTGAAGAGCTCCAGTGATGATGGTTACAATGGCTCCTGTGTAATTAACACTCTGCTCCATGCTGTGAGGCTGCACGCTGGCCTCGGGAGCGGTCCTCGCACACGGATGGGGGTGGGAAGACAACTCCTTTCTGGAGATGCTGTGAGATGAGAGAAAGCAAAGTCCACAGAGAAAAGGAGGAGGAGGAAGGAGGGGGTGGTAGAAGAGGAGGGAGGGAGGGGTAGGGAAGAATACATGACAACAGTAGCATCTGTTGTGGTGGTCGCTTCCATCTAGAGAAGGCCAGGCGTGTGCCTTGGTGTGTCTCTCACCTGGCCAGTCCCCTGCCTCCACACCCAACAAGCGTGAGGATGCCACGGCACCGGAGACTCCTCCATCCCTCAGTTCCACCCCCTCTTGGCTCTGCTTTGCCCACGAAGCTTTCAGTCCAACAGAGGGGATCACAGAGTTCAAACTCAATCGTCCACTTTGCTTTAAAATCCAGGGTACACTTTACAAAGGCACATCCACGGTGGAAAACTACTTGTGAGGATCTACAAAATCCAAATATAGGCACGTCCCCCCGAGACCCCATGATTCCACAATGGGGGGCTCAGATGTCATCAACACACACTTCGTGACCACAGAAAGACACATACGACTCACAACAAACACTGGAAACGGCTCAAATGCCCGTCAGTTCTTACCAACGCTAACTGGCCTTGATGATGGATCCCCTCCAACCCATCGAAACAGTGTAGCTGGATCTCCCAAGAATAATACTCAGTTGAAGAATATACACACAGGCTACAGTGAAATAACACAGAAACAGGCAAAACTGTGCTGTTAGAAGTTGGCTCAGCGGTGACTCCTGGGGTGACCGGAGGGATCCACGAGGGGGTTTCGGGAGTGTAGGTGCTGTTTCCTTTCTGAAAATTCATCAAGCTCTACACTTATGGTAAATATACTTTTCTGTGTGTCTGTATTTTGAAAGTTTAATATAGGAATGTATATATATGTGCATGTATATATATGTGTGTATGTGTGTGTACATACGTGTGTATATATATACATATATATATACTTTTTTTAAAGGTTCTAAAGTAACAAAATGAATCACACTCTCTCTGTACAAAAGCCATCCTTGTCATTTCCAACTTGGGTTGAACATGGAAGGCGGCAAAAAAAATGTGAGACGGCCTTAGACTCTGGAAGTGAAGTCAAGGTAAGCAAGGCTTCATCCAGGCTTCCACCAGAGACTCCGAAGAGGCGAGGCTGGGAGGGGAAGCAGGTGGGGTGGGGAAACTAGTGAAAAGGAGACGGGATCAGAGCCCCACATGAAAGCTGGGGGATCCACATCTCTCCGCTCCTCCCGGAGTCTCTCATGGAGGCAGATCTCAGTCCAGCCGATTTCAGCCACACATGGACACTCCCACCATCAGCTTCTCATGCAAAGGACCCTGCATGTGTACTGAGGTGACACAGGACCAAAGGTGGGGCACCACATGAGGAGGATGTATGGGGGCCAAACATGCACCCCAAATTCCATCCTGGCCCCTCCAGTTTTCAGATGCCTCAGAGACACTGAGAAGCTGAGCTCACATAGGACTTGGGCAGATGCTGACCCCAAGAGCACAGATTCCTATGGTTTTATTTATATTTCTATAAGATGACAAGTGTTTTAAAATTAGTATTTATTGGTGTATACTTGCTTTACAATGTGGAGTTAGTTTCTGCTGTACAGCAAAGTGAATCAGCCTTACATACACATATATTCCCTCCTTTCTGGATTTCCTTCCCATTTAGGTCACCACAGAGCACTGAGTAGAGTTTCCATGTCTTTAAAGGGACCCCACGCCAGACCTCCTCCTAAGGTAATTCTCGCAGGATCCCTTTGCAGGAACACTTACAGATGGCCGAGCAGGTGAAGGCAGGTGGCCAAGCTAGGAGATGAGCAGATGGTGCCACGGGCTGACCAAACCAAAACCCTGACACCCCACCTGCCACCCAGCCCAACTCACCCCTGCCTGGCCAGTAACAGTGGACACCACAATTCCCACACACACACCCCACTTCTACTGCAGAAAGAACTCCACTTTATAAGGAAAAGGAATGAACACCTGCAGCTCTGGAGACCTGAAGGGTCTCTAAACCCAAAATTTGAAGAATGTTCCCCCAAAGGAGACCCAGTGTGATTGCTGCGGTAGGTGAGGGTTGAACCCATCCAGTGTGAGTTGTGTTGCTGTAAGTTCTCATTATCATCGTTTCACCGCATAATATAATGACTATTTCTTGTTAAAGTTAATTGTATGGTTTGGAAGTGTCTGGGCAGTTCCTTGGGGAAAGGACGAAACTCTACTGCCTCAACTCTTCTCTAAGTACTGAGGGTGATCAACCTGCAGACACTTGAGTTACAGAACCAACCATCCCTCCCTCCCTTTCATCACCTGCCTCCCTGGAAATGGGTCTTCTGTCACATTTGTCGGCCTTTCAATTGCTCACTGTAAGCTTGTTTCTTATCTAAAAATATTGTGGGGGTGAAGAGAGAAGCTTACCGTGAAATACAGGCCAGCCTCTTCTCCCGAGTTGTTTTCTTGGTCTTAACTCACATCACTCACTATCAACACCATACACCCCACTTCAAAGTTATAACAGTCTCCCAAATCACAATAGACACCTCATTTCCTAAGCTCTGACACTTGCTCCTTGGGAGGAAAGCTTTGAAAAAACTAGACAGCATATTAAAAAGTTGTAGCCCCTCTTTTTACACCACATCATGGCCCACAGAAGTGGAAGCAGTGACAGATTTTATTTTCTTGGGCTCCAAAATCACTGTGGATGTTGACTGCAGCCACGAAATTAAAAGATGCTTGCTCCTTGAAAGAAAAGCTATGACAAACCTATATAGCATATTAAAAAGCAGAGACATCACTTTGCTGACAAATGTTCATCTAGTCAAAGCTATGATTTTACTTGCAGTCAAGTATGGATGTGGCAGTTGAACCAGAAAGAAGGCTGAGCGCCAAAGAACTGATGCTTTTGAACTGTGGTATTGGAGAAGACTCTGAGTCCCTTGGACTGCAAGGATATCAAAGCAGTCCATCCTAAAGGAAATCAACCCTGAATCTTCATTAGAAGGACTAATGCTGAAGCTCCAATGCTTTGGCCACCTATCGAGAAGAGCCGACTCATTGGAAAAGACCCTGATGCTGGGAAAGATTGACATCAGGAGGAGAAGAGGGCGACAGAGGATGAGATGGTTGGACGGCATCATCAACTCAATGGACATGAATTTGAGCAAACTCCAGGAGATGGTGAAGGGCAGAGAAGCCTGGCATGCTCAATACATGGGGTCGCAAAGAGCTGGACATGACTGAGTGACTGAAAAACAACAACAAAACTGTATGTAAAACTAGGTAGCCAGTGAAAATTTGCTATATGACAGGGAGCTCAAATCTAGTGCTACATGACAACTTAGAGGGTGGGATGAGGTGGGAGGTGGGAGGGAGGCTCAAGAGGGAAGGGACATCACATACCTATAGCTGATTCATGTTGACATATGGATAAACCAACACAATATTGTAAAGCAATTATCCTCCAATTAAAAATAAATTTAAATAAAAAAATAAAAGAGACCCCATGGAGCTCCCTCACCCCTTCTACCACACAGAGACATGGAGAGAAGTCAGCCATCCATGTACCAGGAAGAAGGCCTTCATCATATACAGAATCTGCCACTGCCTTGACCTTGGACTTCCCAGCCTCCAGAACCACAAGAAGTAAATGCTGTTTCAATGATGCCCACCCCTTTTTCCAAAGCATATGTGCTGCAGCAACCTGAGCTAAGACCTGCCCCCCTCCGGAAGGAGTGAGGAGTCAGAAAACACAAACAGACATTCATCAGGGGATGCATCTGTCACCAGCCTCTCAGGGCTTCAGGAAGCTTGACTCAGTGCCCTGTGCTGGAAGGGGCAATGGTGAGGGAGGGCAGAGGACAAGGGGCCAGAGAGGCGAGGGGCCAGAAGGGCAGGTACGAGGTGGCAAGAACCTGGACCTGAAAGGGGATGGAGAGCAAAGATGAGGGAGGAACTGAAGGAAGAAGATGTAGAACTCCAGCTCAGAAGGTGTAGTGAAGACACTGGAACCTGGGGTGCCCAGGTATCACACTTGGGTACCCAAGCCGGAAGGGATCCTGGTGGAGGAGGGAAGTCCATGAGTTTTATTTTTAACAATGTTCATACTTGAGGATGAAGACAGAGATCTTAGTGAAAATGAAATATTACCCTGGGGTGGCAGGAGGCCATCCCATAAGGAAAGGAAGCCCAACTTCCCTTCCACCCCAAGGAAGTCTGCATTTCCCTCCCAACAGCCTCAGGCCCTTGACAGAGCAGCAGAGCTTCAGGAACAAGAAAGGTCTCTATCTTGACCTGTCAGAAGTACAGTCATTCAAGGCGCAAACTGTATGCTTGAGGTCTGTTCCTGTGCAGAGGGAGAAACCCCATTGTCTGTCTGCTCCATGGTTTGTGGCAGTGCTTCTCAAACTCCCTTCACATGCAGTAGGAGATCTTGTTGGAACCAAGTTTCCTGGCTCCCATCCCCAAAGATTCCAATTTGGCAGGCTGGGGTTGAGCCTCTGACCTGGCACGTCCAACAAGCTCACAGGGATGGCTAGGTGATACAGATGCTACTGATCCAAGGATCTGGCTTTGAACGTCGCCAGCTTCTAGGAGCAAAAATTTATGACATGCAGAAGAAATGTATCGAGCTGTGCAATCTCGATGGCTCTGTGAAACCAAAGGGGAAGCACATTTGTAAGAGTAATTCTCATGAAATAAAAATGACTAATGATTCGGGGCTGGCTCAGCAGCAAACCTACGTATGTGCAACTGTAAATGAGCCTTTGAAGGAAGCATATTTCCAGTATTTCCCAGGAGGGTAGTGATTGGGAGAATGGCATTCTAACATGTATACTATCATGTAAGAATTGAATCGCCAGTCTATGTCTGACGCAGGATACAGCATGCTTGGGGCTGGTGCATGGGGATGACCCAGAGAGATGTTATGGGGAGGGAGGTGGGAGGGGGGTTCATGTTTGGGAACACATGTAAGAATTAAAGATTTTAAAATTTAAAAAATAAAACACTAAAAATAAATAAATAAATAAACTTCCTATTGGCTTATGTAAAAAATAAATAAATAAATAAAAATTTAAATAAAATTTATGATAGAATTGGAGAGTTTTAGTATTACCCGTGTAAAGACAATTTACATGGACAAATTCACAGTTTGGCATACATGCTCCCATTTTACAGATGAGGAAACAGAGAACAAAGGTGAGTCATAGTTACAGGAGTGGAACCAGAGCCCATGTTTCCAGACTCACTGCTCAGCACGCCTGTTATAAACAAGAAGAGCCAACTTTCTTATCCATTGATGTTTTCACAGCAGAAACTATAAAGATGCAGGAGGATCGTGAACTTTTACTGTCCTTCATGGTGGAACGGGACAGATGAGTCCTGCACAATATCAACATAAAAGATTTCATTCCTGGTGTCTCCTAAAATAAACCTTCAATCGGCGCTGACACTCAGAACGTTTGTCTGAGGAGTGCTCCCAGGCAGGCACACCTCTCACCTCCCCTGCCTCTTCCTTTCCTTCTCACTCCACCTCTCGAAGCACTCAAAAACATTTATAGCACAAACATCAACGTGAAAGAGTCATCAAGGGACACTATGGGACCCCAGAAGCCCTCAGGAGAATCCCTTCCCAGGCTGGACAAGATGTGTCCATTTATGGCTTTCTTGGCTCAAAATTGAAAGATGATGTTGTTCTGGCCATCTTAGGCAAAACAACTGTCCAGATCTGCCTCCAAGGGGACATCCTTCTCCTCCCAGGCTTAGAGCTGTTGTTTGCAATTCTGCACACGCTGCTGGCTTGGCGGACCAGAGGGAGCCTGGGGAGATCCCCTCCCCCAACCCCAGACCATTTACCACTCTTGCGAAATTGAGTCAATGGATAAAATTTTGTTTTTCCTTCTTCTTTTGTTATCAGAGAAGCACTCAGCGTGTAGGAAAACCAAAGCAACTGTCAAGAAGGGAAGATAAGAAAAACAAAATGTCTATTTTAAAAAGTGAAGGTCATCGTGTAACATGTTTTCAGGCGATGACTTTGTCTGATACTCATGACCCTCTTGACATGTTTTCCAAGTGGGTGTTTCTTCTTTGCTATCACTGTCCCGTGAACTCTCTGCTTTTGCCTCCAGTTCCTGTAGCAGTTCTCAGGGTTTCTGATGAGGAACAATTTTCAGTAGAAGGACAATCTGAGGTGGACATAGGTGGGGACACTTGATGCCAGGCAGAGAATGCCTTATGAATAAATTAAACAAAAATTCAAGAGCTTTTCAAAACACTCTAAGACAGGGACCCTGGTGGATAGAGCTCTACACAGAAACACGTGGAAGTCCTGTAACTCCTCATGAATTGTCTGCAGGTCTACCAGTTAGCCCAGAACCCACCAGATGATTAAAACCACAGTAAAACTAGAGATTGTAACAGACTCATGCACAATGGTGTTTCATTAATAGTAATCAAATATTTTAAATAACCTAAGATATTTTCAGTAACCAACAATAATTAATTATATACATGCATATTTAATATATCCTATAGGCTTATCCTACATACTCAGTGGAATGTGAACTGGCCCGTGAAATGGTAATTATAAAACACTGATGGTTCTCTTTATTTAAAATATGTTAAGTCCCCAAAATGCAACACAAAACATATCTATAAGTCAAAACCCCAACATAAAGCACTGTATTTATTTTACGATGACCACCTATCTTTTATGAGAGGACCATTCAGTACCTGAGGAATATTTACTAAATATATAAAAATGTTTATGCATATGAGCAAATACTAGAAGGAGCACTGGAAATTAACATTTGATCTTGGATAATTTTAACTCACCCTAGAGAAGGAAATGGCAACCCACTCCAGTATTGTTGCCTGGGAAATCCCATGGACAGAGGAGACTGGCAGAAGTCGCAAGAGTCAGACATGATTGAGCAACTAAACCACTACCAGCGCCACCACCACAGCTTTAATTCAATTTCTTTTTTCTTTTTATTTACTTTTTATTTTATTTTCATTTATGTTTATTTTTATTACTTATATGGCAGGCCTTATTTCATCTGGGATGCAAAGCAGGTTTCATTTAGTTGGTACAATGTCATTAGACCTAAAAGAAATAATCCAACAAATAACTACTGAGCTTCTCCTCCATCCCAGGCTCTTCCTGCTCCCAGGAATTGGACATTCCCAGTACAGGAGGGGGCAGCAACACGACGAGAAAACACCTACACAGCATATCCAATGAGGACCAGCACCTGCTCAGGTAAATGCCAGTGTGAGGTGTATACAGAGTCGACCACTCTCGCACTCCCTGTTCGCTTTCCAGAAAGTCAGGCCATGGCCAATATTGATATGCTGAGTGCATTAGTTTCCTATTGCTGCAGCAATAAATTCCCACAAGCTTAGTGGCTTGAGAGAGACCAAAAGCTTGCATTTCTAGGGGTCAGAAGTCCAAGAGGAGTCTCATGGGCTAAATTCAAAGTGCCGGCGGGGACAGGCTCCATCCGGAGGCTACAGGAGAGAAGCCCTCATCTGCCTTTCCCAGATCCTAGGCGACCCACTGTCCTTGGCTCCTCGCCCCCTTCCATCCTCAAGCCAGGAACAGTATCACCTTCCCTGACCTCTGCCTCCCCCTTTCATGGGTTAGGACCCTTGTGATGATTAGTGGGCCCACCTGGATAACTCAGGATCATCTCCCAGCTCAACGTCAGCTGATTAAAAACCCGAACACCACCTGCCACCTTAATCCCCCCACCTCCACCACCCCACCCCCACAGAATGGAACACATTCATGGGCTCCGGAGTTTGAAATACTTGACAGTTTTTAAATTTTATTCTTTATACTTTATTCTTAAATGTTCGGCTATGCAAATAATAATACAAATAATCATTTGCTACCATTGAAAATGTTTTGAAATTCATGCTATGTTTGAACAGTTTTTTGGCGTTAGCTGTTGGTCATGGACGTCTTTGAGAGGAAGGGGGAGTTTTACTGCACACCACACTGGGGCAGCTTATGGTTGAAATCCCCAACAGGAAGTCTTCAACAACATCTTTCTTCAGAGATGTTTGTTGTTGTTGTTCAGTCACTAAGTCCCACCTGACTCTTTGCGACCCCATGAACTATAGCCCACCAGGGTCCTCTGTCCATGGGATTTCCCAAGCAAGAATATTGGAGTGGGTTGCCATTTCCTTCTCCAGGGGATCTTCCTTACCCAGGGATCGAACCCCCATCTCCTGCATTGGCAAGCAGGTTCTTTACCACTGAGCCCCCAGAGAAGCCCTTCAGGGATGTTTAACACAATGGAAACGACCCCTGCCTACATGTTAGACTTTGAACATGTCACTGTAACTCAAACGAGGATATTGGTACCTAATCCATAGTTTTGTGGAAATAATTAAGGGAGGTAACATATGTGACAGAGGTGTGAACCTAGAAAACACAATGGCCAGGTGGTGAATATGAGATCAACCTACCTGATGCCAAATCCCTTTATCCATGATAACTTCATTGCAACAAACTAGAAATTTTAAGCTAAAATCTGAACAGGCATTCTGGGATATTATGGTAATTAGCACATGTCATGTGATTCACCCTTTCCTGAGGTCTCACTGAAAAAGAAAAAACAAAAACCCAGGACGATATAAAAGATGCTGAGTGTGGATGAGCCCCTGAAACCCCAGAATGGGATGTGAAGGCAGACCACCAGATGGGAACCCTCTCCCAGGAACAAGTTGCTGAAAGAAACCACTTGCAATGGGACCCCCACCCCCACCCCATGAATATGTCTTTCTATATCCAACCACTGAGACCCTAAATTTCTGGAAATACAAGTCAACCAGCGAATGGGGTACGGATGAGGGTATATTGCCTCTTGGAGAACAAGAGAAGAAAGGACAGAGAGAAAGAACCACGGGGAGGATAGGAACTAGGGTTGCAGGTTTTCATGCACCTGGGAAGACCTATCAACTGATCAAAATTATATGAATAAAGATCCATCTAAATATTCAAACTACCAAGTAGCAGAGGGTCATATTCCAATCAAAGGTCCTACTCTCTGGACAAAATGTAAGAAAATCAGAAATATACACATATAAGCACCCTGACAACTTAGAAATTAAACATCGCTTCCCTAAATAACTAATTGCAAAGAAAAAAATGAAACTACAAGGCTATCTGAAAATGCCACATGACATTTTAATACTTTTAAGGTGAATTTAAAGCTGCTCTCAGAGACAAACGCGTCATTGTGCTGCACTAAACGGCTCAGCCGTGTTTGTCTCTGGAACCCTATGGACTGTACCTACCAGGCTCCTCTGTCCATAGGGATTTCCAGACAAGAACTCTGGAGTGGGTTGCCATGCCCTCCTCCAGGGGATCTTCTTGACCCAGGGATCAAACCCACGTCTCTTACGTGTTCTACACTGGCAAGTGGGTTCTTAACCCCTAGCACCACCTGGGAAGCCCCAAATGCACTGTTAGCAACAAAGAATAAAAACATATAAATAAAGCATGTAAGTCAAGAAATTAGAAAAGAAACCAAAAGAATTAACAAGATTTTAAAGAACTATTAAAGCCATAATCAAGGACTCATAAAATAGGAGAAAAAGCAAAAGTGCAAAGATACACATGAGATGGGTCATCCAACAATGATAAAATAAACTAAATACAGTCAGATTTGACCAAGGAGAAAAGAAAGAAAAACACGTAAGTCAGAAATGAGAAAATGTTACATAATCAGCATTACAGAACAAGTTAAAATGCAATGCATAATTTTGTTCATTTATAAAACCTTAAAGAGACCAGTGCTTTTCTGGAAAAACAAATTACCTACACAAGAAAAGCAGCAACGGAAGAAATTGAAAAGTTTGTCCAAAATTACCCTCAAGAAACTCTAGGCCAGGCAGTGCTACAAAGTGTTCTTTCAAATTCTAAAGTTGCAGAGTAACATGCTTCGTAAAATATTGTAGAATGTAGAAAAACATGAGAATCATCAATTTGCTTTGTAAAGCAAGTGTAGTGATAACACCAAATCCTGGCAAAGAAATTGTATGTCACTATATCATGAATACAAAAAGAAAAATTCCTGTATAAAATATGAACCAATCAAATCTAATATCATTTTAAAAGAAAAAATATAGCTACCTAAGATTTACTTCAGTTCAGTTCAGTCGCTCGGTTGTGTCTGACTCTGCGACACCATGAATTGCAGCACGCCAGGCCTCCCTGTCCATCACCAACTCCCGGAGTTTACCAAACTCATGTCCATCGAGTCGGTGATGCCATCCAGCCATCTCATCCTCTGTCATCCCCTTCTCCTGCCCCCAATCCCTCCCAGCATCAGGGTCTTTCCCAGTGAGTCATCTCTTTGCATGAGGTGGCCAAAGTATTGGAGTTTCAGCTTCAGCATCAGTCTTTCCAATGAACACCCAGGACTGATCTACATTAAACACGTCAATAAATGTTAACAAGGCATTTGATTGCAAACAACATTCACGGCTGCTTTTAAAAAAAACTCTTCAGTTCAGTTCAGTCACTCAGTCGTGTCCGACTCTTTGCGACCCCATGAATTGCAGCACGCCAGGCCTCCCTGTCCATCACCATCTCCCAGAGTTCACTCAGACTCTCGTCCATCGAGTCAGTGATGCCATCCAGCCATCTCATCCTCGGTCGTCCCCTTCTCCTCCTGCCCTCAATCCCTCCCAGCATCAGAGTCTTCCAATGAGTCAACTCTTCGCATGAGGTGGCCAAAGTACTGGAGTTTCAGCTTTAGCATCATTCCTTCCAAAGAAATCTCAGGGCTGATCTCCTTCAGAATGGACTGGTTGGATCTCCTTGCAGTCCAAGGGACTCTCAAGAGTCTTCTCCAACACCACAGTTCAAAAGCATCAATTCTTTGGTGCTCAGCTTTCTTCACAGTCCAACCCTTATATCCATACATGACTACTGGAAAAACCATAGCTTAGACTAGATGGACCTTTGTTGGCAAAGTAATATCTCTGCTTTTCAATATGCTATCTAGGTTGGTCATAACTTTCCATCCAAGGAGTAAGCGTCTTTTAATTTCATGGCTGCAGTCACCATCTGCAGTCTGAAAACTAGAAATAAAAAGAAAGTTCCATTGCATAATGAAAAATAACTAGATTAACTGACAACTGACACTAAAAAACTATTTGAATATGGAATGAATCTTTTTTAAAAAATATAAATTTATTTATTTTAATTGGAGGCTAATTATTTTACAATATTGTGTTGGTTTTGCCATACATCAACATGAATCCGCCACAGGTATACACGTGTTCCCCATCCTGAACCCCCTCCCTCCTCCCTCCCCATACCATCCCTCTGGGTCGTCTCAGTGCACCAGCCCCAAGCACCCAGTATCATGCATTGAAACTGGACTAGCTATTCGTTTCATGTATGATATTATACATGTTTCAGTGCCATTCTCCCAAATCATCCCACCCTCTCCCTCTCCCACAGAGTCCAAAAGCCTGTTCTATACATCTGTGTCTCTTTTGCTGTGTCACATACAGGGTTATCATTACCATCTTTCTAAATTCCATATACATGCGTTAGTATACTGTACTGGTGTTTTTCTTTCTGTATTACTTCACTCTCTATAATAGGCTCCATGAGGTACCATTTCATGTCAGTCAGAATGGCTGTAATCCAAAAGTCTACAAGCAATAAATGCTGGAGAGGGTATGGAGAAAACGGAACCCTCTTACACTGTTGGTGGGAATGCAAACTAGTACAGCCACTCTGGAGAACAGTGTGGAGATTCCTTAAAAAACTGGAAATAGAACTGCCTTATGACCCAGCAATCCCACTGCTGGGCATACACACCGAGGAAACCAGAATTGAAAGAAACACGTGTACCCCAATGTTCATCACAGCACTGTTTACAATAGCCAGGACATGGAAGCAACCTAGATGTCCATCAGCAGATGAATGGATAAGAAAGCTGTGGTACATATACACAATGGAGTATTACTCAGCCATTAAAAAGAATACATTTGAATCAGTTCTAATGAGGTGGATGAAATTAGAATGAATCTTAAAAATCCTCTATAGTAGCAAATTATTATTTTTATTATTATTTACATAGCTTAACATTCATGCATAAAATTAAGAAATTATAAAGAAAAGACATTTCAAAAATATATATATAAACAAAACAATAGCAACAATAAATAATAACAAAAGAACTTTCACAAATAAATGTAAGAAAAATATAGGAAAATAATCATGAATCTTGACAGATTTTGTAAAGCCTTGATTAAGAAGCACACTATGAGATGAATCAATGCTGTAATATGTTGCATTTTCACAATTCTTTTTTATAAATTTGTCAAAACCTACAGGCATTTGGACAAAATTTAACAGAGATTCTAAAGTTCACCAGAAGGATAAATGAATACTAGCAAATGATTTTTCCCCCAAAACAAGAGGTGAGGAGTTTTGTCCCATCAGATAATTCACATGTGAACAAACTACAATGATTAATTAATGGGAAAATAGAACTAAGTAGATACCACAAGAACAGCTTCTGGTATATAAGGGAATAACCATGGAATACAGGTGACCCTACAAATGTGAGGATAAAGGAAATATTAGCCAATAAACAAGTTGACTGCATGAAACCTGTTAATCTGTTTAAATGCTCATCTCCTGCTAAGACAAATTTCAAATGAAGTAAAGGGTTAATTTTTTAAAACATTAAACCATATAAATGGGGGGGGAGACCAAAGGATTACATGATATAAATATATAACTGAGATCCTGGATCTGAGAATAAACAATGAAAAAAAATAAAAGGGAAAAGAGAATTCTGACTAGATAAATATTTTTTTTTCTGTATGCCAAAAATCCAGGCAAAACTTCCAAAACAAGATAAAAGATTTGTACACAGCATATATAAAGATATCTTACAGACCACTGAGAAAAACACTATTATCCCATTGGGGGAAAAAAAAGGAGAACTGACATGAACAAATTTTTCTCACAAGCAAAAAAATACAAATGATCAATAAGAATCTTTAAAAATAATTAGAGAATAAAACATTTTCATGTTGCTGCTGCTGCTAAGTCGCTTCAGTCATGTCTGACTGTGCGACCCCATAGACAGCAGCCCACCAGGCTCCGCGGTCCCTGGGATTCTCCAGGCAAGAACAGTGGAGTGGGTTGCCATTTCCTTTTCCAATGTATGAAAGTGAAAAGGGAAAGTGAAGTCACTCAGGCGTGTCTGACTCTTCGCGACCCCATGGACTGCAGCCTACCAGGCTCTTCCGCCCTTGGGATTTTCCAAGCAAGAGTACTGGAGTGGGTATAATTATAAAACACTGAAATATGTAGGAGCCACTTAATTTATTCAATGAGAAAATAATGAATATAAGCCTTAAGCATGATAAAGATATAAAACTCAGGTTATCTATGTATTAATACTGATAAATATATCAAGCAGAGAAATATAGAAGCAAACATTTTAAATTTTAAAAAGTTAGATTCAATTTGTTTAACATCTGATGACAATAATTAACTGTTTGAAAATGAGTATCTCTAGCAGTTGGTATTAGTAACTGGTCACCTGAGGAATTTCTTCAAATTATTTTTGAGTCTTTCTTCTTTGCTTTTAAATGATGGCAGGTTTTAATTTTGTTTTGTTCTATTGGGTTCAAAATACATTTCACTCTTGTTAGCAACCAATTTCTTAAAATAAAAAACAATTCAGTTTTACTAGCAAAGAAGGAAGGCAAACTAAAGCCATGAGATACTGTCTGTCTACCATCAAATTGAATTTAAAATATGTAAAATTATCACAATCCTCAATTCTGGCAGAGAACACTGAATTGAGCACTCCCAAACAGTGCTGTTAGCATTTCTAATTCATTCAGATTCCTGGAAAGTCAGACAGCGGTGTGTGGTAGCCTTTACAGCGGGCCCACACTCTGACAGTGAAACAGTATTTCCAGGGATCCAGCCTAAAGAGGCCATCAAAGACCTCGGCATAAGAACAATCATCACAGTGAAGACATGCAAAATACCTCACTCTCTCAAATGGAGGCCCAAATAAACAAATTCTGGCATCATCAGAGGATACAATGCCCACAGCCTACTTGGCCACATAGAAACTTTGTGAGCGCGAGCAACTGACTTAAACTAATTGCACCTATTCCATTGGTACAGAGAAAGCTCTTAGAACAGTGCCCCAAACATGCCAAGTGTTCAATATATTTCACTTAACATGTAAGAAGTATTATATATATGTGTTTGTGTTCTTGTGCATGCTAAGTCACTCCAATTGTGTCCGACTCTGCGACCCTATGGAAAGAAGCCCTCCAGGTTCCTCTGTCCATGGGATTCTCCAGCCAAGAATACTGGAGTGGGTTGCCATCCCTCCTTCAAGGGATCTTCCTGACCAGGGATCAAACCTGCATCTCCTGCAACTCCTGCACTGCAGGCAGATTCTTTATCACCCGCAAATGTATATGGGAAGCCCCCATATATATTTACATATTGTAAATATATAATAACGTCACATAATACTAAGAAATATTGTGATTTTAATAATATTATTATGCAGACATTAAAATTAATTTTTAGGTTTCATGCCATGGAGAAATGTTTATAACAAGTTTAAAAGCAGACTGCACCAACACTATACAATCTCTTCCAGAAAACAGAAGGAAATACCTCCTGTTTCATTCTGTGTACCCAACAAAACCAGACAAAGATAATACTAGAAAAGAAACCTAGGGCAGGTATCCTGGGTGATCATAGATATAAAAGTCCTCAAGAAAATATGATCAATTCAAATCCAGAAAAATACACCATGAAAAAAACATCCTCGTCAAGTAGGGCTTATCTGTGGTATGCAAGGCTGATTCTATATTCAAAAATCAATCCATGCAATCCACCACATTAACTGTCTAAAGAAAAACCATGGGATTAAATCATTTAATGTAGGTAAATCATGTGATGAACCTCAATATCCACTTCTGATAAAAATTCTCAACAAAGGAAGATTCTAGTGTCAAAAGATTACATACTATAGAATTCCATCTGTATGACATTCATAAAGGACAAAAGTACGGTGGCAGAGTACAGGGGGTTGGGGTGGGTACAGTGTGATAACAAGTAGATGGTTTAAGGGGGATTTTGAGGGGTGACAGTTCTGTTCTATATCCTGACCATCAGTCAGTTCCACTGTGCATTAGTTGCTTTTAATTTTAAAAGCAGGATTCAAGACCTTATACATAGTATTACAGCAATTTTATAATACATATGGGAGGAAACATATCAATATCGCAACCCTGGAAAATACTGAAACCAACCTGTCCTCATGCCCAGATTTATCAAAAGTAGGTTCAGTAAGTTTTCTTTCTGTATGTATCCCAACAAACACTTGTGATGTCAAATGAGCAAACCATAAAAAAATGCAGAAGGTCATTAACTTTCAAGTCTGGGGTTATTAAGATCCTACAAAACTTCGGAAGTCATGCTCAGACTAGAATTACAACATGAGGGGTGAAAATAGTTGAAATCTTATAAACTCAAAGACCCCTAACAAGAAAAATTAATGGATAGTAATTTTCAAAATGACCAGTCATTCTCATGGCTATATGAAGTGACCTCCCAGGTAAAGGGTAAGCCAAGGTAAGCCAAAATTTTACCCTTCTCCTAAAGCAAGCTAAAACTGTTCCATGGACCAAGATTTCTGAATAAACAAATCGATATGCTACAGGAAGTAACTCACTCTAAAAATCCCTAATTTTCCCCATTTAATGACCACACCACAGGACATATAATTCCCAGCAAGATATCAGCACTTCAGAAGCATTTCAGAATTTGAAATCATTTTACCCAGCCCCTATGTATCAAATATACTTCTAATCTAAACTTTCTGCTATTTTTGTCTTCAGTATGTACTAAGCAATAAGTCAGAAAACCAGGATTCTGGCTCCAGTTTAAATTCTCTTTCACATCAGTTTCCTCAAACATAAGACCAGATGTTAAAATACTAAGGTGTCCACGATCTCCATCTCCAGTATTCTCCAGCAGTCAATAAACAGTAGTGAATAATGGTGAAAGCAATGTCTCAAAGGGCATGTCTAAACTTCCTGAAAGAAGCAAGTGTTTGAGTGAATTATTTTCATGGAGCATTTATTCAGAAATCCTGTGCAAATGACAGACAAAAATTATTCATCAAAGAAAACTGTTAACTAGCCATGCATGGCCTTTATCTGGCACTTAGCTCAGGTTACTGTACCTGAAAGTGATCAACCTGCAGGGATTGAGGCCTCCTCCTCCCCCGACATCCACCCTAACTTCACTGAGACAGACTGACCTCTTTACACTCGTCCCCCTGCCCCTCAACTTACAAGCAGTCTTTGGAGTTAGAGCAACATTACTGGTGGTAAAATTGCCCTTAATTCTTCAAGTTATCATTTTCTTTTCTTTTTTAAGGATAAGTCAGGTGTAATAGCACCAAGAATAGAATATTTGTATGACATATAATTTTCTCATAAGCTTAATTTTTGGAATAGGTGATAGGAGTTACTTAACGTGACTGTTCATTTTGTACAAAAAGGTACCTGGAGTATGTATGGTTACAGAGGATCAACACAAGTCATCTTTGTGATGTTGGATCAGTTCAATATTTTGACTAGGTTGGTACACATAAAATATAAATGAATAAGGTTGGTAGGCTACATCAATGTCCCTACTCTGGTTATGAAATTATACTTTACTCAAGTTTTGCAACAGTTTACCATCAGAAGAAACAGCATGATTTCTTGCCACTGCCTGTGACTCTACAATTATCTCAATACTATTTTTCAATGAACAGAAAGGATATGGTAAAATCTATGCCTTCTCCCAACCCCGACCATCAGCCCTCCTAAAAGACAACAACCCTTACCAGTTTCACGTGCATAGGAGTTAAAAGGGGCTTCCCAGTTGGCACTAGTGGTAAAGAATCCGCCTGCCAATGCCGGAGACAGAGGTTGAATCCCTGGGTCGGGAGGATCCTCTGGAGGAGGAGATGACAACCCACTCCAGTATTCCTGCCTGGAAAATTCCATGGACAGAGGAGCCTCACGGGCTACAGTCCAGACATGAGTGAGCCACGAGCACACACACTGGAGAGAAAAGGGGGAAGGCAGGAAGGGAGGAGAGGAAGGAGGAAGGAGACTCGAGGCAGCTTCGGATGGTCCTGCAATGTATCAGAATCAATTGCCAGCTCTTTCGCACAACTGGCCTTGAGTATAGGAGTGTTTCTGCTGAACAGCCCCCCTACACACACAACCGCCACCTCCTCCCCCATTGGACTGCTGGGAATAGCCAGGTTTTTGTCCTTAGGACAGGACACCAGGGGACTCTCCTCTGGGGAATCTGACTGCCCCCTGATAAAGATCTAAAACTAGGAGCACTGTCCAGGGACACAGCCAGTCAGGTCACCTTACACAGGCACCATCAGCAGACCCTCCCCACCATGTGCATGGTTCCCAGCCTTCTTGTTAATGGGGCTCACTTATATATGAGCAGAGGCCACAGATCCCTTGACATAAGAAGAAAGCACCTAATAGGGAAAACAACAACAAACAGACAAGAGCAACTTGGAGAAAGAGAGTTCATTCAAAGAAAAGAAAACCACAGACTACTATTAATATACTTAGGGATATAAGAGATGATACTGTATTGATGAAGCAGAACAGGATGGTACTAAAAATAACTTGCAGAGGAAAAAAGAGCTCTTGGAAGGTAAAAATATGACAGCAGAAATAAAAAGCCTGGCATAAGAATTAGAGGGAAAAAAAAAAAGATTTAGAGGGTATGGTTAAGAAAACCTACAGAAATTAGAACAGAAGGATGAGGAAAAAATAGGAGAGAAGACATAAGAAAATCAGAAGATCAATGCAGGAAGTCAAACACCCAATAATACATAATCCAGAAAGAGTAAGCAGATAACTTAGGGTTGTTGTTCAATCGCTCAGTCATGCCAGGCTTCCCTGACCATGACCAACTCCTGGAGCTTATTTAAACTCATGTCCATACAGTCAGTGATGCCATCCAATCATCTCATTCTCTGTCGTCCCCTTCTCCTCCTGCCTTCAATCTTTCCCAGCATCAGGGTCTTTTCCAGTGAGTCAGTTCTTCGCATCAGGTGGCCTAAGTATTGGAGTTTCAGCTTCAGCATCAGTCCTTCCAATGAATATTCAGGACTGATTTCCTTTAGGATTGACTTTTTGATTTCCTTGCAGTCCAAGAGACTCTCAAGAGTCTCCTCCAGCATCACTATCTGAAGCATCAATTCTTCGGCACTCAGTCTGCTTTATGATCCAACTCTCACACCCATACGTGACTACTGGAAAAACCATAGCTTTGACTATACAGACCTTTGTCAGCAAAGTGATGTCTCTGCTTTTTAATACACTGTCTAGGTTTATCACAGCTTTCCTTCTAAGGAGCATCTTTTAATTTCATGGCTGCAGTCACCATCCTCAGCGATTTTAGAACCCAAGGAAGCTAGGGTAGAGGAAATGACCAAGACAAGTTCCCAGACCTAATGGACATAAGCTTCCAGGATAAAAGAACCAGGTGAATGTACCCAAGAAAATACATGATCTGCAACAGCCATATAACTGTGATACAACTGCACATCAGGAACAAAGCAGTGAGCACACATGCTTTTAGAGAGGGAGAAAACAATTAAAACAATTAAAAACTAAGACAGCATCAAACTTCTCAGAGGCAACACCGGAGGCTGGAAGAGCTAAGCCTACAAGATTCCAAAGAAAACATGCTCCAACCTAAACCCTGATCCAGTCTAACAATCTTCTAAGTGTGGGGGCACAATTAACATATTGTCAAGCCCACGTCTCAAACCTTTGTTTTGATTCCCACACCCCTGTCTTAGGAGGCCCTGTGAGTGTGGGATTCCAAAAATGCATACCAAAAATGAAGAAATAAATCAAGAAAGATACCTATGTGTGTTCCAGGAAAAAGGGCTTTCAACATAAGGAAAGCTGGAGGGGAGAAAAAAAAAAAAAAACACATGGAGGCTGAAGCTGAAGAAAGATGTCAAGATGACAGCTGGGCAGTAGATTTAACAAGCCACCTGTCCAGATTAGAATGGGCAGAAGAATCTGGAAAAGACTTCTTCCAAAAGAGCGCTGGACAGAATATCTGCACATGAGGGCTTCCCTGGTGGCTCAGATGGTAAAGAATCTGCCTGCAATGCAGGAGACCCAGGTTCACTCCCTGGGTCAGGAAGATCCCCTGGAGAAGGGAATGGCTACCTACGCCAGTATGCTTGCCTGGAGAATCCATGGACAGGGGAGCCTGACGGGCTATAGTCCATGGGGTTGTAAAGAGTCAGACATAACTGGGCAACTAACACTTTCATACTCTGGGCACATGAGGAGGAAATGAAGGCAACCAGAGGAAACTCTGGGCTTCAGTTAATGGTGAAGGCTTAGAATACCAAGCCACCAAATATTAAGTCATGTTCAGAACAGAAAAATTAAGCCCAGTGTATCTCACAGCTTAGCCACCAAGAGCACTGAGGTAGTTGCAATAAGAAACTGACCTGATTGCAGCCAGTGGTGCCCAGTGTTGCCTGCAATGTAGACCCATCTGCCTCTCTTTAGAAAAATCCCAATGCCCAAGCTACACCCTAGGGCATTATATCACAATCCCCAGCCGGTAGGACCCAGATGCAAGGTTTAAAGTTCCCTGGTGATTACAACATGCGCAGAAGACTGAGATGCACAGAACTCAGCAAAGGTGCAATTCCAACCCTCACGCAAACCCTCACAGACCTTTACCTGAAGCTGCTGCCACTGCTGCTAAGTCGCTTCAGTCGTGTCCGACTCTGTGTGACCCCATAGACAGCAGCCCACCAGGCTCCTCTGTCTCTGGGATTCTCCAGGCAAGAATACTGGAGTGGGTTGCCAGTTCCTTCTCCAACGCAGGAAAGTGAAAAGCGAAAGTGAAGTCGCGCAGTCGTGCCCGACTCTTAGCGACCCCATGGCCTGGAGCCTACCAGGCTCGTCCACCCATGGGATTTTCCAGGCAAGAGTACTGGAGTGGGATGTCATTCCCTTCTCCGTTATCTGAAGCAGCTACTCATAATCTTGACTTTCAACCACCCACTATATATCCACCTAGGTGTCCTACCAGTAATCAAAGTCAAAATGTCCCAAAACGAGCATTTCATGTTCTTTCTTAAAAATGACACTGTGTGTGTGTGTGTGTTCAGTCACTCAGTCATGTCTGACTCTTTGTGACCCCATGGACTATATCCTGCTAGGCTCCTCTGTCCATGGGATTTCCTAAGCAAGAATATTGGAGTGGGTTGCCATTTCCTCCTCCAGGGGATCTTCCCAACCCAGAGATGGAACTGGCATCTCCTGCATTTCCGGCAGAGTCTTTCCCACTGAGCCACTGAGGAAACCCGATTAAAATGACACCAGTAGTAACTTAAAATAGAATTACCATATGACCCAGCAATCTCCTTCCTGGGCATGTATCTGGAGAAAACTCTGATCTGAAAAGATGCATGCACTCTAATGTTCATAGGAGCACTAGTAAACAGTAGTCAAGCATGGAAACAATCTAATGTCCATCCAGAGATGGATGGATAAAGAAGATGTGGTCCATATACACAATGGGGTAAAAAAGAATGAAAATCAGCCATAGAAAAGAATGAAATCATGCCATTTCCAGCAACATGCATGGACCTAGAGATTGTTGTAATAAGTCAGACAGATAAAGACAAAGAGCATATGATATCACTTAAATGTGGAATCTAAAAACGTGATAACAAATGAACTTACTTACAAAACAGAAACAGATTCACAGACATAAAAAACAATTTATGGTTACCAAAGAGGAGGATAAATTAGAAGTATGGGATTATCATACTTACATATAAAATAAACAACAGGGACCTACTGTTTAGCATGGGGAACTATATTCATTATCTTATAATAAACTCTAATGGAAAAGAATCTGAGGAAGAATATAGAGAGACTAGTGCTAGTGACTCCCTGATGTCCAGCAGGGCACCCCGTCTCCTGGTCCCCCATGCTCATCCCCATGACCTTTGTTCTAACCTCAAAATCCTACTCAAGAAACCCACTTGTTACTTCCTGTCCTTCCCAAGTTCAGATTCCAATGCATGTCACCAATGTGAAAATGACTTCTGCCAAGGCCAAACAATGCAGAAGCACACAGGGGAAAAGGAAAAGGAAAATACAAAGTTGCAACATGAAATTCCCTGGAAGTAGGTCAGTGATGAGCTTACTTTATTTGTTCACCCTCTCTCAGCAAAGAAGAGTGATTGACAAGCAAGAATGCTGGCTGGATCTCATGATTTAAATCCACAAGTTGTAGGGGATTCCCTGGTGACTCAGTGGTAAAGAATTCACCTGCCAATGCAAGGGACACAGGTTCCAGCCCCAGTCCAGGAAGATCCCACATGCCATGGAGCACCTAAGCCCATGCGCCACAACTACTAAGCCCCTGAGTCCCAGAGCCTGTGCACTGCACCGAGAGAGTAGCCCCCAAGTGCCGCAACTAGAGAAAAGCCTGCACCGTGACAAAGCAGCAGCACAACCACAACTAAGCAAATGAAATAAATTTAAATTAGCAACCTGGATGGGTTTGGGCATGCTCCAGAAGGGACAGGGGCCTCTCCCCTGTTCCCCTGAACTCTCACCTAATCCCTACACTCTGGAGTTCCCAGGGTCAGGGCCAACCTGTTCCGTGGTCACAGATGGGTCCAGACAAGTTGCATTTCTATCCACGTCTCAAATACTTTGCATTGCTATTCTCATCCTACCTCCCCACTTTCCACACATCGATCTCATTAAAAGACAGAGGCTTCACAGGAGGTCTGTGCCTAGCACCCTATCAGTCTGCTGCAGTCTCACCCCATTCTGGGCACCATGGCACATCCTCACTTGCCACAAACGAGAGAAGCAGTCTCCCCTGCATCTTTGGCAACACTTTGTTTTCATTTTTGCTGGTCTGATACTATAAAATGGTAACTCGTCATCTTACAATTTAGGTTTTCCAGTTACTATCAAGGCTGAAGATTTTTACTTGTGTCAACTGGCCATTTGCAAATGTTTTTGCTTGCTTGTTTGTTTTGTGAACTGCCTTCCCATTTATTTTACCCATTTTTCTGTACATTTGTGTTTTTGTCCTCTCTTGACCAACGTAACTCCTTTATTTTCCAGGTTCCAGCATCTCCCACCCTAGACCAAGACCTCTTCCACGTGATGCTGTATTTCTCATTTGTCTCTCAAAATTCTTGAAAATCAGTTGTTCAATGTGTCTCTTCCCACAAAAGTCAGAGCATCATGAGGATACCGTGAGTATCCATCTCAGACACTGCTGTCACCGCAGCAATGAGCAAAAGCCTGCCACATGTTTCCAGAAAGAAGGAATGAACATCCCTGTGTTTTACACCAGTCGGATCCAGGTAGAAACTCACTCAAGGGATACTGTTGAAGGGAGTTTCATAAAGGACCATTTACAGAGGTGGGGGCAAGGTTGGGAAGACCAGGGAAGTGAGTGAAGTCCCTAGGACTTGCAACAATGAAAAGCATCACCCAGCTCAGGGATGAGGATGAAGAGAGAACAGGTGTAGACAGACAGAGACCTCACAGCAGAAGGGAGACTGGGAGATGCCATCCAAATCTGAAACATCACAACTCCATAGTTTGAACTGCCTGAATGGTGCCCATCACCGCTTCATGTATAGGAAATCTCCTTCCACTGAATCCTCAATACTTAATTCTCAGATCGCACAAGATGGGACCATGTGTAACACCACTGCAAATGAGAAAATAAAACCATTGCCAAATAAGCTCTACAGAAACTGAACACTGGAAGAGGCCAGAAACATTCAAATTCCCTTCCTGGCAGGACTACCCATTTGCTCTGCGACTTAAGGGACATTTTCTGAACCCTCGCAGACCCCGGTTCCTCCAGGATAAATGTCTGTGTCCTTTTATCCCCCCTCCAAAACTATTCTGCTCAAGAAAGAGAAATCTTCTGAAGGAAAAAGAGAGTTGCCAAAAGCCTATCCTATCAGCCAACTTCCACCAGGCCTTGGAATCCTCCGCAAATGGCTGGTTTTGCAATTCTTTGGGCTTTGCCAACCCTCCAGGGTTTAAAAAAAAAAATCATCCCACAAGGATTCAAGTCTCACAAGGGGAGGAAATCTTTGAGAAAAATCTGGGTTGATGAGCAGCTAAGAAAAGCCAGGAGGAAGGAGACACATCTATATATGTTGAGGCAGAAAATAGAAAAGGTTGAAAAGGAATGTTTTTCTAAAATACTGCTTCTATGAAAGCAACCTTCTGTTACTCCTTCACTCCCCAGTCGACTGGAAAAGACAGAGTGGCTCCTGCTTTCCATTCGCGTCCTCTGAGGCCGAGGCTACGCGGCTCTGATGCGGGCGGCTTCAGTTCACGTCCTGCCACTGAATGAAGTGCCTCTGATGGAGGCACCCACCTTTCTCAGGTCAGGGTGAGTCCAGGCAAAACAGGTAACAACATCAAATTTGCTGGGTTGAAGGCAGAATTAGAAATCATGAAAACTAGTGTGTGCCTGTAAGCTGGGCTCTGACGTAGTCGCTGGGTTTCATCACAGGCACTGTCGCTCAGACACTGAAACAGCCTCCACACCGAACAAATGCCTTTTGAGCATCTACCCTGGGTAGGGTGATGGGGTGACAAAGGTGAGAAAAGTCCCTGACCTCCTGGGAGCTTAGACTCTGGTGAAAAGGAGATGTCATAACGAATGCATAATCAAGTCATAACGAAATACATAATTGCCAACTGCAAGAACTGCTACAAAGGGAAGGCAGAGTGTGTTCAGAGAGCAAACCGGGGATCCAGTCTGGCCGGGAAGGTCTTGGTGCTGGAAGTGAAGGGTGAAGGGTAAACTGTAGAGAGGTGAAAATGTGACCCGCGTGTGCTATGGGTCTGGGGTCGGGTCTACGGAGCAGAAGGCAGGCCTGAGCGGTGGTGCCCGGCCAGGGGAGAGGGAAGCGTCTGATGAGAGTCCAGCCAGCCTCCACCCCTGGGGATCTACAGGAGGGACCGAAAGGTCACGATCAGGGCCCTCCGAGGGATGGGAAGCCACAAAGCTCTGCCACTGAAATGTGCAGCTCAGGTCCCACTGCGGCCACTCTTCACATGCCATCTCTGGACCCCCAAACAGGAAGACGAGCAGCGGTGTTTCCGTGACTGGGTGATCTATCAATAGAAATTGTAAACACACTCACACAGATACACACACACATTTGCACACATATATACATCCATACACACATACATACATATGCATACACATATATACTCATGCATATATGCATACACCCATATATACACAATGCATACATGTATACATGCATGTACACACAGATGTTCACACCTATACCTACATATACATGGGCTTCCCAGGTGGTGCTAGTGGTAAAGAACCCACCTGCCAATACAGGAGACATAAGAGACGTGCATTTGATCACTGGATCGGGAAGATTCCCTGGAGGAAGGCATGGCAACCCACTCCAGTATTCTTGCCTGGAGAATCCCATGGACAGAGGAGCCTGGGGGGCTACAGGCCATTAGGTTGCAGAGTCAGACACAATTAAAGCAAATTAAGCATGCACGCACACACACATACTCATATAAACATACACACACATATACATACTCATGCACATACAGAAACACACTAATACATATACACAGACACACACACACATATACATATACATTACACACACACATACCACACTACACATATATACATAATCACACACATATATACACACATATATGTATGCATGTGTGTACATGTCACATGTATACATTATCTGCCTTTACCATCTTGGGAAATATATACAATCACTCCTAAGCCATCATCCCTTTAGATCCTGTTTTTTTCCAAAGACAACCACAACAGCACCTCCCATCACATGCCCACCTTTCTATATGTCCTGACACTCCTCCGTTGAGTAAGTGGTTCCATCTGTGTCCCCTCTCTGTGACCGCGGGTTGCCATCTGTCACTTCCCTGATCAACAGAAAACAGTGGCAGTGGCACACACAACACCTGAGGCTGACACATAAGAAGGCCAGGCACATCCACCTTGTTCTCCTGGACCCCAGCTGCCATGTTCTGGGGAAGCTCAAAGACACGTGGAGAGGCCACATGTAGATGTCCTGGGTGACAGCCCAGCTGAGGGCCCAGCCAACAGCTGGCATCAACACCTCACGCGGGAGTGATGCTGCCTCCAGATGACTTAGGCCCAGCTGTCAAGTCACCCAGTCCTTGAATGTCTCCATCTGAGACCCCGACGTAGCCGAGCAGAGGCCAGCCCTCCCCACCAGGCCCTGCCTAAGTCACTGCCACAAGGAATCCTTGAGTAAGAACATTAAGGAGTCATTTCACACCATGATTTTGGAGTGATCTCTTATGCGGCAACAGTAACCAAGCCGAAGAGTAGCTCCAAGTTTATACGTATATATAATTTTCCTTAATCACCATTCACCACCCTACGAATCTCAGAGAGCGGATGTCTTCAACCACTCCCTCCAAAGGACCTCTGGACTTTGTCCACACCACTTTTGGAAAAGGAGGACCAGGTTCCTGACTCCAAATAAAAATTAAACAGTTTCAAATCACTCAACACATACAAAGTAATCCATTCAGACTGCAAAAAAAAAGGAAAAAAAAAAAGGAAAAGAAATCCACCTTAGCAAATTGGAGCCCTTAGCAAATTGGCTGTGAAAACATCAGAATGAGATCTTCACCGGCAACAAGTAAATAGAGCACCTTGGGCTTTCCTTCTGCACCGACCACTGGAGGCTCAAGCATCTGCAAAGAGTGTGCACAACTTGAACGAAGCAACGCATAGAAAGGGTACTAGGCCCAGGGCCTGGCACTGGAGAACATGCCAAATTCCAGTTAACATTATTACTGCTTTTGTTGTTGTGAGAATTAACATTTCCCTTTACTCCAGTGTTAATTCTTCCTGACTTAAGCCTAACAATGCTCCTGTCCTATCTGAGGAGAGAATCTATACTGAGTTTGGTTAGGGGTTCCTAAAAGGAGTCTCCGATTCCATACATCAGAAATGTTATTTATATGATACACCTGCCACACACCTCTATTTTGGTTTGGCAAAAGAACTGTCCTTTTTATTGAAAAAAAAAGAAAAATCAACATGTGTTAGAAAACAGGCTTCTGAGAAGTTACACTTAATCACTGCATGGTTTTCAAGGTGAATAAACAGAAGTATCACTTTGATCATTATGAAGGTACCACTCCCCATGTGGTTATATAAATATTACAAAGCTGCACTACAGAGTGGCACAAATACGGGGGGACAGAGATGGGATCAAAGAGCCAGGTCACCTCAGGTTCATTTCTTCCTCTGTTCCTCAACTGCTGTGTGACTGTAAATGAATCGCTTGGCCTCTCCAAGTCAGAGTGTCTTCAAAACAAGGCTACATTCCAAACTGTTTATTCATACTGAAAGGACCCTCAAGCAGAGAAGCTCCTAAGTTAGTAAAAGTCACTATTCAGATGGTTAGGTATGCTGAATGGCAATCCCTTAAGCAAAATAATCACTTGCAGATTCACACATGTTAATTAGTATCTTAAAAATCATTTCAAAAAACCTGGGCCTTGAGCAATCTTGCTATGCATCATGTAATGAAATTATCAATATCTAGTGGAAGAAAAGGTGATTTGAGACAGAATTACAACTTGCATGCCATCCAGGGGGCTCAATGGCACACGCTCCCCTCCCACTGACATGTCACTGTTGTCTTAAGTTGCTGGGGTGGGGGTCTTCTCAAGCCCCACATTTATGGGAGGGGGTGTAGAGGAGGTGAAAAGGCAGGAGAGAGACCAATCAGGGGAAGGACGGAGGAGAGGGCTGTATACTGGACCCAAACCTGAGTCCCTAGCAGGGACACTTGTGTCCATCCCCAAATGACATCTAGTCACCTAGCTTCAAGTCTGCAAAGTGTCTGACACCCGCTTCCTCCGAACATCCCAGCTTTCCCCGGGCCCAGGAAGCTCCCTGCCACTGATGGACTTAACCATCTGGGTCACATTCCCCATTGAGAAAAAAATGTCTTTTGTAGCCTGGAAAGTGGTAGGAAGTCTATGGCCTGAGAGCCCTGACCTGTAGGAAGACGGGCGGTGTGTAACTGAGTTGAAATGGCCCTTTCAATAGTATGGACTGGCTTTACACTTGTCTAAGCCGCGATGATGAAAAGGGGGTTAATGAAAACCCTCTTCCTGAGACAAGGCCAGGAACTGCTTCTGGCAGGTCAGGGTCTGCCCTTGGAGAGAGGTCCGGCCTCTCTCACTGGGCACCGTCCACTTTCCAATGTCAGTCTCCATGGCCAGACTGTCTAGCATCCTGGAGAAACGCAGAGAACCAGGAGTCTCCAGGGCTCCACTGAGGACCTGGACAGGCTCTCTCCTATTACCATATATGCTGAAGCCTGCTAAGACCTGAACCAAGACCCACCATCCACTTTCCCCACCAGGCAGGAGCACAATCAGTTGGGGAAGGTCTCTTTTTTTTAACCTTTTGTACCCTTAAGTATATTTGAGCATCACTATCCAAATGCCTTCCTTCTGCACTTCATAACCCCTTGTATTGGAGCTCCGTGGATCTTAACACCAAAGCATGTATCTGTCATTGTTTTCCCTCCCGAGTATTTCTGTATCTATTTTCCCACCAAGCGTGCGACTGGGGGAGCCGGGATAGAAAACTGCTTTACACGAGCTATTCTTCCAAGCCTTTCCTCCGTTTCTCTGACAGCTGCACACCCAAGGTCCAAACTCTTTCCCGTGAACAACTGTGCTGAGCAAAATTCTTCAGCAGATCTATTTCAGCTCAAGAAAGGCCGAGGGCAAACATAAGACACAAGTTGTGTGCCGCGAGGGCGCACTGCAGGGCACCCTGAAAGTAAGGTACAGACCATCGGCGGTCCCGTCTAACGGCTTCATCCCGCGTTGCAAGTCTGCAAAAGGGATCCGTGTTCCCAGCGAGGGGCCAGTGGAGGAGAACCAGTCCCAGCGAGGGGCCAGTGGAGCAGAACCAGTCGCAAAATCTAGCCAGGGCGGGGCGGCGGGGGGGGGGGGCGGGGGGCAACACTTTTTTCCTATCATTAGTTCCCGGGCACCTGTTCTACAACGAGGGGGATGGAGCTTCCGAGGAAACAGGCGGTCCATCCTGCCTGTTCTGTTCGGAGCACTAACTGTGTCCACGGGTCAACCAGCCCTCTCCCTGCCCTCCCTCCACAGGCCAAGGAGTTGCACGGGTGGTCACGCGCGCAGGGGCAGAAGCTCACCAGGACAACTTCATTACTGCCCACGGGGGACCTGTTTAGGGCAAGAGTCCCCACTGCTGCCTCCCTCAGTCCCTCCAGCTCGTGGCAGGAAGCGGGGCAGAGCCGGGAGGCACAGGTGACGGTTCCCAGGGCAGCCAGGCGCCCAGCGTGCCGGCCACGGTCCTACCCCCGCCCCGTGCCCGCGCACACGGTCCTCGCCTCCCGGGCCCCTCCGCCCGGGGCAGGGGGCGTCCCTGGGCCTGGACGCCCCGCGCCGCCGCCGGAGCCGCAGCGCCCACTCGGGGCGAGCGGCGAGCACTCACCGTCGTGGTCCCGCATGCTCGACAGCGACCAGAGCAGCAGCGCCACCAGGGCCAGGAAGCAGACCTGGCTCAGAAGAAGGTCCCTCCGGCAGCTCCGGCGGCGCTCACGCTCCTCCAGGTCGGGCGACTGCATCCTCTCCGCGCGGCAGGGCAGCGACCCCGGCGGGGTCCCCGGAGGGCGGCGGCCGCTCCGATCGCCGGCGGCCGCAGCGCGGCTGGTGGCGGGAGGCAGCTCCGCGTGCGGCGGCGGCGCGTCCTCGCTGCGCTCCCGCCCGGCGGCCGCCGCCGCCGCCTCTCCTTCCTCCTGGCGGCCGCCGCGGTTCTCCCGATCTCCGTCCTCGTCGTCGCTCAGTCCCTCCTCCTCCTCGTCGTCGTCGTCGTCGTCGTCGTCGTCGCCGCCGGCCCGCGCCGCCGCCTCCCGGCGCTCGGGGTCCCCGTCCTCCTCGCGCGCCATGGCTCCCACGCTCGGCGTCCGCGCTCGGCCTCGGGCGGCGGCGCGGCGGGGGCGGCGGGGGCGGCCGGGAGGCGGGGGCGGCGGCGGCCGAGGAGGAGGAGCGGGGAGGACCGGCGGGAGGAGGGCCCGCCGCGGGCCAACTCGGCCGGCGGGCGAGGCCACCCGGGGCTGCTCCGGCCTCGCCGGCGGCGGGAGCGCGTCGCGGGGCCGTCCGCCTACTCCATGGTCCTCGCGCGGGGCCGGGGCCGAGCCGGGGCCGGGGCCGGGCCGAGCGCGCCGGGAGCTCGGGGCGAGGCGGGAGGCGGCAGCCGGCGGCGGCGCGGCGGCTCGGGCGCGGGCGCGGGCTGGGGGCAGCGGCGGGGACGCGGCGGCGCTGGCCAGCCCGGCGGAGAGGGGGCGCGTGGGGAGGAGACTGAGCCAGGGAGGGAGCCCCGCGCGCGGTCCTGCGCTCGTGCCGGCGCGGGAAGGCCCCCTCTCGGGACACACGCGCCGCGGAAAGGCTGATCTCCGGGGGGGAAAGGGTTCGCCCGAAACTTTTTGAGGAGCGGAGGGCCTCTCCCGCCCCCTCCCCGCCCTGTGCCCGGAGAGGGGCGCCGCAAGTGCGCTTGGTTGCGCTCGCCGGGCCGCCGGGCTCGCTTCCTCCCGCGGGCCTCCTGGGTTTCCCTCCGCCCCCTTGTGGGGATCCCCGTGCTCCCGGCTCGGGACCTGAAACAGGACTCCCCCAGGCTCTTTGGCTCGCTGGGGGTGTCCTGGCTCCCTCCTCTGGCCCGGGCTCACACTTCACTCGGGATAGTCCTGTACCAAGCCTCCAGGGCTGTGGCCGAGGGAAGAGGGTCAGGGCGGCGCGAGGGCCGCCGGCCAACCCCGGGACGAGGCTCCTGGCCTTCCTGTCGCCGAGAGCAGTCAGGCTGCCCCCCATCTTGAGGTCAGAACCCTAATCCTCGCACTTCCCAGCCTCCACTTGTGCTCCAGCCCTCACCTGCAGCCTTGCAGAAGATGTCCTTTAGAGAGGACACCTGGTGGTCTCAGGTACAGCCACCCTCCCTCCTGGGGTTTCCAGCTTCCCCAGTGCCTGGTGCCTCCCTTGGGCTGAGGCTAGGATGGCGGATCTAGCCCCAGAAGGAGATGCCTCTATGGTGGGGCTGAAAACAGAAGTGAAGTGAAGTGAAAGTCGCTCAGTCGTGTCCGACTCTTTGCGACTCCATGGACAGTGCAGTCCCTGGAATTCTCCTGGCCAGAACACTGGAGTGGGTAGCCTTTCCCTTCTCCAGGGGATCTTCCCAACCCAGGGACTGAGCCCAGGTCTCCCGCACTGCAGACGGATTCTTTACCAGCTGAGCCACAAGGGAAAACAAAAGCGTTTGTTCAAAAAATGATCACTGGAACACAGGTGTTGGTCTAGGTGACTGTCTCCACAGAGTCCGGTCATTTCAGGGAATCCAGCTGAAGACGTCTATGGAGGTGAGAAGGAAGGAGAGACCTCTGCATGGGTTTCTCCACTCCTAGGTCTGGGAGGATCCACAGAGTCCAAGGGTGACCCCACCTATGGGTGACCTTCTAGCCCAAGCTCCCCAGATGACCCCCCCTCAGCCTCAGGGAATAGTGGGTCATGGCCAAGGACAAAACAGACCTTCCCAGGTGGCTTCCTCACCACAGAGAGACCATCTCACCCAGCATGCCTGAGAGCTCTTGCTTCCTGGGCATACCATTCCTTTAGTCCTTTCTCAGCCTGGCATCTCCCCAGAAGCACCTCCCCTACCCTGCCCTTCTTGACCCTTCTGCTCCTGTTGGTTACCAGCTACCATCCCTGGTACGAGGATTTAAACCCTGGAAGTCCCTGGGGAAGGGGAGACGCTCCAGTCTCATCACCTTGATCAACATTCAGAAGAAAGTTTAGGAGCTCAGAAGGCTGTCCTTTATTCAACTAACTAGGAAAGACACTCGCTTTTTCTCCTGTAAATAAGAAAAATAAAAGTGAGAGAGGGAATCTGGAACTAATTGGGTTAGAGAATGAGCCACAGGCACAAGGAATTGTGTAATATGGGGGTGGGAGAGGTGTCAGGAAGAGAGCAGGAGGGCAGAGGGGAGGAACCAGGAGTTGGCAATGCCCTGGAAGTGCCCTGGGCACCTGCATGGAATGAAAGAGCGGAAGCCAGGTGGGGGAAAGAAAAGGAAGGGAGACAGAGATGGAGAATCTTTCCTGGGCATGCTGAAGTGATTTTTTTTTTTTTTAGTTCATCTTCATTTAAACAGATTTCACAGCAAAGTGGGTATAGCAGAGACAAAGACCCCTGAGAAGCCCACCACCCAAAGAAGAAGGATGGGTGCTTCCAGTCCCCAGCCTGACAGCACCTGCAGTCATGGGCCCCCATCCCAAGCAGGGGTGGCCCCTCAGCCAGAAGAAAGTTTCCTTCTAGGGTCAGGAAAGCCCCCTACCCTCCCTCCAGCGAGCACCCTTTGGGACTGGGAGTTGGGGTGGGAGAGCAGGTTCTCACATCATCTGCCAACCCTGAAGAAAGGAGACAGACCCTGGTGGACTCTTCTCACCTGTGTTTGTCCTACCTGCCCTCTCCCAGTCTTCGGAAGCTCCCCCCAAGGAACTGGATTTTGGAAGGAGCCGGAGCTGCGATAACTTATGTGCTATTTATCTTTCACCATCAGGATCCTCGTCAATCCCGAGGCAGCTTTTGCCTTTTATTTCTTAATCTGTTTGCATTTGATCTCACATTTTGTGCAAAGAGCCTCGGGGAGAAAATTCCAGGCCCTGATACAGTCGTCTGAGAATTCGCTTGCTTGGAAAGAGAAGCATCACCCCAAGATGTGCCAGGGCCTGCACCCTTCCAGGAGCAAGACAGGCGTGGGTACGAGGCCCCTCCACAGCCTGGCAGCCTGGGCTGGGTGCTGGTGTCACCATCCATGCCCTCTTTTTAACCTCCAAAAAGCATTCCATGCAAAGACTTTGGACTGGATATGAGGGCGCAGAAGTGGCTCATCTTTCTCATAGATCTACCTCGATCACAAAGGACCACGTGCACAGACATCAGCCCAGAAGCGAGGCCCGGGCTACCAGGGTCTTTTGTGCCCACCGGCCTCGCTCCCAGGCTCCAGGCGCTCTCTAGCCCACAGTGCCCACACCTGATAGACCTGTTTCCACAACAAAGCAGGATTGTGTCTCCATAACACCAGACAGTGCCAGTCGTCAGACAAGCCACTGGCGAGAGATGGGAGGAAGAGGGTGGGGGAGGAGAGGAGAAAATCAGAGGAGCCACTTGCTGGGTGAGGTGACAAGTCAGCCTCCTGGCCATGGCTGGCTCTCACCCAGGGAGGCGAGGCCTGAGCAAAGAGAGGGAAGACACTGGGCATTCACAGAACACCTTCAACACTCTAAGGCCACGTGCTGGTGGGTGGCAGAGAGTAGGGGAGCGACTTGTGCACAGGGGAGCCTGGGACCGCCTTGGACATGACACCTGTTCACACCAGGCTAGACACAGACTCCCAGGCCTCCAGTCTCGGGCCAGGTCTTGTCAACTGTGACCCTGGCCGAACGGACCAGCTGCACTTCACCTCTAGACGCACCACCTGCACATCGGGCACTCAGAGGCCAGCAAAACCCCAGCTTCTCCGAGGAAGGTCTGACTGCTGATCCCCTCCTTGTTCTTGTCCAATGCCTTCATCAAAAGGCTGGTAAACCTGTTCCTTTAGATGCTTCCTGGGCTGTCAGCATTTCAAAGAGCACAGAATCATCACTCCTGGACAAGTGTGGGTCCACGCTGCAGGTCAGGAGGCTGTGGGAAGGCCCTGTCCACAGTCTGGGGCTCACAGGACTTGAAGCATTCAGTTAGAAATGAACTTAAAAGAAGCTGCTTGTTCTATTTATTTATCTTTTCTTTTCTTAAAATTTTTATGGGAGTATCCTTGATTTACCATGTTGTGTTAGTTTGGGGTGTACAGCAATCAGTTATTTTACAGTTGTTTCCTATTTTTGTACTCTTTTTCAGGCCAATGGTCAGCGTTTGTTGGGTGCTTTTGACTCGCTTCATGGATGTGACTGTAGTTCCGCCCCCCCCCCCAACCATGGACCGGAGTCATTATCATAGGTGCCCATCATGTTTTTTTAAATTTACTGAGGATTATTTACATATAGTAACATGCACACGGCTTTAGCATTTAGCTCAATGACTTTACCTATTCATGGACAACCTACTTGAGTTCCAGATCAGGATGTAGAGCATTCTCTGGCCCCCTCGTGCCAAGCCCCTGGACAATAACCCTCTGAAGGTAACCCCTCTTCCCTGCTCTCCCTCGTGGGTAATGGGTGCCTGTCCTTGAACTTCAGGTGAACAGAGGCTCCTTTCGCTCAGCCTTGTTTCCATGGGGTCTGTCCATGTGGGCGCGTAGGGCTGTGATGGTTTCTTTTCGTGCTGCGTATGTGTACGTTGCTTTTCACCTGATGCTTCAGCTCCCTTCCAAGTTTAGTGTAAGCCAAGAATAACCACCCCACTGCCTCTGGATCTGAGACAAGTGACCTCCCAGATTGGCTCGTTTTAGAAGGAACTTCAGCTGAAACTGAAACAGTCATGGGCTGCCTCTCAAACTGGTTACACGACCTGAGGGTAATTGCAGGACGGCAGGTCAGCTGGCCAGCTTGGGGGTCAGGCTTTTAAAGGCAGGCCTAGAAGAACTGCTATGATATGCATAAAATTTGGAGGCTGCTTTTCATGGAAAAAGCACAACCCAGTTCTTGTACATTCTCTCCATCCCCTTTTTCTTCTAAATGAGAGGAAAGTAGAATTAAGGTGCCATCAGAAAAGACTCCTAGGCGGGGCCATGGAGGGTCCTTTCAATCCAGCATTAGTGGATATAAACAGTACAAAGGATCCTGTTGGAAATGTTCACTCCCAGCCCATCCTGAGGAAAAGTATTCAGGAGGCCTGGAAATCTACATTATTCAGACATTTCCAGGGACCTGTCTGTGTTAAAGTTTGAGAACTGTTCTAGAGGAAGGGACAGTACAGCACGTCTTTTTGGTGGATCCTGGAGGGAAAAAAAAAATCTGAAAAGGGAAACTATGTCACCCAGTGTCAAGATTTGTAATTGACTTGTTTTGGATATTTGGAAGAAATAGAGAAAAGAGAGAGGACACACGCATACCCTGTAGCCAAGGCTATATATTAATATCTCTCCTGTTTCACAAGTAAAAAAATCCTATAAAAATTAATCCAGGGAAAATAATAAAGAGGTTACAATTTTAAATCCTCAGAAGACAAAAAATAAGCAATTACAGTTTGAGCAATTTTCTCATTCTATGAGACTCATTCAGAAAGAAAACATGTAAGCCCCACTCATTTTCTTTTGGCACTGTAACCTAGGACGGGGAGGATGCTGAGTGTGGCAGGGGGCACTAACAAGGGACCTGAGGGCCTATTTTTATAAAAATATAAACGTTAGGCTTAGGAATCCTGTTTTGAATTACAAAGACAGATCTGTAAAGTGTTTTGTCATTTTAGGTTTCAAAACCTCATCCTGATCAACTACCGTGATATAGTATACATCTTAACTGGCAAAAGCAAGATGCATTGTGAACTGTATACTGTCAGGGCTGCAAAATTAAGCAAAATCACTTGCATGTCTCCCTATATATATATACTTTAATATAAATATATTTTTATATATATGTAATATATATACATACGTATGTGCTCAGTCGCTCAGTGGTGTCTTTCTCTTGGCAACCCCATGGACTGTATAGCCTGTCAGACTCCTCTGTCCATGGGATTTCTCAGGCAAGGATACTGGAGTGGGTTGCCATTTCTTCCTTCAGGGGATCTTCCTGACCCAGGGATTGAACCAATGTTTCCTGCATCTCCTACTTTGGCAGGTGAACTCTCTACCACTAAGCCGCCTGGGAAGCCCTATATATACAAACATACATATGGTCAGCAACGGTTACTTCTAAATGTGGGATTTCTGGATTTGGGGTGGAGGTTAGTGATCAAGGAAGGACTTTCACTTTTTATTTTATATTGGTTTTTATTTTTAGAATTGTTTTTCTGGCAGTAGCCTGCCCTATTTTTCTAATCAAAAAAAAAAAAAGAACAATTAAAAGAATATGCTCACGTGTAAGTAGTTAGGATAAGCTGACTTAGATTAACGGAATTGACGTGGCCTGATTCTGGCCTTGCCTGCTGTGTGAGTCCTGTGCTGACTGCTTGATGCCCAAGGTCATGGGTTGGGTGAGGGGTTCTGTAGGAGGCAGATTGTGCATTGAATTGGGCTGCAGATCCACCAGCCAGCCATCTCTCTGCTCACTGACCATCTGAAAGACAGTTGACAAGCCTTCCTCCAAAAGATGTTGGCCTCAGGGATACCTTCTGAGGATACATAACATTCAAAAGAGACCCAAGTCAGTCGCTCCTTGTACTTGAACAACCTGTGTTATCCACATGAGTGTCCTGGAATCTAACCATAGATTGGAATGCCTTTCCATTAGAGCCCAGCTCAACTGCCAGTGTAACATCCCAAGATTTGTTAACACATGGCCCATCCCCTAGTCCCTGTCACGGGAAAAGACCCGAGGTCAGGGTCTGAGACAAGGGGATTTCCCAGCACCGCCCCCCCCCCCCCCCCCCGCAACGGTGCTGTATGGGTTTTATTATCTCCTTTGATCCGCCTGCCACCCAAGGTGAGGCAGACAGTCCACAGGGCACACGGCTGGCGTGGAAAAACTGTGGCGCCGCGCCCCCTGGTGGCAGAGGCATACATGCTCCCGGGGTTGTGTTAATAATGGGCCGGGTCATGAACTGGTTGAGCTTCATCTCTCGACTGGATCCACGTTTCTGCTCAGACAAATCTGACATTGGGCGTGACTGCGTCGCAGGCAGCACTCCCGTCCTCCAGAGTTTGCTTCATGAGCGAGATTTCCGTACATTTTTACTATCAGTTGTACTGCCTGAAGGTACTTAAATATTTCACTTGTTTAAAATTAAATCCCCTTTGGAAATGTACACCTAAGGGAAACAGGCCTCCTAGGTAGCTTGTCCTTTCCAATCACTTAGGGTCCTTGCCACTTACAATGTTTACCATGGACCAGGAGCATCTCCTGGGAGATGCAGAATCTTGGAGGCCCATCCCCCTACCCAGCGGGCTGGCTGCCTAAGAATCTGCATTTTAACAAAACCCACAGATTTCTGTGTATGTTAAAGACAGAGAAACATGGATGCGGTTGGTACTTCCTCTTAGATGAGATGACTAGGACTTCATAACTTCCCCTATTTGTGGCTAACAAATTATAACACTCAAGACTACATGTACCATTTTATTCTGGTCAACTTGCTGTGTCTCATTTGCTTTTAAACACTTCTTAAACATGGAAAACCAACAAAGCCAAACTCCTAAGGTTTAAGCATTCGAATCAGTCTACAAGCAATAGATTCTGAGGTCCCTGAGGTATAAGAATTCCAGCTACACCATTAAACGTTTAGCTGTGAATAGCAAGTTCCTCCAATCCGGAAAATATTCAGAAGAGGAATTTCTAAGTTAAATCCCAGGCCGGTGATAAACTATGTTAGTTCACACCACCACCAGTGTATGATGCACAAAACATAGTCTAAGTTAAACTTTGAAAAAGCGGTGTGATAATTTGAGACTACAACCTTATGTTGATATAATACTTATTCTTTTCTTTCAGTGCTTCTCTGCATAGTCTGCATAAGTCATATTCTCATTAGACTATTATGTCCAAAAATACCAAGTTTTCAAGTCAGATGATAAAAATGATCAAAGGAATGAAAACACTAATCCTTTGACAAATTAAAATAGAGTGTAATGATTTCTTTTAACTTTTTGCATGCTTGCACGCTAAGTCGCTTCAGTCATGTCTAACTGTTTGCAACCCTATGGACCATAGCCCGCCAGGCTCCTCTGTCCATGGAATTCTCCAGGCAAGAATACTGGAGTGAGTTGCAATGCACTCCTCCAGGGAATCTTCTGGATCCAGGGATCAAACCCAAATCTTTTATGCCTGCTGCATTGGCAGGCAGGTTCTTTATCATCAGCACAACCTGCGAAGCCCTTTAAACTTTTTGTTTTGAACTAATTTGAAACTTGCAGAAAGTTGCAAAAATAGTTCCTCTCAGGAACTTCCCCTAAGGTTATCACATTGGGTATCTACTACACAATAATCAAATCTATAAAATTAACACGGGGACTTCCCTGTGTTAGGACTTTGCCTTCTAATGCAGGGGATGCAGATTTCAATCCCTGGCCAAGGAGCTAAAATCCCACATGCCTGAGAGCCAAAAAGCCAAAACATAAAGCAGAAGCAATACTGTAATAAATTCAATAAAGACTTTTAAAATGGACCACAAAAAAAAAATCTTAAAAAAGATTAAATTACCACAGTTATACTATTGCTAACAAAATACAGACCGTATTCAAATGTCATCACCTTTCCTTCTAATATCCCCTTTCTGTTCAAGATAGAATTCTCTGGTCTCCCACACTGCATTCAGTTATTTTCTGTTCCCACTAATCTCTGACAGTTCTTTTTCCTTATCTTTCATGATCTTGACACTTTTGAGGAGTATTGGTGGTTTATTTTGTAGAATGTCTCTCAATTTAGGTTTCTCTAATGTCTTCTCAAGGTTTGCATGAGGTTATCCATTTTGGGCAATGAAATGACACTGAGTTCTCTTTGCATTGTATCAAGAGGTTTGTAATGTCCATATGTCTCATTACTGGTGATATTAACCTGGATCACTTGGAGTTAATATCTTGGGAGGTGATACCTTGGAAACAGGTCAACTTGTTTCCCTTCAAAATTTCACCCATTAATTTTAGCATCCATCGATGGATCTTGTCCCCAGTAATGATTATTGTGGTACTCAACCATTTTATTAAAAGTTACTTACCATTTCCCTGAGGTATTTAATAAATACTAGAGGAGACTGAGTGTGTGTGAGTAGGCTGGGAATTTGAGAAGGGAGAGGAGGTATGTTCAAATAATGAATGAGGGGTGGGGACAGGAAAGCAGAAAGAAAAGAAAGTGAAGTCACTCAGTCATGTCTGACTCCATGGACTGTAGTCTGGGAGGCTCCTCTGTTCATGGAATTTTCCAGGTAAGAATAATGGAGTGGGTTGCCATTTCCTTCTCCAGGGGATCTTCGCAACCCAGGAATCGAACTCCCAGGAGCTGCCAGGGAAGCCCTGGAAAGCAGAAGGGCTCCTCTAAATGTGGTATTGTTAGTATGTCTTGAAATCCCAGGAAGCTGTAACTGTCGCACCTGATTTCAAGACCTCCTAGATAAGATTTCACAACCTCTCCATCCATATGAATCGACCAGTCAAGGAATCAAGGCTTGTAAGACTTGGATTTATGCCTTTAAAGGACAAGAAAGCTGTTCAGAGTCGGAAAACCGAATAACTAACCACCTCCATAATCCCACACCTAGTGTTAGTAAAATGCACGGATAAGCCGAGGTAATTATTTACAGTGAAATAGTTGGCATTTTTTATTTTAAAATCATCCATACTATATTAGTATTAACAAATTCTTTTGATAGACACCATTTTTGTCTTTGATTCCTTGAAATAGTTCTCATAGAGAAGTCTTTGGCTAGACTTACTGGGTATTGTGCTTTTGGTTACCAAATTTTAAAATGCCATGATTCAAAGGTGTTTTGTTTTATTCTTAAAATGTGTATTCTCTCTTTAAGAGAAACTTCAGAGGCTGAAGTTACAACATGAGCTCCTTGCTCCACACGCCAATCACTGTTATTCCTTCCTAAGCAACAATCTCTGGTTCCAGAACAATGAGTGAATATTTTGCCAAAAGCAGGGCTGGAAGGAACCAGGAGGTATTTTCATGTTTTCCTTAAATAAGGAAACAGGAAAAAAGAAGGAACCAGGACTTTGGTCTAACTGACTTGAAAAAAAAAGGAACCAGGACTTTAGCTTAACTGACCAGAATACTCAAAAAGAGAGGAATCAAATCATTAGTATAAGGAACAAAAGAGGCTATAAGCATCACAGAAATATTAATTAGAAGGAAGTACTATGAACTATAAACAATAGTATACCAAGAAATTAGATAACCTAGATGAAATACACAAATTCTTAGAAAGTCACAAACTACCCAAACTGACTCAAGAATATATAAAATATCTGAATAGACCTATAACAAGAGATAAAATTAGTAATCAAGAAACCTCACAAAGTGCAGGACCAGGTGGCTTCACAGATGAGTTTTACCAAATGTTTAAGGAAGAATTTAAATGAATGCTTTACAAACTCTTACAAAAATAGAAGAGGGAACATCTTACAACTCATTCTATGAGGCCAGTATTTTTCTGATACCAAAACCAGTCAATGACATCACAGTGGGAAAAAGAAACTTATGAATATAAATGACAAAATCCTCAACAAAATACTGAAAATCTGAATCCAGGGACATACACAAAGGATTATACACCATGAGCAAGTATAAATTAACCCAGGAAAGCAAGATTGGTTTGGTATATAAGAATCAACAAACAATACGCATTTCAGTAAAATAAAGGGCAAAAAAAAATGATCATCTCTATTGATGCCAAAAAAATTTGACAAAACTCAACATCCCTTTGTGATTTAAAAAAAAAAAAAAAACTCAACAGACCACACAGAGAAAAGTTCCTCAGAATGTCAAAGGGCATCTGTGAAGAAGCTGATGAAACATCATAATAGCAAAACACAGAAGCTTTTGCTCTAAGATTGGAAGCATGAAAAGGTTATCTGCTCCCAAAACTTCTATTCAATATGGTATGAGAGATTCTAGCCAGGGCAATCAGGCAAGAAAAAAGTAATAAGAGGCACCATATGATAAAGGACAAAATAAACCTATTTCTATTTGCAGGAATCTGCACAAAAGGTATTAAAGCTAATAAATGCCTTTAGCAAAAATGCAAGATACAAAATCAACATACAAAAATCAATTGAATTTCCTTCCATACCATAGTAGTAAATTTGACAATAAAATTTTTAAAAAACTCCATTTACAATAGTTTCAAAAAGAATGAAGCACCTGGAATAAATTTGGCAAGACAAGCCCTTAGAAACCTACAAAACATCATTGAAAGAAACGAGAGACCTAATGAAATGGAAAGACAACTTGTGTTCAAGGACTGGAATACTTAATATTGTTTAGATGGCAGTATTCTTTCAACTGATCTACAGATTTAATGCAATACTTCTTAAAATTCCTGCTTCCCTCTTGCAGAAATTAACAAGTTGATTTTGAAATCTACGTGGATACAGGCTTTCAGTTTCCAGTTCAACATATAAGGAGATTGGAAGTTGTTGCTCTTCCTTAACAATTTGTCTTGTGTTTATTAACGTAATTAAAAGCTGAACAAGCTGGAAAAATCAGCAACTCTTTTAAGAACCATTGAGAGAAGTGAGGTCACAGGCAAACTGTTGCCCTCAAAATTAAAGAGACAGACATGAAAATATTAATACAGAAAATCACAAATTACCAGAACAGAAACCCTAGGCACAAACCTCCCAGGAACTCAGTGCCAAGGTAAGAAAAATGTAAACTATAACTGATGAGTTACTGGAGGCTCAGGGTGGGCAAGTCTGGGAGGTAAAACTCCAGGGACTGAAGCAGTCGTAAGAGGGATCTTACACTTTTGTGATTTTTACCTCCCGGGACTTGATCAGATCTTCACAATGATATTGAAGAAAATCCCCTCATGCTTCCAGCATGGAGAGAAGAAAAGGAGCATTCTGTCCTTCTTCATCAGGCTTGTCCTCAAGAGAAACTCTCTTACCCGACCCTAAACTTTAGGGGACTTATCAGAGCCTAAACAACCCAGGAAATACCCAATTCCAGCCCACTCTAGCCGTCTGTCCCACCTAAGCGGGTAGGGGAAACTAAGAAGCACTTACGAACATCACAGGTCAGAGGTACAAGGTCACTGAAATACTGAAGTTGCATCAACAGGACTGCAGAACGCTCCCCTCCCCCTCCACCTCACCATCACTTTACTAAAGGCCTCCTTATGGCAGTTCCATTTACTCAGTATACCACATCTGACTATCAAGAAAAAATTACAAGACATACCAAAGGGCAAGAAACACAGTTTGGAGAGACAGAGCAAGCATCAAAATCAAACTGAGAAATGACAAAAGATGTTGGAATTATCAGACTAAGAAGTGAAAACGATCATGATTAATACAGTAAAGTTTCTAATGCGTGAAGTAGAAACCGCATAAGAACAGATGGGCAAGGGAGCAGAGAGATGGAAATTCTAAGGAAGTATCTAAAAGAAATGGAAAGGATTGAAAATATTATGAAGGAAGTGAAGAACGCTTTTGATGAGCTCACTAGTACGCTGGATACAGCTGAGGAGACTGAATTTGAGGCTATGTCAGCAGAAACTGCCAAAATGAAAAAGCAGAGAGAAAAAAAAAAAAACTGGAAAAAAAGTCACAGAACCAAATATCCAATAATTGTGGGATTACAGAAATAAGGTATAACAACCATATAATAGGAATACCAGAAAAAGAAGGAAGGAATATAAATATCTGAAGCAATGATGACTGATAACTTACTCCGAATTAATGTTGGACATCAAGTCACAGATCCAGGAAACTCAGAGAACAGCAAACAGGATAAGTGCCAAAAAAAAAGCCTGAAGGAAGTCAGATTAAAAAAAAAAAAAAAACCTTACCTGTAGCATAGCATGGATAAGAACTGCATTTAATTTCTCTTCAGAAACCATGCAAGCAACATAAGAGTGGTGTGATTTATTTAAAGTATTGAAAGAGAAATACTCCAAGCTGGAATTTTGAACACTACAGAATTATCCTTCAGCAGTGTAGGAGAAGGACTTTCAGACAAATAAAACTTGAGGGAATTTGTTCCCAGTAGATAAGCCCTGAAAGAAATGTTAAAAGAAGTTCTTCGGGGAGAAGGAAAATGATAGAGGTCAGAAACGTGGATTTACATAAAGACAGGAGAGCGCCAGACAGGGGATACACTTGTGCCCAGTCGCGTCTGACTCTTTGCGACCCGGTGGGCTGTAGCCCATCAGGCTCCTCCGTCCATGGGATTATCCAGGCAAGGATATTGGAGTGGGTTGCCATTTCCTTCTCCAGGGGATCTTCCCAACCCAGGGATCGACGAGCATTTCTTATGTCTCCTGCACTGGCAGGTGAGTCCTTTACCACCAGCACCATCTGGGAAGCCTCATAGAGAAGGGATAAGCGAAGGTGAAATAACAGTTTTATTTTTCTTATTCGTAATTGAGCTGACATAGAGAAGTTCATTACAATAATAATAGCAACAATGTACTTGACTGTGAGATACATATTTTTGAATGATAGCAATGATACAAAGGATGGAGGGGAAGATTAGTATTATCTTGTTACTGAACTTGTTACTATAAGGTATTTGCACCAACTGTGAAGGAGTGTAGCATAATTTGAAAGTGAACTTGGTTTCATTGTAAATGTATATTACAGACTCTACAGCAGCCACCAAAAGAAGTACAACTGATACGCCAAGAAAGGGAAAAGAATTGAATCGTCTAAAATGCTAACTAAAACCCACAAATATCAGAAACAGAGAGGAGAACAAAAATAGGGTCAAAAAAATAGAGCAATGAAGAGAAAACAACAGCAAGTATGGTAGATCTGAATCCAATTGTATCAATAATTACATTAAATAGCTATGATGGAAAATAATTTCAAAAATATATATGTGTATATGTATAACTCAATCACCTTGTTGTGTACTTGAAACACTGTAAGTCAACTACACTTCAATAAAATGTATATATTAAAAAAATAATCACTTTAACAAGCACCCCCAAGCCTCTATTCACTCGGAATCCCGCTCTCATTGGGTGTATATTTATTCTGAATAGGAGACGTTATATTGTTAAAAGTATAAAAAATAAAATCACTTTAAACACCAGTGGTTTAAAATATAGCAAATAAAAGGCAGATTGTCAGGGTGGATCAAAAAGCAAGACTCAACTACACATTGTCTCTAAGAAACACACTTAAAATATGAAGCTACACAACGATTAACAATAAAGAGATGGAGAAAGATGTTACCATAGTTATACTAATAAGAAAGTGGAGTAATAAGCAGAAAGTGGAGTAGCTGTATTAATTTCAGACAGGTCAGACATCAGAGCAAGGAAAGTTATCAGGGATAAAAAGGGATATTACATAATGATGAAGTGATCAGTTCTCCAAGAATATATAACAAGCCTTAATGAGTTTATCTGTGTCTAACAACAGTGTCAGATTATGTGGGTCAAAAACTGATGGAGTTGTAAGGAGAAAGAGATGAATTCATTATTATAGATGGAGACTTCCACACCCTTCTCTCAGAAATGGACAGGTTCAGCAGACAGAAAATCAGTGAGGACATAGTTGAGCTCAACAGCACCATCAATCAACTGGGTACAATTGACAGCTATTGATTACTTCATCCAACAAGAGCAAAATACACATTCTTCTGAAAGCTCACATGGACATTCACCAAGATAGATCACATTCTGGGCCATAAAAAACACCTTAACAAATTCAAAAGAACAGAAATCACAGAAAGTAAGTGCTTAGGCCACAGCTGAATTAAACTAGGAATCAATAACAGAAAGCTGGAAAGTCCCCCAAATATCTGGAGATTAAACAAAACATTTGCAAATGATACTTGAGTCAAGAAGAACTCTCAAGAAAAAAATTAAAATGCTTTGCAGTAAATGAAAATTAAAATGCAACTTATTAAAATTGGTGGGATACAATAAAAGCAGTGCTTACAGGGAAATTAATAGCACTGAATGATTATATTAAAAAAATAAGAAGAATCTAAAATCAACAATCTAAAAGCCTTATAGGTTAGGGAAATAGAAAAAGAAAATGATTTGGATTTTACTTAAATCCAAAGTAAGCAGAAGAAAAGAAATAAAATGTCAACAGAAATCAATGAAATTGGAAGCATGAAAAAAATAGATACTATCAGCAAAATCAAACTAGTTCTTCAAAAAGATTGATGACCTCAATAAGCATCCAGCCAAGTTGATTAAGTAAAAAGGAAGCAGAAAAATTATTAATACAGAAATATAAGAGGGGTCATCACTGCTGATCCCAGGATATTAATGGGATAATAAAGGAATATTATAAACAACTCTATACCCACAAATTTGATAACCTATATGAAATAGACACATTCCTTTAAATGTGCCAAAATTTACACAATTTGAATATTAATCTGAATACATGTAGAAAAGATAGTATATATATATATATATAAGAAATTGAATCAATAATTAATAACTTTCCAAAATAGAGAGTACCAGACCAAATCAATGCACTGGTGAATTCTATGAAACATGTAAGCAAAAATTTATACCAATTCTCTACAATCTCTTCTAGAAGGTAATAGATATAAAAAGAGGCCTTTCTAACTCATTTCATAAAACCAGCATTACCGTGATCTCAAAACCAGTTCATAATGTTAATTTCAGTTAATGCTATTGATACTGGTACAACAGTTTATTATTACTATTTCCCTTACATTATATTATTATTGTTAATTATTATTATTATTGACTTACTTGGGTCCCTCCAAATTCACATGCTGAAGATTTAACCCCCTATATAGCTGTCCATGAAGACAGGAATAAATAACTGAGGTTGAATGAGGTCATAAGAGTGGGGCCCTAGTCCAATAGGATCCTTATAAGAGAAACCAGGAGCCCACTCACAGCAGAAAGGCCATGTGAGGACACAGCGAGGAGGCCACCTACAAGCAGGGAAGAGAGCTGAAGTCTGTCCTTCTGGCACCTTGGTCTTGGACTTTCAGCCTCCAGAACTTGAGAAAAACAAATTTTCATTGCTTAAGCCACCCGGTCTTTAGTATCCTGTTCAGTTCAGTCGCTCAGTCGTGTCCGACTCTTTGCGACCCCATGAACCGCAGCACGCCAGGCCTCCCTGTCTTAAGATCACCAACTCCCAGAGTTCACCCAAACCCATGTCCATCGAATCGGTGATGCCACCCAGCCATCTCATCCTCTGTCGTCCCCTTCTCCTCCTGCCCTCAATCTTTCCCAGCATCAGGATCTTTTCCAATGAGTCAGCTCTCTGCATCAGGTGGCCAAAGGATTGGAGTTTCAGCTTGAACATCAGTCCTTCCAATGAACACCCAGGACTGATCTCCTTTAGGATGGACTAGTTGGATCTCCTTGCAGTCCAAGGGACTCTCAAGAGTCTTCTCCAACACCACAGTTCAAAAGCATCAATTCTTCGGTGCTCAGCTTTCTTTACAGTCCAACTCTCACATCCATACATGACCACTGGAAAAACCATAGCCTTGACTAGACAGACCTTTGTTGGCAAAGTAATGTCTCTGCTTTTTAATATGCTATCTAGGTTGGTCATAACTTTCCTTCCAAGGAGTAAGCATCTTTTAATTTCATGGCTGCAGTCACCATCTGCAGTGATTTTGGAGCCCCCCAAAATAAAATCTGACAGTTTCCCCATCTATTTGCCATAAAGCAATGGGACCGGATGCCATGATCTTAGTTTTCTGAATGTTGAGCTTTAAGCCAACTTTTTCACTCTCCTCTTTCAATTTCATCAAGAGGCTCTTTAGTTCTTCTTCACTTTCTGCCATAAGGATGGTGTCATCTGCATATCTGAGGTTATTGATATTTCTTCCGGCAATCTTGATTCCAGCTTTTGCTTCCTCCATCCCGGCATTTCTCATGATGTACTCTGCATATAAGTTAAATAAGCAGGGTGACAATATACAGCCTTGACGTACTCCTTTTCCTATTTGGAACCAGTCTGTTGTTCCATGACCAGTTCTAACTGTTGCTACCTGACGTGCATACAGATTTCTCAAGAGGCAGGTTAGGTGATCTGCTTTCCCATCTCTTTCAGAATTTTCCACAGTTTATTGTGATCCACACAGTCAAAGGCTTTGGCACAGTCAATAAAGCAGAAATAGATGTTTTTCTGGAACTCTCTTGCTTTTTTGATGATCCAGTAGATGTTGGCAATTTGATCGTTGGTTCCTCTGCCTTTTCTAAAACCAGCTTGAACATCTGGAAGTTCATGGTTCACATATTGCTGAAGCCTGGCTTGGAGAATTTTAAGCATTGCAGCAGCTCAAACAGACTAATACAATTATTATTCAAATTTTTATAAACATTTGCTCAGAAAGCATAAAATGGTTGATCGTAGTAGAGGTGGCTTCCCAGGTGGTTCAGTGGTAAAGAATCCGCCTGCCAATGCAGGAGACTTCAGGAGATGAGGGTTCAATCCTTGGGTGACAAAAATGAAAAGATTATTGTTAAAGAAAACCAGATATCTCAAGTTAAGGAATTTAGTGCTTTTCTAAATTGGAAAATGGGAGGATACAAGAGTCTGGGTGCCCCAAAATCATTCCTTTGATCTGCACTCAGCCATCTGGGGTGTTTACATTGTGAGTTTCCTCAAGTGGCTGCAGGTTGATGACTGCTAGGTGGCGGGCATTCTTTGTTTCCTTCCTGAGTTCCCGCAGGGCTCACCATGAGTGGGGGGCTGCAGGGGTTAATGATGACAATCTTTTGTTAATCTTTTGTTTACTGATACTGCAGGCAATATTTTATTTCTCTTATTTATATGCTAAGTCGCTTCAGTAGTGTCCAGCTCTATATGACCCTATGGACTATAGCCTACCAGGTTCCTCTGTCCAAGGGGATTCTCCAGGCAAGAATACTGAAGTGGGTTGCCACGCCCTCCTCCAGGGGATCTTCCCAACCCAGGGACTAAACTCAGGTATCATGCCTTGCAGGCGGATTCTTTACCATCTGAGCCACCAGGGAAGCTCTCTTATTTATACTTTCTTTTTAAAAAAATTTTTATTCTATTATTTTTTTTTTCTTTACAATATTGTATTGGTTTTGCCATACATCAACATGAATCCTCCACGGGTGTACACGTGTTCCCCATCCTGAACCGCCGTCTCACATCCCTCCCCATACCATCCCTCTGGGTCATCCCAATGTACCAGCCCCAAGCATCCTGTATCCTGCATCATACCTAGACTGGCGATTCGTTTCTTATATGATATTATACATGTTTCAATGCCATTCTCCCAAATCATCCCACCCTCTCCCTCTCCCACAGAGTCCAAAAGACTGTTCTATATATCTGTGTCTCTTTTGCTGTCTCGCATACAGGGTTATCATTACCATCTTTCTAAATTCCATATATATGCGTTAGTATACTGTATTGGTGTTTTTCCTTCTGGCTTACTTCACTCTGTATAGTAGGCTCCAGTTTCATCCACCTCATTATAACTGATTCAAATGTATTCTTTTTAATGGCTGAGTAATACTCCATTGTGTATATGTACCATAGCTTTCTTATCCATTCATCTGCGAGGTTGCTTCCATGTCCTGGCTATTATAAACAGTGCTGTGATGAACATTGGGGTACATATGTCTCTTTCAATTCTGGTTTCCTCGGTGTGTATGCCCAACAGTAGGATTGCTGGGTCATAAGGCAGTTCTATTTCCAGTTTTTTAAGGAATCTCCACACTGTTCTCCATAGTGGCTGTACTAGTTTGCATTCCCACCAACAGTGTGGGAGGTTCCCTTTTCTCCACACCCTCTCCAGCACTTGTTTGTAGACTTTTGGATCGCAGCCATTCTGACTGGCGTGAAATGGTACCTCATTGTGGTTTTGATTTGCATTTCTCTGATAATGAGTGATGTTGACCATCTTCAATAGAATTTCTATTGACTCTAAGCTATGTCTGAAATGCTTTCATATATCTGAAAATAAATATTCCAATATGAAAGATAAATCTAAAGATGTCTTATTCCAATCAGCATTGGACAAGCGGCATCGTTTCTGACCACATATGTGTTCCCTGTACAATCACATGATCATCGACCGGAAACAAGGTAGGGTGGTGAAATAGGGGAATTAGGCTAGGAAGACTTCCGAAGATTAGGACCAGGAAAAGTCAAAGAGCAAATCAGAGCCCAATATTGAGGTCAGAGCTAAACTCTGATGCATCCTTACACCATGTGTCAGCATTTCCTGTGAAACCCAATTGAACTCAACATGCCTAAGTGAACTCTAGCAGACCAGAGTCTCAAGTCTTTGAGAAATGCAGTATCACTTAGAATATTTTAAATTTGCAATCTAAAAAGTTTTACCACTTTGTTAAGGTGTATGTAATAAAAACCAGGCAGCATTTTGACATTCTGAATGGAACAAGCTCTCCAAAGGCTTATTCTCTGAAGCTTTCAGTTATGGTATGCCTGACCTCAGATCTGCCGAAGCTGGTCTGCATGCCCTAGCCCCCTTGGAGGGGAGCCAATCATTTCTGTGACTTAGTCAGATCCTTCCAAGGGGATTAGATGACAACTTTATGGAGGAAGTACCCTTATTGCTGGAAGAGCACAGGCAACTCTGGGAGTCTAGCATGATGGATGTGCCAGTGAGAAGTGTGTATTTTTGATAAGTTGTACTTTTCTTTTTCATTTAGTTCAAAATAGCTATAAATTTCTCTTGAGACTTCTTCTTTGACCCATGTGTTATTCAGAAGTGTCTTTTTTTTTTAATTTCCAACTATTACAGGATTTTTGGACTGTTTTCTGTTATTGATTTCCAGTTTAATTCCATTGTGGCCTGAGAATGTATTTTGTACAATCTCTATTCTTTTAAGTGTGTTAAGGTGTGATTTATGACAAAGGACGTGGTCAGTCTGCATGTAAGAGCCACATGGGCTTGAGAAGATTGTGTGTTCTGCTGTTGTTGGAAGAGGTATTCTATAAATGTCAGGGTGACTGATGGCGGTGTTCCAACTAGCTATATCCTTCCAGGTTTTCTACTTGCTTCATCTATCAGTTACTGAAAGAGCGGTGTGGAAGTCATCAGCTATAATAGTGGGTTCGTCTATTTCTCCTTGAAATTCAGTTAATTTTTGCCTCAAATATTTTGATACTAGATGCTTTCACACTTAGAACTATGATGCTTTCTTGGGAAATTTACCCCTTTATTGTTCTGCAAAGTCACTTCAGTCGTGTCCGACTCTGTGCGACCCCATAGATGGCAGCCCACCAGGCTCCGCCGTCCCTGGGATTGTCCAGGCAAGAACACTGGAGTGGGCTGCCATTTCCTTCTCCAATGCATGAAAGTGAAAAGTGAAAGTGAAGTCGCTCAGTCGCGTCCGACTCTTAGCGACCCCATGGACTGCAGCCCACCAGGCTCCTCCGTCCATGGGATTTTCCAGGCAAGAGTACTGGAGTGGGGTGCCATTGCCTTCTCCATTTATTGTCCTATAATCCTCTTATTTATATCTGACTTTTTTTTCTTGTGTTGAAGTCAGTTTTAACTGAAATTAATGTGACTAACTCCAGTTTTCTTTTGATTCATGTTAACATGATATATCTTTCTCTGTCCCTTTATTTTCAGCATATATGAACCTTTAGATTTAAAGAGAATTTCTGGTGGACAAAGTATATTTGAATTTTTTTTTCTTTCACTCTGACAATGTTTGTCTTCTAATTCTGGTATTTAGAACATTCACATATATTGACTACTGATATAGTTAGATTAATATCTACCGCATTTAAAACTGTTTTCTATTCATCACGCTTGTTTGTATTTCTTCTTTCCTGCCATCTCTGGTTTTAATTGAACATTTTATACTATTCCATTTTCTTTCCTTTCTTAGTATAGAGATTGTTATTTTAACAAATTTAGTGGTTGCTCTAGAGTTTACAGTACACATCTCTGGAACTTCCCTGGTGGTCCAGTGGTTAAGACTGCGTTTTTCAATTCAAGGAGCACGGGTTCAATCCCTGGTTGGGGAGCTAAGATCCCACATGTCTTAGAGCCAAAAAACCAAAGCATAAAACTAAAGTAATATTGTAACAAATTCAATAAAGACTTTAAAAATAGTCTGCATCAAAAACAACAACAACAACCTGACTCATATTTTTTTTTAAATGGCAATATACATTTGCAACTAATCTAAGCTCACCTTCAAATAACACTATATCATCTTACATGTGTTGTTGCTACTTTATAACAGAATATTCCCAATTCTTCCTTCTCATCCTGTATGACTTTGCTGTCCTTTGTTTCATATACCCATATGCTTTAGCCACCCAATACATTATTACTATTATTGAAACAGTTATACTTCAATATCAGTTAAGAGTAAGAAAAAATAGGTACTACATAAAACTGGGTTTCCCTGGTGGCTCAGCTGGTAAAGAATCTGCCTGCAATGCGGGAGACCTGGCTTTGATCCCTGGGTTGGGAAGATACCCTAGAGAAGGGAATGGCTACCTACTTCAGTATTCTGGCCTGGAAAATTCCATGGACTGTTACAGTCCGTGGGGTTGCAGAGTTGGGCACAACTGAGTGACTTTTACTTTACTTTTGGAGAAGGAAATGGCAACCCACTCCATTTATTCTTGCCTGGAGAAGCCCATGGACAGAGAAGCCTGGCAGGCCACAGTCCACAGGGTCACAAGAGTCAGACACGACTTAGCAACTAAACCACATAAAACTAAAAAGCCTCTGCACACCAAAAAGAAAACATCAACAAAATGAAAAAGCAAGTTACAGAGTGGGAGAAAATATTTGCAACTTATGTATCTGATACGGCATTCATATCCAAATTATATAAAGAACTCATACAACTCAATAGGAAAAAACCTAATAATCTGATTTTAAAATGGGGAGAGGAACTGAATAAACATTTTTTCCAAAGTAATAAAAATGGCCAACAAGTGCCTGAAAAGGTGCTCAACGTGGCTAATAGTCAGGGAAAGGCAAATTAAAATCACAATTAAATGGTTATCATCAAAAGCATGAGAAACATGGGAATTCCTTGCCAGTCCAGAGGTTAGGACTTGGAGCTTCCACTGCCAGGGCCCAGATTCAATCCCTGGTCGGAGAACTAAGATCCCACAGACAGAGCAGCACTAGAGGTTTGGGGAACCAGGAGCAACAACAAGTGCTGGCAAAGAGGTGGAGGAGAGGGGACCATTATGCACCGCTAGTGAGAATGTGAACTGGGGAAGTCGCGATGGAGAAACGTGTGAAGGTTTCTAAAAATAAAAAATAAAAATAGAGCTACCACCTCATCTAGTAATGGCACTTCTGGATATTTATCTGAAGGAAACAAGACCACTATCTTGAAAAGATATTTGGGGTCCCATGTTCATTGCAGTATTATTTACAATAGGCAAGACATGGAAATAAATTAAGTGCCCATTGATGACAATTAAAAGTGGATTTAAAAAAAGAAAAGGCAGCCATTAAAAGGAAAGAAATCTTGCCGTTTGAGAAACAAAGAAGGACCTTGAGGGTGTTATGTGAAGTGAAATAAGTCAGATAAACATACAGTTTTATTTCACTTCTATGTGAAATCTAAAACAAATCAAACGTGTCAACACAGAAAACAGATTGGTGATTGCCAGAGGCTGGGGTTGGGAGTAGGCAATTGGGTGAAAGTGGGAAAAAGAGTAAGAAAAATGAAAATGCTTATCTTTACCTTTTAAAAATTTCCTTCTCTAATGCTTTTCCTTTTTTTTAATGTAGATCCAAGTTTCTTACTTATGTAATTTTTTTCTTCATGAAGAACTTCCTACACATTTGTTTCTGGACAGGTGTGCTGGCCATGAATTTCCTCCGTTTTTGTTTAACGGAGAAAATATTTCTCCTTCACTTTTGAAGGATAATTTTGCTTGATATAGAATCTTAACTTTTTCTTTCAACATTTTAAATATTTCACTTCACTCTCTGCTTGCCTACACAGTTTCTGATGAGAAATCCTCCATAATTCTTATCCTTATTTCTCTATAGATAAGACCCCTCCCCTCCAACTCTGTCTTCTTTTAAGACTTTCTCATTAGTTCCTGTAATTTGAATATGATATATCTAAGTGTAGCGTGTTTTTTATATTTGTCTCGGTTTTCTCTGAGCTTCCTAGGTCTATGGTTTGAAACCATAGGTTTGGTTTGGTCCTAGGTCATTAATTTTTGAAAATTCCCTGTCATTATCACTTCAAATATGTCATCTTTGTCTTTCTTTTCCTTTTGGCATTCCAACTGTGTTTATGCTGTAACGTTTGGAATTTCCCTACAGTTCTATAGTATTTTGTTCTGCCTGTGTTTGCTGCTATTGTTCTTTTTATCCTCATTTCAGTTTGGGAACTTACCTCTCTGATTCTTTCCTTGGCTCCACTGAGTACACTGATGAGCCCATTAAAGGTTTGCTCCATTTCTATTACAGCACTTTTTGCTTTGTAGGATTTCCTTTTGATTATTTGTTATAGTTTCCATCTCTCTGCTTACATTATCCATCTGTTCTTGCGTGTTGTCTAGTTTTTCCATTACAGCCTGTAACATATTAATCATAGTTATTTTTAATTCCCTGTCTAACCAGTTCAGAATCTGTGTACTAGCTGAATCTGTTTCTAATGTTTCCTTTTTTCTCTACAGGCTCTGATTTTCCTTGCCTTTTAGCATGCCGTGTAATATTTTATTAAATGTTGAACATGATGTATTGGGTAATAAGGACTGAGGTAGAGCCTTTAGTATAAGATCCTGTGTTCATCAGTTTGAGAGTTGGGCTGTGTTTAATGTTTGCTGCAACTGTAGATGTCAGAGGCTTCAAATTTGTCTGACTTCTTCGTTTTTACCTTTCCTGTTGTCTTTGGGCTCCTTAAATTGAGTCTGTGTCTTGCAGCTCTGTCAGCTGTAATCCAGTGTTATCAGTTCAGTCGCTCAGTCGGGTCCGACTCTTTGGGACCCCATGGACTGCAGCATGCCAGGCTTCCTGTCCATCACCAACTCCCAGAGCTTGCTCAAACTCATGTCCATCAAGTCAGTGATACCATCCAGCCACCTCGTCCTCTGCCGTCCCCTTCTCCTTCCTTCAGTCTTTCCCAGCATCAGAGTCTTTCCCAATGAGTCAGTTCTTCGCATCAGGTGGCCAAAGTATTGGGGCTTCAGCATCAGTCCTTCCAATGAGTATTCAGGACTTCCTTTAGGATTGACTGGTTGGATCTCCTTACAAGGAGTCCAGGGGACTCTCAAGAGTCTTCTCCAACACCACAGTTCAAAAGCGTCAATTCTTCAGTGTTCAGCTTTCTTTGTGGTCCAACTCTCACATCCATACATGACTTCTGGAAAAGCCAGAGCTTTGACTAGACGGACTTTTATCGGTAAAGTAATGTCTCTGCTTTTTAATATTCTGTCTAGTTTTATCATAGCTTTTCTTCCAAGGAGCAAGCATCTTTTAAGTTCATGGCTACAGTCTCCCTCTGCAGTGATTCTGGAGCCCAAGAAAATACAGTCTCTCACTGTTTCCATTGCTTCTGATCTATTTGCCATGAAATGATGGGACCGGATGCCATGATCTTGGTTCTTTGAATGATGAGTTATATTACAGTCTTACTGATGTGGTGGTAAGCTGCTGGAGAGAGGAAGCATTCTATAATCATTTGATTAAATCTCAGTCTTTTTAACAGGCCCATATTCCTGGGCTGTGACTTTCACAAGGGCCCCTTAGTTTTTTTCCCTTTCCCTTGGGTTCTGGTGAAAATCTTTCCCCGGGAGAGTGAGCATCTGCCCAGAACTCTCTGGGCATGTCTCACAATGGTTTCCCCTCCTCTTGTCAGACCCACGAAAGGATCTTTCTTTCTTTTTCGGATTCTGTTGATGTGGACCATTCTGAAAGTTTTTATTGAATTTGTTACAATATTGCTTCTGTTTTATGTTTTGGGTTGAGGCGCCTATGTGGGATCTTAAATCCTGGACGAGGGATTGAACTCGTATGCCCTGTATCGGGAGGCAAAGTCTTAACCGTTGGACCATCAGGGAAGTCCCTGAGGGGATCTTTCTTAGCTTCATGATAAGAACCTGGTGACATTCCTGAAAATAGGTCCTGAAAAGCACTGGGCTCCCTAAGACTTCAGACTCCAGAGATTTCACACTTTCAAACTATTCTACACTCATCCAAACCCTCATGTAGGTGTTCCTGCCTATCTATGGCTCCAGCGCCTTCTGCTCCAGGTAAGCAGACTCTGTATTCACTTACCATCTCTCCAGACTGGAGGTGACGGTTTACCCTCTGATTTCAAATCCTCGGTGGGTCGGAGGAAATCTGTTTATTTTCAGTTTGCTCAGAATTTTTCTGTTGTAAGAACAGGAATGATCACTGCCAAGCTCTTTACATGTTGGAGCTGAAACCAGAAGTTCTGAGTCTGTTTTTTTGAAGTAATGGAAAAATCTAAGCCACCTGGGAGTAAACAACAGCATTATTTCTTGCTCGGGTAACTGGAGATTTTAGAGGTCATTCAAGACTTATGTTTGGTTTCATCTCCTGGCTCAGCAACACTGATAAGAACACTTATTCCGTTCATTTTTCTGTTCTGATTCCTCAGTGTCATCTACAACCTGGTTGCCAGGTGGCTGCCAAAAATGTCCATGCTATACACCCTCTTTGAGAAAGAGTAACTCTCCCCAACACTGAAAAAAAGGACTCTTGGGCTTCCATCTTAATGGAGCAACCCCAGGTGACGTGTTCCTTGTATACGTCGTTAGCTGTTGCTGTGAAACACTGTGTAATAACCATACAGTCTTGGTGCCACTTAACCATAAATGTTACTCATATGGCCGACAGTCATCTGAAAGGAGATCTGCTTGTGTCATCTGGGCTCCTCGACACATCGCAGGTTGGTGGGGTGTGCGCATGTAGGCTGGGTGACCAGATGGCTCTACTCTCAGCCAGGGAGGCTCCACGCCACCTCCCTCCCTCTCCTGGGCTCTGAGGCTGAGTCATATCATTGTCATAGAAATGGCAGGGGTACAAGAGGGGAAGTGGAGACACAGACAGCTTCTTATGCATAAAACTGGCACAGCGTCCTTTCTGCCAGTCAGAGTAAGACCCACAGCTGTGGCCAAGTCAAAGGACAGGACAGGATACACTGCTCAAGATGAAGCTGTGGTGAGGGCATAAGTGCAGGTGAGGATTATGGTTAAATACTCCATCTGCTGCTCTCAGGAGTCAGCCAACCACTGTCTTCACAGGAATTCCAGTGCCTCGATTGACAAGGACCAGCCAGAACTCAGACCATAGAACGGCTGATTGATACTATATTCATTTGCTAAGGCTGCCAGAACAAACACTTACCAGAAATCAGCTAACATTTAATAAGCATTTCCTACATCCCAGGATCTATGTTAATAGCATCTTGGGTTTATTTCACTTAATCTTTACACCCAAAAAGAGCAAAAAGAAATCGAAATAAAGCAAAACCTTACAAAACCTGGGAAATAAAGACTAGTGTTAGAGGGAAGTTCCTGGTGGTCCGTTGGTTAGGATTCTGCTCTTTCACTGCCAAGGGCACAGGTTCAATCCCTGGTCAGTGAACCAAGATCCTGCAAGCCACATGGCGTGGCCAAAAAGAAAAAAAAAAAAAGAACTAGAGTTAGAGATGTGGAACTAAGGTTCAGAGGGATGGGATAACTTGCCGCAGTCCCACAATCAGTGAGGGATGTGGTCCAGGGACCCAGAGCCAGACCTGCCTGACTTTAGAGGCCAGGCATCTAACCACCAGGTGGTACTGCCTCCAGGTGGCTTTGGTTCTGTCCTCCATATGGTGTGTCTTGTATGACAAGCATCCAAAAACTGTCTTGACTGAGTGGCTCTTTAGAATAAAATACTTCCAGCTGTTCTAAAATATTGAAGCAGCTCTAATTAGTGTAGGCATACCTCTGAGATCTGGGTTAAACCCAGGAAGTCTGCTGCCAGGATGTGTGTATGTGATGAGCCACTTGAAATGAGCTGCCCCTGGGAATAAAAAGAAAGGAGGAGACATGCTTCCCACCTTTGAAAGATCATGGTCACAGCGAACAGTTAGAACATTCGGATGGAACAGATTCTGCTTGCATAGGGCAACTCATAAAAACACACAAATGAAAGTAAATAGTCCATGTACAGTGCAAGGTAGTGGGGAAAAGATAGATTTTGCAAAACCTACCAGACTTGGGCTTTGAAATCACTTCTACCACAACTACCACTCCCAAAATTTGGAGAACGTTTCTTAACCTTTCCGAACTTTTATTTTTCTCAACTATCTAATGAATATAATTAATGTCTGCTTCCTAAGATTCAAGTGAAGAAATGCATGAAAAGGATCTGTGACAGTGGGAAGTGAATAAATATATGTTCTCTGGCTTGTGTGTGGGGGGGGTGCTAAATCACTTCAGTTGTGTCCAACTCTTTGCAAACCAGTGATCTGTAGCCTGCAGTCTCCTCTGTCCATAGAATTCCCCAGGTAAGAATACTGGAGTGGGTAGCCATTCCCTTCTCCAGCAGATCTTCCCGACCCAGGGATCAAATCCAGGTCTCCGGCATTGCAGATGGATAGGCAAGGACTATAATTTGGGGGGTTTACATTTTGTGATGGAAAATGCATGACTTTCATTTGGTTGGACATATCAGATCTCCTGATCCTGAGAAAGTTACATAACCTCTCTGAACATCAATGTTTCTTTTTTTGTTGGACAAATCCTGATTGAGCATCTACTATGTTTGAGGCACTGGACTTGGCCAGCAGAGGCATGACCAACGCAATCCCTGACCTCCAGGGACCCACAGTTCTTGTCTGTAGTAGGTACCTTCATCCTGCCCTTGTAGTGCTGAAGGACAAGAGACGCAGTGTGTCAAATACCACTGGGCGCATAGCAGTTTAGTCTGCATCAAACAAAATTCATCCATGAAGGACGGAAGAATGCCAAAGAAAAGGGTAGGGGGTATGTACTGGTCTTTTGTGGCTGTCACAAATGACCATAGACTTAGTGTTTAAATAACACAATATTACCATCTTCTAGCTCTGAGGGTCAGAATACTGACATGGATCTCACTGGGGTAAAATGTATGCATGAGTAATGTTGCATTCCTTTCTGGAGACTCTAGGGGGAGAGCTAAGGACTGAATTGTGTTCACCCCAAATTTGTATGTTGAAGCCCTAACATCTCATGCAACTGTCCTTGGAGCTAAAGCTGTTAGGAAGTTATTAAAGTTAAGTAAGTTATTAAAGTTAAGTTCATCCCCTGGAGAAGGAAATGGCAACCCACTCCCATATTCTTGCCTGGAGAATTCCATGGACAGAGGAGCCTGGCAGGCTACAGTCGATGGGGTCACATGAATCGAACACCACTTAGTCCTTTCTTTCTTTCGTAAGGTCATAAGGCTTCCCAGGTGGCACTAGTGGTAAAGAACCCACCTGCCAATGCAGGAGACACAGAAGATGTGGGTTCGATCCCTGGGTCTGGAAGATCCCCTGGAGGAGGACATGGCAGCCCATTCCAGTAATCTTGCCTGAAGAATCCCATGGGCAGAGGAGCCAGGCAGGCTATGATCTATAGGGTCGCAAAGAGTCGGACATGACTGAAATGACTTAGCACGCACACACAAGGTCATAAGGATGGAGTCCTAATCCAACAGGACTGGGGATTGGTGGCCTTATTACAAGAGGAAGAGAGAGAGAGATGGCTCACTCTGTGTGCAGGTGCCAAGAAAAGACACCACCCACAAGCCAGGAAGAGCACTTGATCTTGACCTCCAGCCTCCAGAACTATGAGAAATCAATTTCTGTCACTTAAGCCACCCAGGCTATTTTGTAATGGCAGCCTGAACAGACTAATACCAGAATGCTTTTTCTCCGCTTTTCCAGATTCTGAAGTCTCCTCCATTCTCTGGTTCATGGCTCTCCTCCTCCAGCCTCCAAGCCAGCAATGTCACTTCTCTGAATACAGCTGGGAAGGCTCCCTGCTTTTCACGACTCACGTGATTCAACTGGACCCACTTGGATAATCCAGGAGACTCTCCCCCATGTCAGGGTCCTCAACCCTAATCACATCTGAAAAATGTCTTCTGCCTTTGAAGGTAATACCCACAGGCTCCAGGGACAACGATGTCTTTGGGGAGCTATTATTCTGCCTACTGCAGGCCCCAGGGAGGTCTGTTTGGAGACCAGGCACAGATTCTGGAAGAATATATAAGTGCACAGAAAGAGAGATGAGAAAGTCATGCTTTGTGTTTCCAAGGCCCAGCATCTCTGCCACAAAGAATACACTCTGCCAAACAGGGAATGTAAGTGGTCTGGTCAGACATTTCCCAGCAGACATGGTCCCCAAATACCAAGAGTTAGCAGGCCTGGTTTGCTGACGTCTTTTCTATAGCATTCACTTGATTCTGATCATTGATAAAAGATCCCCCAACAGGGGGGCTCCAAGAACAAGTACTCTAGGAACCCCCACCCCTGCATTCCCAAGACAAGAGAAGCACTTCCCTGGGGCCATCTCCAGGAAGAGAAGGGGAAGGGGCAGAATTTGAAAGCCCCAAGCATTTACCTGAAAGGGACTCCTTTTAAAAAATTTAATTTTGTTTTTAATTGGAGGATAATTACTTTACAATATTGTGATGGTTTCTGCTATACATCGACACACATATACATTACCACACGTGAAATAGTCAGTGGGAATTTGCTGTATGATGGAGGGAACCCAAAGCAGGGGCTCTGTGAAAGACACTATCATACACTGGAATGAATGAATGAACATCACTCAGTCGTGTCCAACTCTGTGATCCCATGGACTGCGGCCCACCAGGCTCCTCTGTCCATGGAATTCTCCAGGCAAGAATACTGGAGTGGGTTGCCATTCCCTTCCCAAGGGCATCTTCCCGACCCAGGGATTGAGCCCGTGTCTCCTGCACTGCAGGTGGATCCTTTACTGTCTGAGTCACCAGGGAAGCCCTTTATAACTGAATGTGAAAGTGAAGTCGCTCAGCTGTGTCCGACTCTTTGCGACCCCATGGACTGTAGCCTACAAGGCTCCTCCCTCCATGGGATTCTCCAGGCAAGGGTACTGGAGTGGTTTGCCATTTCCTTCTGAAAGGGGCCAGCTAAATCCCAAAGGGAGAATTATTGTTCATCATCAAGGCTGGTTCCCAGTTACCCTGAGGGGTGGGGCAGGGGTGCTCCTAGGGAGATTGATCCTTTCATTGTTAATAAGCAAGTCACACTTTCTTTCCCCACCTGAGGTTGGCATGTGTTCCTGTTTGGCCTCACACAGTGTTTTATGTAGCTACACTTACGATGCACTCCAAGAAATGTGAACATTTCCTCCTGACTGGCCTCAATTATATGCGCACTGGGCTGCTCCCCTTTAAGCTTCTTCCTGGAGCCCTAACATGGGACACCTGGGGAGACCCCCTTGACCTGAACTTTGCCAAGAATCACAGCTTAAGCTCTGCCTAGAGGCAGGAGCGGAGAAGGCAATGGCACCCCACTCCAGTACTCTTGCCTGGAAAATCCCATGGACGGAGGAGCCTGGTGGGCTGCAGTCCATGGGGTCAATAAGGGTCAGACTCGACTGAGTGACTTCACTTTCACTTTTCACTTTCATGCATTGGAGAAGGAAATGGCAACCCACTCCAGTGTTCTTGCCTGGAGAATCCCAGGGACAGGGGAGCCTGGTAGGCTGCCGTCTATGGGGTCAGACAGAGTCGGACACGACTGAAGTGACTTAGCAGCAGCAGCAGCAGCAGAGGCAGGAGGGTGAACCAGATATCTTCTAGTTTAATGAGTCTGTGGTGGGTAATGCAGGGTGACTGTAACAAAAAATTGACTGTCAATATTCATTGAGCTATTGCAAGCTGAAAAGTCTACTTGCCAGGAAGTCAAAGCCTCCTTCCCAGAGGGGCGCTCCACCTCCCCCTCACCTGGCTATTTTGCAGAATGGTTGCTATAACACAGAGGGGTACAGATAAAAATCTTATTGGTTTTTCTTACTTTCAAAACATTCCCCTCCCACAAGCATCAGTGACTCTGAAGCTTGAACCAAATATCCTGATTATTTTACCTGGGAAAGAATGATTTATTCCCCCCAATGACTTTATCCTGATAAATATATCATTTCTTAGCATGCCACACAGATGCACACTCACCTCCAACATAGTCAGTGACCCTTCAACCAGACAGGGAGCTGTGCATGTGCAGCTGATCCAGGTGGTCTGCCATCCACCTGCTGGGCTGTCTTCACCTGTGTGCATCTCCTCAGGGGCTCCCCGCTTCACCTGCCCTCAGGACATTGGCACAAAGCCCGGTCATAGGCAGGTACCAGGTAGTCAGGGAGTTGGTGTTCCCTGCACGATGGTTAATTTCCACATTGGGGTAACCGAGAGTCTGCGGAAGAGAATATCTTAAAGTTTAAGAACAATTTCCAGGTGTTTCTGAAGCACGGAGCATCCAGTGTCTAAAGATCAGCTGTCTGTGGATACAATTAAATCAGTCTGATGCTCACTTGTATCTTTTTTTTGTCACTTGGCGGCACAGAAAAGGACTGTCACCCCACAGTAATTCTGAGCTCCCAGCTTTCTGTTTGATCCATGTTCCATTTTCCCAAGCCACATATTTTGGGAAGGTATTCTTCACAAGAGTAGAGCTGAATGATTTTCCTCCCTTTTTCTCCTAACTGCTTCCTGTGCCTGGAGGCATTCACAGGTCACTGCTCTGTATCCACATGTTGCTCATCCACCTTGAGAAACATTGCCCCTTTGTGGCTCCAGTTTCATCCGTTTGTTCTCCAGGTTCATCTGAATTTCATACAGGCCACTTGTGCCTCAAGCATGCCTGTCTTTTAGTTACACACACACAAAAAACTAAGTCAAAGATCTGAGCTCCATCCCTTTTCCTTCCTAATTACAAGGTGTCCATAACTTATTATCTAAGATGCCAAGTCAGGGAGAGTGTGAACTTTGGGGAGAAACATACCTGAGTTTCAATTCTGGCTTTGCTACTTATTAGCTATGTGACCTTGGGCAGGTTGCTAAATCTCTCTCAGCCTTAATAGAATGCTTCTCTCTGCCAGGGGGAGAGAAGCTCACTGAGGCTGAAGCTGCAAAGCCCACTTGGATAAGGGAGGACCACTGCAGCTGTCCACTGGACATGTGGACAGTGTGAGCCCAGCATCCCAGGTGGCGTTAGTGGTAAAGAATCCACCTGCCAATGCAGGAGACGTAAGAGACCCAGGTTTGATCCCTGGGTCGGGAAGATCCCCTGCAGGAAGGAATGGTAACCCACTCCAGTATTCTTGCCTGAAGGATCCCATGGCCAGAGGAGCCTGGTGGGCTACAGTCCACAGGGTCGCAAAGAGTTGGACATGACTGCATGCAGAGCTTTCTGTTTGTAACCAAGACTCTGCACCAATTCCATGGCCCATGGCTCACATCTTTCTCATTTCTGGGCTCATGGCCCATTAAGTCCTATCTGCCTCCTCTGGGGTCCATTGACCCTTGCATCTCTCCTAATTACCCATCAGAGCAAATCTTCCAGAGTCTGTGCAAAGGAGGGCCTGTCTCCTCTAGACCTCAGATGTTTCAGCATGCTACTTGGTAAGGGCACAGACTTTGAAAAATTAAAAGGTGAATGTGCACTAGATGTGCAGGAAATTGGTGAAGAGACCCTGGGGGCTGTGGGTGAAGCTCTGGCTGTAGCATCTGCTGCAGTTTGTCCCCACCATGTCACCGGCCGCCACTGCCCACCCTGAAGGCTGCAAGGATTCCAAGGAGTAAGGGAAAGTGTCTGAGGGTGACAGTCCTGCTTTCCATGAACAGAGTCAGGTTGTCAGAAGCCCACCTGAAACCCTTAGGGAGCAACGAAGGGGACAAGGTGGAGACGAGAGGGGGGAAAGGGGGACATAAACCCAGCAAGAAGTCCCCAAACCCAAAAGACAAAGCACCCACACCAGACACCAGCGCTGAGCGTAGACAGCCAGGGACATACATTCTCGTTGCCTCTGCACAAGCCTCCACTGAAACACAAACCCTTTTGGGAAACAAGTGCCACAAGCATGTGTGCACATGTGAATGCACGCGGACACACACACGCGTGTGCACGCCCACTGTCATTCATCCCGTAGCCTGGTGGAAACCCAACTCAGCCTGGCTGAGCCTTCCCCGGTGACCATCTCTCAGGCTCAGCTCCAACTGACACTTTCCTGCACACGCAGCACAGCGGGGTGGGGTGGAAGGACACCCTGGGGTGGGTAGCATCCCTCTTTAATCGGACAAATTCTGTTCTCAGAAGGAGGCAGAAGGAGCCAGTTAAAGACTGTTACATATTTCAGATCATGAGGGTTTCCCTGTGCACCCACGGAGACCAGGCTCTGGTGTTTGCCTAATGTAAACGGTTAGCCATTCTAAGTTAGGGAACTACTACTGACGATCGCCAAGTTGGGTGGTGGAGGGGTGGTTGAGTGAGCCCCCTTGTTGGCAGAACTTTAAGAAAATAGGGCTTGTTAATGCCTCTGGAGTCTTCCCAAGAGGCACAGTGGTAAAGAATCTGCCTGCCAATGCAGGAGATGCAGTTAGATCCTTGGGTTGCAAAGATCCCCTGGAGAAGAGAATGGCAACCCACTCCAGTATTCTCGCCTGGAGAATTTCATGGACAGAGGAGCCTGGCAGGCTACAGCCTATGGAAGCACAAAGAGGCGAATACAACTGAGCGCTCACACATACACAATGCCTCTGGCAGAGTAAAGAGTTTCAGTGTGCTTAGGGAGAGGAAAAGGTATTAGACAACCTCCCGACTCTTTTTCCGGTTCCTGAACAAAAGCCCTGAGCGAGTCTGGTCCCATAAAGCCCTGCAGACAAGCCCAAGGTTTGATTTTCTGTGAAGCTGTTTTCATGTCTTAAACTCACACAGTCTTAAGAATCTCCTACTTTGCTGGCCCTGCCTTCACCCACTTCCATGAGGATTTCTGCTCCTAGTCCCTGGTGTGGGGCAGTAGACCCCTGTTCCCACCCCGGCTAAGAAATAGACCAGTCTGAATGCAAGTGCTCAGGGTCCCCACTGTCTCTTTTCTCTCTCTCCCCGACTCCAACACTCCAGATTATTACAGAAGGGGGACTTCCCTGGTGACAAGTTCTTAAGACTTCACCTCCCAAGGCAGGGGAACAGGTTCAATCCCTGATCAGGGAGCTAAGATCCCACATGCCTTGTGGTCAAAAAAATCAAAACATAAAATAGAAACAATATTGTAACAAATCCAATAAAGGCTTTAAAAATGGTCCACGCAAAAGAAAAAAATCTTAATAAAAAATTACAGAAGGAACCCAGGATGACTTGTTCTAGTCAATTGGCAACATCCTTAAGTGATCATGCAGTTTTTCCTGAAGGAGAGAAAGGTGAATCTAAGAAAGTAAAATACTCAGGAAAGCCACACAGGGTGACGTCACTGCCAGAGTACTCAGCGGCCAAGGAGACGGAGATTCCGTCAAAGTCCAAGCCAGGAAGTGGTTGGACAGCTTGGATGAATCATGGAATTAGAGCATCAGTGTCATTTACCAACCCAACCAGCACAAGCCGCCAATCGCCCCTGGTGCACAGGCTACTTCCCAGGAAGAGGCAGGGAAGCTTCACACCAATTCCCCCCTCACACGTGCTGGGTGACTTCGGACTTCAGTTTCCTAGACCGTAAAATGAACAATGATTCTAGTTCTACAAGCTCATGTTATTCCTAGTTTCTAAGGCCCAGAACTCTGTCTCTACTCACATGGCCCAGTAAATAAATATTTCTTCTTCCTGGTGTACAGATGTAGTCAGCAAGTATGCTCACAGGTCTCTAAGAAGTTAGCAACTCTATTTTTGGAAGGACAATCCCCAGCTGGGGTGTCCAAAAACAGGACAAATCATCAACAAATAACTCAGCCTTTGATATTTCAAACACATCATAAAATGAACGGCGAGGGATTTAATAGACTTGGGTTGAGGGAATCTGCCTTATATGCAGAAGAGTCCAAAAACATCATAATAAAATAAAAAAGACCTTGCCAAACTCATAAATAAGCATCTCCAAGTCCTGATATCATGTTTTCCTGGTGCATTCCTCAATTTCGCTGGCTATAATGGGTTCCTGTTGAAACCTGGATTTCACAACTTTTGTTTCGAATATTCCCGGCAGCACCAGGGAGGATCAGATTTCAAAAAGAACGTTAGGCCTTTGGTGGGGGACAGGGTAGCAATAAGCGCAGTCATAGGATTTCCCCTGTAGATCTTCTTCATCTTGACCTTCTTGCTCCCTCCTGCCCACCAGCACAGAAATTCAAGAAAGACCCGGCAGGGCAGAGCTGTTAAAGGGACAGAATGCCATTGCATGGATGCTGTTGGTACCCGGCCCATCTTACCATTCTTGTGTATGTCGACTTAACACCTTCCAATTTTAAGAGGCTATGCTGAACCAAGAGCCTTTTCTGGTTGCTGGAGTCCTCTCTGCCTGGGCACTGGAGGCTGAAAGTACCTGAAGAAACACTCACTGGGAGCAATCTTAACCCGCTAGCAGATAGTAGTAGTGGACCAATGAATGCCCCAGCTCCCCTGCACCTCAGGAAGGACAGCTCTGAGCAAGCTTCTCCCCGTCTCGGATCTCCAGTGGCTGGCCCCTTGGGTGCTCAGGAACACACCAGCTGTGGCTTCTCCCCATTCTCTGCCTCAGTTCTTTGCTCTCCTATCAGTGCTTCGTGGGATCACCTCCCAGATAAATTACTGACTCCTTGGAAGCTCAACCTGAGAAAGCCATTCAGTGTAATTAGACACATAATCAGATTTTTACATGCATACACTTTTAGTTGTAGACAAAGATATATAGACAACCTTTCCAGATATGATTTAAGGGATCTCCAAACTATTTATTGCAGTGGGATCTAAAAACCAGCCTCTCGTTAAGGAGGTTATAGCTTTGCATTTCACTCCCTCGTGGCTCAGCCAGTAAAGAATCTGCCTGCAGTACAGGAGACCCAGCTTTGATCCCTGGGTCGGGAAGATCCCCTGGAGAAGGGAACAGCTACCCACTCCAGTGTTCTTGCCTGGAGAATTCCATGGACAGAGGAGCCTGGCAGACTATAGTCCATGGGCTCACAAAGATTCAGACACAACTGAGTGACTAACACTTTCCTTTTATCTTTTTATTTCTTTCTCTTATTGCAAAGTGATAAATGCTTATGGCAAAAAAATTTTGTTAATATAACTAAGCAAATAGGATAAAATTTACATCATCAATAATCTTATCACCCAGGTTGCATTACTGTTGATATTTTGGTGAGCATCTTTTCAAGTGCAAGGATGAATGTGTGTATATGTACACATGCTCAAAAACAGAATCATGATGTTTACACTGTTTGGAATTCATTTGCTTCCATTTAACAATGTCTTAAACATCTTTCATATAAATATTCTTCTGCAACTGCATTTTAATAGCAGAACAGTTTTCTGTTGTGTAGTACTGCCTTAATTCATTTACTCAGTTGCTCTTGATTAGATATTCAGGCTGACATTTCATATTTAAAACAGACATTAGTTCTGTGGATCCCCTCCACAACCTGGGAGAATTTGGGTCAAATGGAACAGGGATTGTTTGGCCAATGAACCAGCAGGGCCCATCTCATAAAGGAGGCAGGAATAAAACACTGGAGCATCACAAGGACCATTAAGTGCTAGACTCTGTGGAACTGAACTTAAGTCGCCTGAAAGATGCCAACTTATCCCCAACCCTGCACACCCGCCTTTAATGAGGCCTCCATTCATGGACCCCCAGATTAACAGGTATTGTACCATATCACCTTAACCTCTGGGACCACCTTTGATTGAACGAGAATGGATGCCTGACCCACGGGAGGATAACCCACTGGCTGGCCAGACTTATGGTTTCTGTGTCCTGGTTCAAAAGAATGAACCAAATCAACCATAGCCTTCTCTTCCCAGGAGATGGAGCTAAGAGATGGAGGGGAAGGCTTCTGGTCATCTGTAGGCACCAGTGAGCATGAGTTTCAGGCAGGGGACCATGTGTGGGGTCATTTGCACATCAAAGCCATGAGACAGCATCACTCAGAGGAAGATTGGGAAATAAAGACTGGGTAAAAATAACGGAGAAGCAAATAAGGAGGGAGCAGAGGGTGGAACTGGAGATTCAGGAGCTGCCAGCTCCATTCTCAGTTCACACCCAAACCTGAAGCCCATTCATGTCTATTCCTTGCTGTATTCTTGAACAGCTTTCCCAGATACAACCTTTCTTTTGTTATTTCTTAACTTGAACTCGTCTGAGTCAGTCTATTCTCTGTTAACGAAAGATTTCTTAACTTGGATATAAAGCCTACAGACATGCATACATGGAGGAGGTCAGCAAGTGCTGGAATTGCTGGGAGGATACTCAGGGTGGAAGCGAGATGTATCCTGGCCTTAGGAGGTGAGTGGGAATGGGATGGCAGCAATGAGCCAGAAGTCAGGCTGAGTTGAAGGGACAAGTTCGGCAGGTCTAACAGAGGGTCCTTGCGAGTGCACTGGGTCTTTTTGGAAGAAGGGTGACGGGCAGGCGGGGAGGAGGAGCCCCAGTGAAGATCAAGAGAGACCTCCGTTTCATGGCAGAATGCCTGGACAGTGTGAAGAAACTAAATGCCGAAGGATGAGCCTACCAGCATCACCTGATGGCTAAAACCTGGAGGGTGCTGTTCGCTCGGCCGTAGCTTAGGAATCGAGGTGGTGGGAGAGAGGGGTAGAATGATGCGTCCTGGATACCTGAGCCTCCCCCACTGCCTCAGTTTCCCCACCCTTAGGACAGAGACAGTGTCCTTCTCTTCAACCATCCACAGCTCACCTGGAATTCCTCCACAAATTACACATCAGCCCCGCTACAACCTCGCCCTGGAGCCGGGAAAAGACTGCCCAGGACTGAAGCAGAGAGCACAGCTTTGTCCTTGAGAGCACTGGAAAGCTGAGGACTCAAACATTTCTGGGTGGGAATCATGTTGCAGTGGAACATTTCTAGCAGGCAGCCAAGGGAGTTCATAAAGTGTATGAGCAGGTATCGGTGGCAAGAGATAGAATGAGCACGTGAGTATTACTAACAATGTGAGTATTACTAACAATTCAGGAATGCAAGGCATTGCTCCCCCTGGGAAATTGAAAACAGGTGGCGTCATGCACTGCCAATTAATCATCAATCAACCAAAACTTAAAACTTGGTTTCCAGTCCCAGATTTGCCACCATGAGTGTAGGTAAATCATTCCCCTGTCGGAATGGAGGTGGGACCAGGTAATGGAGAAGATGTCACCCAGGGGCAACACCCTGCTTCTCCTAGTCACCCCTGAGCTCTGGGTGGGGAGCTGGTGCAAAGCAAAAGAAGTGAATTTAAGTTGTTGCGGGGAGTCTCATCTCCCCCTCTCCATCCCTGCACTTCCCTGTGAGTCCTGGCGCTCACCTGCCCACAGGAGGCAGCACGAAGCTGACCCCTCTCTTCCTGGCCCCCTCCCCTCGATCTAACCCTACCAGAAAGGAGGCTGAACCTCTGTTTGGTCCCTCCACTGCGTCCCGTCCAAACTCCTCACCATGGGCTTCTGCAGCTGCTGCTAAGTCTCTTCAGTCGTGTCCAACTCTGTGCGACCCCATAGACAGCAGCCCACCAGGCTCCCCCCGTCCCTGGGATTCTCCAGGCAAGAACACTGGAGTGGGTTGCCATTTCCTTCTCCAGTGCATGAAAGTGAAAAGTGAAAGTGAAGTCCCTCAGTCGTGTCCGACTCTTCAAGACCCCATGGACTGCAGCCCACCAGGCTCCTCCATCCATGGAATTTTCCAGGCAAGATTACTGGAGTGGGGTGCCATCAACTTCTCCACACTATGGGCTAGAAGGCTCCAAATGACATCTAGGACCTGTCCTGTTAGGCATACTCCCTGGGGCAGCCATTCTACTGACAGGCTGCTCTGGGTCAGACCCTTCTCCTTGCTCCAATCAGCTGAGGCCAGAGCAGCTGAGTCTCCTGTGAGAGGACATGCGGGGCTGCTCCCCAAGCCCATCATCCAGGACCCAAAGATTCACATGAACTGTTTCCTAGGAAACGTTCCAGGAAGAAAACCCAGTCTTGGAATGGAAAGGGGGACCAGTGTGCAGCACTCAGCCCACTCCCATGGAGGGGCTCTGACTCCACTGGGGGCTCTGGGGAGGCATCAGAGTTGCCTGAATTGTGGGTGTGGGTGGACAGGGCAGGGTGTCTAGACACCGACAGCCATCAGTCTGTCCACACTTCTGGGTCTCCATGTACCCTGGACCCAAGGGAAGGTGGTCAGTCTACCAGGAGAGAGGCATCATTGCCAGATGCCGGCAAGTGTGAGCAGACCGCCGCATGGTGTGCAGCACTGGTTTCATCTGAACTGGAGCCGTTCACAAAGGCCACAGTGGGGGTCTTCCTTCTTCCTTTGCAGCGAGACTGGAAGCTCCCTGAGCTCGCGTGGTGGTCTGGGAGCTTGTTACATCTGATCTGTGGGGGAGCAGCACTGGGGATGCCAACAGTGGCTCACGGAGGAAACCACACAGCTGTCTCATCCCTGCTGGGATGGAAACAGAGATCCTCCAGCTCCAGGCGACTCTGCTCCTTCCTCATCAGAGGATGTGCAAGGACCACGCTTCCTTCCCTCCCCCCAAGCCCTCCTCCTCAACCTCTGTTTCTGTTGGAACAACATCATTCACAACAGCCAGGTGAGTGTTCATTGAACATTTTCTTCCATTTTCTTTTCTATGCACAGATAATTATGCTCATCAAGTTGCCATGCGGGGGTGGGGTGAGGGTAAATATTGTAATTTGGCTTCAGGGGTATTAGGCATAACATGGTTTTTGTTTCCTCTGCCTCGCCGAAGAAACAGAGAGCATGGCATCTCCTCCTGGAGGGGCTTGGACTACAAATAAGGCTTTTAATATGTAAAAAAAAAAAAATCTTTTCTGAGCCCTGCTGTGCATCCTTCATCTTCTGAATAGCAGCATCATTTGTGACATCCGGTGGCGGGCAATTCAGCCAGTGAGTCATGCGCCAGCGAGACATACGCTCCAATACCATCATGCAATGACAGGCAGCCCGCAATCAAGCGATCAAATGTAGGACTTTTATTAGCAGATTAAACAAGAAGCTTTCTCCAGAGGTTTCTAAATCAACAGAGCCCATGCTTATTGCCCACTCACTTTTATACTCAAAGAATGCTAGGCATCATTTACATGTGAATCCTCACCTTGCTGCTCCAGGAGAGAAGAAAGCAAATCACAGCAGGCTGACTTCTCTCCCTAGGCTGGAGGAGAGCGTTCCAACCTAGCAAACAAATTGAGGTTGCCTGATGTAACAGGGCCACCAAGTGAATGGGGCTGGATTCCAGTTCAGGGCTGGGCCTGTGCTTCAAGGACCTCTCCTTGGGATCTATCTTGAGATCCCTATGAATTAGTGTGGAGCCTGGGTACCAAAGGAGCTCCTGGTTCTGGCTCTGGAAGGCGGCATGGGCTTCTCCCCAATGGATGCTCTGAAGGTCACCACTATCAGAACCCTACAACTGAGAATAAATCAAAAGTGGACTTCTATTCCCTCCAAACCTGCCAGAAAACTGGGGAGGGGTGACTGAGCAGCTTGGGGCCATGAATGGCTTTTATAATACTCGCTGAGAACAACCGTACGGGGTGCCCAGGAGCTGTGCATGCACGTGGCTCATCCTCTGTGAGGTGGGCATGGGAAACAAGAAGGGTGTCCCGGGACTTCCCTGGTGGTCCAGTGGTTGTGACCTCTGCTGGTAATGCAGGGGGCATGAGTTCGATCCCTGGCCAGGGAACTAAGATCTCACATGTTGCATGGCGCAGCCAAAAAAGAAAGAAAAAAGTGTGGCCCTTCCTCTCTGCACTGAAGGCTGACTTCTGGCAGGGCAGCAGTGAGGGGATTTCAGCTGAGGATGTCGGCTTAAGTGTGTCTTTCCTGGTGCCCGGCTGTGTGCCTGGACCAATGACCTCTTGTTCAGTTTCTCGAGTCTTGAAGCCAAGAGTGCTTTTCTCTGGGAACTGGCTTGCAGAGAGCAGAGAACGTTTACACTAAGGTTTAAGGGATGCTGTGATTTAAAAAGAAAAATTAAGGCGCCTGGGAGGAAAAGTAAACACATTATTTTAAAGCTAATTAAACAGGCTTTATGTAGTACCTGCCGGGTGCGATGGATCGAAGGGGATATACAGTTTAATAAATCTCCAATTTCAGGGGGCTTATGATCCCAGAGGGTAAAGTAGTTTGGAGTGAGATGATGAAAGGCAGAATGTGGGAGGTGAGAGGCGCCTGCACACAGACTCGGGTGCACGGCCACAGAGCACGGGGCGCCGTCCCCACACAGAGGCTGACAACAGCCTCTGACAGAGCCTCTGTCAAAGCAAATGCTTCTGCACACTTCCTGTGGTCCCAGCACCGCCAGAGGACCCCACCTCTGCTCACTCATGAATCTTCACGTCCGTGCCATGAAGAGGTGCCACCCCTCCCCTCCTGCCCAGGTGCCCCCGCTGTGGCACTCAATTATATCAGCTTGGGCTGCACACAGCAATTCAACTCAACAAATCTGTATCAGATTTCAAGGTTGATTCAGATTTCAGGGCAATGTGGCATCAGGAAGGACCAAGGCAGGGCCCCACCCTCAAGGAATCTATAATCCAGCAAAAAAGATGACCTTGGATATAGACTCAAACCAAATTCACAGTGGAATGCCCCATGTGCTGAGAAAAGGGAAGGACCATTTACTGTTAAGGATGGATTTGAAATGATAACCAGATATGGTGTATCTTTTTAAACAAGTAATGTTGGGTTTTTTCATGATCATGAAAGTAGGAACTCATTGGAAAATATAGGGAGGATAAAGAAGAAAATTAAAATTATTCATAATCTCACCAACCAGAGAAAAACATTATTATTTGTTGGTGTATTTCATTCCCATCTCTTCTATCTGCAAATTAAGGTTTGTTAAAAAAATAGCAATAGAATAATACTGTTTATGTAATTTTGTATTAACATTTTATCATGAGCATTTTCCATTGCCACTAAAAGTTGTTTGACATATAATCTTTAAGGCTATATGACACATAATTTTTAAAGTTTACATAACACGCTCACGCATGGACATGCCATATTTCACGAGTCCATTTTACTGTTGTCGGCTGTTTACATTTTTGCCAGGTTTTGCTAAAAACAATACTGCAATATCTACTGTGGATGTTATTTTTCTCAAATCTTGCGTGGAATCTGCCTTCTGTAAAAATGGTTAAACATTTGTAAGAAATTACAAAACATCTAATGAAACCTTATTTGTTCTGTTATTGACACTGCTGCTCTAAGAAAGCCAGGTGTCCTAGACCATGGAGGAACCAAACCAGTCTCGTGCGCCCAGGAGAATCTGCCTTCTCAGGCCTCACACCAGCTTATTGGGTCCACTGGCCAGCCGGTAGATGCACCCTCCTGTCACCATCTTGCCATACAGTAGCCAAGCGGCTCCCAGCATATCCACTTCTAACCCAAATATCAACGGTCAAGTAAAAAAATGTTTCCTTTGGCCAATACTCTCTCAAATCCTTAGAAATGAATCTTGTTGGTCCACTTTGAGTTACATGTCCAGCGTATATTGTTTGATAGTCATGAAGGTTAAGGAGATGAGAATTCTGGCTGGGCAGACCTATGTCTTAAAGAGTTTCCACCTATGCCACTTTTATGTAAGCAAATAGTAAAATGGACTAGCCTGGAGCAGCTCCAACCACCAGTCTCTTGGGATAACCCTGACCACAGCTTAAATTCAATATGCCCCCAAATACATCTATCTTCTCTGCCAAAGCACATGCTTTCTCCTATGTCCCCTTGTCTCTGGAAGTCATCATGACATGTGGGAGACCCTGGGCATCAGCTCACCTGGATCCTATTTATATCCCACCCCCCACCTCATGGTGCAGTGGTAGGGAGTCTGCCTGCCAATGCAAGAAACTCGAGAGACACAGGTTCAATCCCTGAGTCCAGAAGATTCCCTGGAGTAGGAAATGGCCCCCTGCTCCAGTATTCCTGCCTGGAAAATTCTGTGGACAGAGGAGCCTGGTGAGCTACGGTCCACAGGGTTGCAAACAGGCGGACACGACTGAGCACACACACTCGTCTGCTTGCCTCTACATCAGAGTCTATGGAAGCTAAAAACTTAATCTCCGGTGACTCACTGCTGTGTGTAGTCATGCAAACCTACTAGCCAATAATATGTAAGCAAGTGATGCTTGGAGCTGTTGCAGCCACCTTATAAGACCCAGAGTCATACGCTAGGGAAGGAAAAGCATAGAGAAGGGCCCTGGGTCACAGAAGATGTCTCAGTATGCTGAACTAGTCTGAACTGACCACCTCTAGGTTTCCTGTCACAGGAGACAACTAAGCCTCTACTTTATAAAGTCGTTATTATTTGCGGTCAAATGTAATTCCTAAGAGATACACCCTCTTCCCAGTCACTAGAGAACCTCAGAGTTTCTCCATCACTTCCCATAGTTACTCCTCATCACTACCCAGTCACCTGCTGCTGCTGCTGCTAAGTCGCTTCAGTCGTGTCCGACTCTGTGCGACCCCAGAGACGGCAGCCCACCAGGCTCCCCCGTCCCTGGGATTCTCCAGGCAAGAACACTGCAGTGGGTTGCCATTTCCTTCTCCAATGCATGAAACTGAAAAGTGAAAGTGAAGTCCCTCAGTCGTGTCCGACCCTCAGCGACCCCATGGACTGCAGCCTTCCAGGCTCCTCTGTCCATGGGATTTTCCAGGCGAGAGTACTGGAGTGGGGTGCCATTGCCTTCTCTGACCCAGTTACCTAGCACTATTGATTTTACTTCTCTGGGAAAAAAACTAAAAGCCACACTAAACCAGTTGTGTGTCAGCCATGCACGGTGATACTTTATGGTATTAGCAGATCAAATATGGACTTGGTGGGAGGTTGTAAAAAAACAGACTCAACTTGTAGACGAGTAATTCGCTACAGTTATTTTGCTAGAAAGTTTTAAGATCCTTGCCATGTTTGGAATGTTAAAATGATTCAATTATTGTTTTTGTTCAATCACTCGGTCGTGTCCAACTCTTTGTGACCCCATGAACTGCAGCTCATCCTCAGTCGTCCCCTTCTCCTCTTGCCTTCAATCTTTCAAACTTTATTTCAATAAAAATTTTGAAAAATATTATTGAATAGCATCTCTAGCCATGTGAAACAGAACAAAATATGACTTATAACTCAAACTGCCTTTTAAAGAGAATGGATCCTGTTAGGATAAGCTCTTTGTCTGTGCTGGATGCAGAAATGCTTTGTGATGCTCTTTTAGGAGCATAAGCTACAGGCAGCTAAGTGACTTTGTTTAGTGGAGGGGAAACTCTGGGGAAAAGAGAGGACAAGGGGAGGACTCCGTGATGCTGTGGGAAGGGCAGGTCATGGAGGAGCCCCAGCCAGCTGAGTGTTTGGAAAGGACCTTGAAGAAAAGGAATGAAGACACGGAGGATTAAATTGTTTGTGGTGTGACCCATTAGGCAATGACTCACCAGCTGTTTAGGATTTCCCTGGTGGCTCAGACGGTAAAGTGACTGCCTACAATGTGGGAGACCCAGGTTCGATCCCTGGGTTGGGAGGATCCCCTGGAGAAGGAAATAGCAACCCACTGCAGGACTCTTGCCTGGAAAATCCCATAGATGGAGGATCCTGGTAGGCTGCAGTCCATAGGGTTGCAAAGAGTCGGACACAACTGAGCAACTTCACTTTTCTTTTGCCAGCTCTTTAGTAACATCCTCCATGTTTTTGTGTGAGTGACTCAGATGGTAAAGAATTTGCTCACTGTGCGGGAGACCCGAGTTCGATCCCTGGGTCAGGAAGGTCCCCTGGAGGAGGAAATGGCAACCCACTCTAGTATTCTTGCCTGGAGAATCCCACGGACAGAGGAGCCAGTGGGGCTGCAGTCCATGGGGTCGCAAAGAATCGGACACGACTGAGCAACTAACACTTCCACTTTTTAAAAAATTTATTTATCTTTAATTGGAGGATAATTACAATTTTGTGTTGGTTTCTGCCATACAGCAACATGAATCAGCCATAGGTATACCTGTGTCCCTTTCCTCTTGAACCTCCCTCCCACCTCCCATCCCATCCCACCCCTCTCGGTTGTCACAGAGCACCAATTTGAGCTCTGAGTCATGCAGCAGATCCCCGCTGGCTATCTATTTACATATGTACATGTTTCCATGCTGTTCTCTCCATTCGTCCCAGCCTCTCCTTCCCCTACTGTGTCCACAAGTCTGTTCTGTGTCTAGTCTCCACTGCTGCCCTGCAAATAGGCTCATCAGTACCATCTTTCTAGAGTCCCTATATATGCGTAATATACAATATTTGTTTTTGTCTGTCTTACTTCACTCTGTATAATAGGCTCTAGGAGAAGGCCACTTTTAAACTGAAGAAGAAGAGATTATTTCTCCCCTGGACAAGCACAAGGAGGAAAATACTTGATGCAACAAGGCAATGACCCCAGTGAAAGAAGGTCACCAGAATTTGAGCGCACTTGGAACTCACAGGCATCTTGGGGTGGTCTTGGGATTTCAACAAGCCATGGGTTTGGCTTTAAATTTTTAAATTTTAAATAATTTTAAATAAATTTCAAGCTCTGGGAAGCCCCAGCTGATATAAAGTCTTTATGTGATAAAGAGATGACTGTTTTCTTGAATAACATGCACCCTGCAAAAGATATATGTGAGCAGATAACCCATGTAGCAGACCAGTAAATGTTTTTATTTACTATCTTTCTTCTTTATCAGATTCTCAGTAGCCAAAACACATGGATGAAAGACAACGAGATGAAAAATATAAGAACTTGAATCGAGAGCTCTGTAGGGAAAATGTTGGAGGAATTCTGATAGAAGTCCAGAGGGAAGGATCAGAGAAGATGGCAAGAAATAAATAATCAAAGAAATGTGAATAGAAAATTAATCTGTACTGAAAAACAGCATGCATCTTGAGATTTTAAAAAAAATGCTAAGCACGATAACTTCATAAGCATAACTTTAAAATCACATCTAGACCTGTGCTGGTAATTTTCTAGCCAATAAGGATGAAGAGGAAGATTCTAAAAGCTCTCAAGAGAAAATCATCTATTAAAAAACAAGAATATAAGGGCCATAAAGATCTTATGCCAGACATAATCTCCAGTGCCATGAAGAAAATGATATATCTAACTATATAAAGACTACAGATTCCTGCCTTTTGCTATTTATTGAAATCTAAAATAAAACAAAACTTTATATCTATTTGAGACATATATATGTAACTAGATTAAAAAGTCTTGAAAAGGATTCCAAGCAAACTTAACTGGGTGCACTCCTGGAGGAAGGAGGGGGATGATGTGGAAAGAATTTTCCCTGTTTTTATTATGCATTCATCTCCATTTCAATTATTGAAAAGCTGCCCTATGACCTGATGCTTTTTTAAAATATATGAAACTCATAAAAACAGAATTCCCTTTGCAGAATAACAGATGAGGAACTGCTTACTTAATAATTTCATCATTGATTCATTTATTCTGCATATATTGACTGGCCACCTACTATGTGCCAGGCATTATTTTAGGCACTAAGAATACAGTTGTGAACAAAACAGATAAAAGCTCCTGCTGTTGTGGTGTTTTATACTCTAATTAGTAGAGATATTGGCTTCCCAGGTGGCATTAGTAGTAAAGAATTTGCCTGCCAATGCAGGAGACATAAGAGACACAGGTTTGATCCCTGGGTCAGGATGATCCCCTGGAGAAGGGAATGGCAACCCACTCCAGTCTTCTCACCTGGAGAATTCCATGGGCAGAGGAGCCTGGCAGGCTACAGTCTATGGGACAGCAAAGAGTCAGACACAACTAAAGCGACTTAGTACACACGTATGCAAGAAGAGACTCCCCAAGCCTCATTCTTTCTCTCTCTCTCTGCCTTGTGGGGGCTCAGTGAGAGGCGGCTGTCTGCAACCCAAGGGTGAGCTCTCACCAGCCACAGACCCTCCTGGCATCTTGATCTTGGACGGTCAGTCTCTAGAACTTCGAGAAAAATGTTTCTGTTGTTTAAGCTGCTCAGTCTGCAGCTTTTGTTATTTTGCTATGGTATTTGCAAGCTGACTGGCATAGATGACAGCATGCAGAGTTTCACGGAGCAATGCATTCCTAGACGCACGTTAGGCATTTTCTGTCTGTTATATCCCAACAGAAAACGTAAAGGATAAAATAAAAGCATCCCTCCAGCATCACCAAGGAGAAACACCTGAACCGGGTAAACAGCTGACATTTCTGGATCCTCTCTTGGATCTGGACACTTGGTCCCAGCTGAGAGCCGCTGCCAGGAAACAGGGAGCCAGGCCAGCCTGAACTCCCAGAGGGATTCTGGGCTGGAGCAGGATGGTGAACAGGGAGGGTCCTGCTACTGAGAGACCCAGGCCTTCTTTTTCCCTCAGGCGATGGAAGATGGAGGAGGTGGCCCAGCTGGGAGGGCAGAACAGGGCAGGAGATGACCTCTGCCCCCTGCCCAGGCCAGTGGTCGTGGTCAAACCCTGGTGACCCCACCTTCTATCCCCTCAGTGCTTGGTCTACCAAGAGACGCATGACTTTGAAGGCAGAGCTGTTGGTGGACAGCGAGACCCGCCCAGATGCTCGTGAGCTGGGCACACACGAGGTGGATGAGAGATGCCACGTGACGCAGAATTAGCACCAAGAGTGGAATGACTCCAGTGGACATTCATTACCTGGCCTGCGGCTTGAGAGAAACATGCTCCCCTTTCCTGTTTTGCTTTCAGAACCTTGGTATATTTCATTTTCTGGCCCTAACCTGACCACATAACAGCACTTTTGACTTGAAACTGCTTTCCAGGAGAACTTCTTGAGCAGTCCTGAGACAGGTTGGGACCTGAGACCCTTTGCTTGCACCTGGACACACCTCTCCTCCAGGAACAAAATGCAAAGAAATTGTATGGGACTGAAAATAACTGTGTGTATGCACAGTTGGGGCTAATTCTGGACCCAAAAGATACAAGGAGATGGGGGGAAAAACTCACCTGCCACTTCTGAGGAGCCTGGATCACAAACAAGCTGTTGAAAGCAAAAGCAGAGTGCTATGCATGCCCTCTGCACACAATACCACCAGAGGGGTGGGCAAGCCACTGAAGCTGTCCCTCCAGCCACCTCTGGACACACCCCTACCCTTATCCCAAACAAGGAATCAACGTGCCCCCCACCTCTGGGAGTGAGCAAAGAACCTGTTAACTTCTCGCTCCCCTCTCTCCACCCTGGCTGCAGTGGGGCCCCCAATAAAACCTTGCCTGAATTTCCTGTCTGGCTTCTTGTCTATTTCTATTGATTGGGGAAGGCCAAGAAATTGGGTCAGTAACAATCCTAATAAAATTTTATATCTATGCTTTTCATATGTACTCTCACTTCTAAAAATGTGGAATGACTTCCAACTAAAAATTAAAGAAAAAAATTCACTTATTCATTTAGAAAATATTTATTGAATGTTGATAATAGGAAAGGCTCTGTATCCAAATCTAGATATCTAGAGAGAGTGATGATTTGCTTAAAGATTCATAGCTAAGTTTCTCTGTGCCTTTAGGAGTTTATTGATTATTAGCTAATGAAGTGAAATATGAAGGGGATTAAAGATGGAAAAAGTAAATTAATACCAGATTGGGATGAACTGAGATGAAAACATTACTGATCAATGAGAAAACGAGATGCTATTTTCAATAGGTTCATTTACACATTTTTTTCGGAATACATTTTGTGAAAAGTGAGGTATAACTATGTACAAATGATCCCTTCCCATCAAGTGAACAGTCCTTGATAGTCTTATATGAAAAGGAAAATAGTTTCACTTTATTAATGTAACTGAACTTAGTTATATTATTTCCTATGAATCATCATTAGTAGACAATAGTATGAAGCTATGAAATTCACTTGAAGCATCCTCCATAAAGAATTATACTTTCTCCACTGTTCCCAACAATGGGTGTAGACCTCCTGTTACAGTCTAGCTCCAGCTGATGCTATGAAAGTCAGAGGTTGTGCGAATAAGGATAAATACTCTATTGTGGTCATTTCCCTAAATTTCTTCCTACTGTTAGTGAACAGAAGAAGATGTGCCGAGGGTTAAACACTTTTGGTGAAACCAAGTTATAGCCTGTTTTATTGTAGGGTGTCTCAAAGACCAGATGCACTGAGGCACACGCTGAGTCTTACAATGGGAATGCCTGGTGTGGTGTAGCCCCAGCTAACCTGCTCTGAGGGCAACCTTCATGGAGCATCTTGCAGGCTAGTGGTCTATCAGAACACATCCCCAAAAAACACTCTTCTGTCTGAAAATATCAGGAAAGACAGTTGTTATAAGACAAATGCCCTTCACCTTGGGCTCACTCTGCTATGCCTGGCCACCATGCTTCCTGACATTACAGGATAGTGTACAAGGCTGTCTTTGCTGGGACACCCTGGTTTCCAGTTCAGAGGCTGTGAGGCACAAAGTGGGATGTGTCTACTTGTGTTCTCCGTAACATCGCCTAACTCTGACCTCTATCCTCTAAGTTTCACATCTGACTTGCAGGGTGTCTGTGCAGGGGTTACAGGGATTCCTGCAGTTGGCAAGAGACTCGGGCTACAGACAGAGGTGAGAGATGGGGGCAAGGGTGGGGCCAGAGGTCCATCCTGCCCTTAGAGGTTGGCTGAGGGCACTAGGGGGGCAGGGATCCAGGCAGCAGGGAAACCTGGAGGAGGAGGGCTCAGCAGACCGCAGGGACAGGGGGCAGGAGGTGGTCATGACACGCTGGTTTCAGCTATAGTTCTGCAGTGGTAACAGACAGAGCTGAAGTCTCCCTGTTTTAGCACAACCACAGTTTTACCTCACCCACCCCGCAGCATGAGATGAGCCAGTGGCTTCGTGAGCAGGTCTTCTCCACATGGTGACTCCAGAGCCCAAATCCTTCACCTTAGGATGCTGCCATCTTAGCCACATGGTTTCCATGGTTACTGAGGAGGAGGGAAGGAGACACAAACCACCTAACGCCATGAGCTGGAAACTTTGGAATGAAAATCCACAACCATAACTCCATGGCCCCATCCATTTAGCCAGTCTACACTTTCCCAGGATCCAGACGTTGACCAGCACTTAGGAAATGTTCGATAAAGTCTTATTGACTGAACAGTGCAGGGTTGCTGGTTTTCAACTAAATGTATTGACTTTCCTATTTCCCTCAAACACGGAGGATATAACTCCAAAATAAAGCAGTGGACCCTCCGAGCAGGTGATTTCATGGGAGTTCAAGCTGGCACACTAATTATGCGGCCTCCCATGAAGAAGACCTACTGGGTTGTTAGCTCTTTCTCTGACTCTTCAGAGCTTGTACAGACAGGCCCCTTACCCATCCCGAACACCAGCAAATCCCCTACACCCTGCATGTGCTGCAGAATCTCTGCCAGCTGCTCCTCGGTGGCATACGTGAGCTCACCCCCACCACCACCACTGATGGGAATAACTTACAGCAACAGACATGGGAAAACAGAGATTTGAGAGTTTCCTATTCAATACACAACCACTCTTAGAAGTTAATAAATGTAAAAGGTCGAGAAAATTGAGCATGAGATTAAGGAATGTGACTGTTTCTCAAAACCCATATGATGTTGTCCAGTACAACTGCCCAAGGACTGAGGAACTGGTACGACCTGAAGCTCTGGCTCATACATTGAGCAGGTTTCCCCCACCATCCCCACGACCCAGGGAAAATTCAATCATATTATAATTACTCTTGACCAAGGTGAATGGGAGTGGTGATGGAGAAGCAGCAGAAAAGCACCCACAGTAAAGAGCTGTTTTCTCGGAAGCCCCCTGGGGCATTTTTATCCTAAAAATGATGTTCATCATTGTACTAATCTAAGAAGGCATTTTTCAGTTTTAAAGGCAGGGTTGCCCAGAGCACAAGCTCTGCAGTAATTTGATGGAGGTCTCAGGCTGTCACAATCAGCATGACTGAGTGATTTTCCATTTCAGAATGCCTTGGCAAGAGGGAAGGAATAAAATCTATGCCCAAGCTTATGGCTAAGAAGTAATCACAAGTAATCACTATTCCCATCACTGCCTCCCTCTTAGCCTTAGGTGGGCTGCAGAGCCTGGTCTCTGAGACTCCAGGCAATGTCTCAGAGTGGTCCAGGCTCTGCAAAAGGACTTCCTCTCCTGCCCACTCCTGGTTGAGACAGATCAGCACAGACACCCCTGGGTGTACCCCCTGGGGTTTCCCTTAGTTTGCAGGGACTCAGTTAGCCTTATTCGCTGAATTAAACAATCGAGTGTTTGATGCCCTCCACACAGGGTAATAGGGCTTCGCTTGTGGCTCAGCTGCCTGCAATGAAGGAGACCTGGGTTTGATCCCTTGGTTGGGAAGATCCCCTGGAGAAGGAAAAGGCTACCCATTCCAGTATTCTGGCCTGGAGAATTCCATGGACTGTCCATGGGGTCAGAGTCAGACATGACTGAGCGACTTTCACTTCACTTTCACACAGGGTAATCAGAGAAACATGGCTGACGATTCCTGCCTTCAAGGCTCTTACAAGCTCGCTGGAGAGATGAGGACAAACACAGGGCATCCACCGTTTTCCCAAATCATGCTAGGTAGCGGCTGTTCCAGGGCTGAAGACCTGCATGATAAAACAGTCGCTGGTGTGACCTTCACCAGCAAATCACTGAAACTGGCCCATGTTCCCCCTTCTACTTCAAAGATGTCCGAGCCCGGCCTCCTGGGGGCAGGAGATGCCTCCCCTCTCCCACCGCTCATTCTGCAGTCCCCAGCCCCACCCGCACTGTGCTGAAACCCCTGTCCTCCGGACCTCAGCCACTGCAGTGGGCACCAAGGATGCCCCCTCCCCTGTGACTCCTTCCACGGTCAGACCTAGTCCCAGGCAGCCTTGGGGATCAGAGTCTGACACAGCCCTTAGCCAAGCTAACTGTCCTGCCACTGGATTAGGTTGTTTTAGTTTATTCCAGTTCCTCTTTTACTCTTAAAACATGGTGTACATCCCCTTTGTTTTTAATTAATTTATTTTTAATTGAAGGATAATTGCTTTACAGAATTGTGTTGCTTTCTGTCAAGCATCAACATGAATCAGCCATAGGTATACATATGTCCTCTCCTTCCCCTTTGTTTTGACAGAAAACAAGTTTGCATCCCTCTTAAAACCCACCCCTCCCTCTCCATATAGTCAAAGCTATGGTTTTCCCAGTAGTCATGTATGGATGTGAGAGCTGAACTATAAAGAAAGTTGAGCACCAAAGAACTGATGCTTTTGAACTGTGGTGTTGGAGAAGACTCTTGAGAGTCCCTTGGACTGCAAGGAGATCCAACCAGTTCATTCCAAAGGTAAACAGTCTTGAATATTCATTGGAAGAATTGATGCTGAAGCTCCAATACTTTGGCCACCTGATTCGAATAACTGACTCATTTGAAAAGACCCTGATGCTGGGAAAGATTGAAGGCAGGAGGAGAAGGGGATGACAGGGGAAGAGATGGTTGGATGGCATCATTGACTCAATGAACATGAGTTTGAGCAAGCTCCGGGAGTTTGTGAAGGACCGGGAAGCCTGCTGTGCTGCAGTCCATGGGGTCCCAAAGAGTCAGACACAACTGAGTGACTGAACTCCCTCTCCGCCAACCTGTAGGCCCTAGGCTAAGTATAAGCGTTTCAATATCTCTTTAGAGGGTAAATACCAACCCCTGGCCACAAAGCCCATATCTTTGTTGAAAACCCTGAGCGCAGGTGTTGGGGGTCAGCTCAGCAGCTTAGGGGCACCCCCTCTGTGGTTCTGTCTTCTCCGGGTCCCAGGGGACCAGCCACAGCCTCAGCATCCTGTCTTCATTCAGCTGTTTTTAAGGGCAGAAGGTATAGACCCTTCTGCCCACACAGCAATCTCTTACTGGGAAAGCAGGCTATCCCCCAGCCCCCCGGAAGGCCTCCCTTCACCAAAAGAAACAAGATAGTGATTCTGTTGGCAAGGAAGGTGGGTGAACGTGAGTCAACAACAGCGTCTGCCACCCTCAGCCAAGGTGTCTGTGGCCACAGGTGAGGACTGTCCCTTTAGTAATACTTTTTTCTTTTTTTGGTGGGAAGGGGGAGCTCTTTTAGTGTTAATGTAAACAGTGACACTTTTGTTTTTATAAAATAATTAAGCTGATGTCTTTAAAAAAAATTACATTGGCTGAAGCAGTGTTAATTTATTTTATTGTAAAATAAGACTGGTGCTTTGGGCTTTGTTAACCAAGAGAAGGGGAAATTGGGGTGGGAAATTAGTGATATTGGATGGATGGCTGCCTGGCCAGGAGCTTCTAGAGGGACGAGGAGGACTAACGGAGTGGCAGGTGGCGGGGGAGCTTGGATATCCCTTAAAGACACTGAATTTTACCATGGCATTGGAACTCTTGGCAAAGAAAAGCAGGAAAAAGTTTTCTGCTATCAATGATTTGTTATTTCCCAAGGCCAACTGGGAAGTCATTTCAGCTGCCAGCCAGCTCATAAACTCCATTTCTTACTACACCAACTTCCTAACTTGAGAAACCCCGGGAACTCAGGGTGGGCAGACAGAGAACCGCACAGAACTTCCTCCAGCAGCTCAGAACCTGCGTGAAAGGGACCATTTTACACAGATGTCCTCGACTTTGCCACAGATTGTCCCTGATTCTATAGAGAGGGTCGGGAGATGCAGGGTCTACTTGGGAATGAGAGCCACCAGATTCCGTCACACGCCTAAAGACGACGGCATTTTCACAGGGCTCCTCAGGTCCGGGGCCAGATTGGAAAAACTGTGAGAACCTGGTGAGGAGGGAGGGAGACCAATGGGGAGTCCTGCGTTGAGGCCTGGAAAATGAACAGATAGACTGTGCCTGGTAATTTTGCTCTGAAGTGAGGCCTGCGTGGGTGTGCTGGCCGAGGACTGGCCTCAGGCCTGTGCTGGGCAGACCCCACCTCCTGCACAGCAGTGCTTCTCACAGTTCGGCAGCACCAGAATCGCCTGGAGCTCCTGCCGGGACTCACATGGCTGGACCCCAGCTCCAGGGCTTCTGATTCCATGGTTCTGGGGTGCGGCCTGAGAACTGGCATTGCAAACAAGTTCCCAGGGGACACAGTTGCTGCTGGTCTGGGGACCACACTTTGAGAACCACTCTCCACAGCCTCCTTCTGGCAGTCCTTTCCAGTGGGGACCATGCTTCCTTGCTCGTGGGTCTGAAATGACAGCCAGTTACAACCTTGCTTCACCTTATTTGAAAACCCAAGGGATGAATTTCTCCCTAACTCTTTGGTCAGAACTCTTCTCGAGGCCATCTGGCTTCTTATTTGCATTTGCTCTCACTGAGGATGGTCCCTTCTCCCCCCGGCACGTGATAGAGAGTGTCTAGCCTCGTCCTGGGGGGTGTCTCCCTTCAATGTCCAACAGAGACCAGTGAAGCTAAGCTCTCTGGGTCATGGGATTTCCCTGCCCCTGCCAGCAGCTTCCAGTCTCTATCTCAGGGTTAACACACATGTGTGCCCTTTTCTACTCCCTGGCACCATCTTACCATTTTTCACATGCCCCTTATCTTCTCACAATAGATCTATCAAAATATCAAAGGTCTTATTATCCCATTTTATGGATGAGAAAATGAAATAGGTGAAGAAATTCACCTAAAGGATTAGACCCCCAGGTCTGTTCCTTGAGGACAGCCCCAGCATCGGGACTAATTTTCCTGCACCTTGCTCTAGTGCAGACCTAAAAAAAGGATTACCAATGTCTGGGGAGAAGCTGGACTTCAAGAACTCCAAAAGCACACAGAGAAGGAGAAATACATTGAAAATGTTGCAGCAAGATGGAAAACCAGAATTCCTCATGTGACGGAAGTAAGAGCCCTCCTTCATGTTGAGGGAGAGTCTCAACATGCTTTGCCATTTTGGCCAGAGTGAGTTGAGCTGGTCGCTTCACTCTCCCGAGACTGCAGATGAAAAGATGGGGCAAGACCCCAGGTGTTCTGATCTCAGGTCCTGAAAGCCCCCAAATGGACCAGAACATCAGGCCCTAGGGGGCCCCACAGGAGGGGCTGAGTGGGCTCTGGGAGACTCGGTCTCTGCTGCCCCACAACCCAGTCCTCAACTGTCTCTAGAGTCTGTGCTTCTAATTTATGCAGCATTTGAAGAAGGACAATGGCAGGTTTTGTTTCTTCGTTTTTTTGTTTTTGTTTTTTTAAAAAAAGCAATTTGAAAAATCACCACATAGATAGATCTCTGGTGTCCACAATTTATGTCAAGAAAAAAATGGAATGCAATCATCAAACACAAAAGTAAACACAAACGTTGGGCCCATTCTTCAAGACTTCAAGGTCAACTGTCTGATGACCTCTTCTGAAGCAGTGCTGGCTGCTGGTTCCCTGGTTCACAGGAGCCGTGAGGAGAGCCTGGCTAGTTCAGCTCAGTTCAGTTCAGTCATTCAGTCGTGTCCAACTCTTTGGAACCCCATGGGCTGCAGCATGCCAGGCCTCCCTGTCCATCATCAACTCCCAGAGTTTACTCAAATTCATGTCCATTGAGTCAGTGATGCCATCCAACCATCTCATTCTCTGTCATCCCCTTCTCCTGCCCTCAATCTTTCCCAGCATCAGGGTCTTTTCCAGTGAGTCAGTTCTTCAAATCACATGGCCAAAGTATTGGAGCTTGAGCTTCAGCATCAGTCCTTCCAATGAATACTCAGGACTGTTTACCTTTAGGATGGACTGGCTGGATCTCCTTGCAGTCCAAGGGACTCTCAAGAGTCTTCTCCAACACCACAGTTCAAAAGAATCAATTCTTTGGTGCTCAGCTTTCTTTACAATCCAGCCCTCACATCCATACATGACTACTGGAAAAAACCATAGCTTTGACTAGACGGACATTTGTTGGTAAAGCAATGTCTCTGCTTTTTAATATGCTATCTAGTTTGGTCAGTTTTTCTTCCAAGTAACAAGTGTCTTTTAATTTCATGGCTGCAGTCACCATCTGCAGTGGTTTTGGAGCTCAAGAAAATAAAGTCTGTCACTGTTTCCATTATTTCCCCATCTATTTGCCATGAAGTGGTGGGACTGGATGCCATGATCTTAGTTTTCTGAAGGTTGAGTTTTAAGCCAACATTTTCACTCTCCTCTTCCACTTTCATCAAGAGGCTGTTCAGTTCTTCTTCACTTTCTGCCATAAGGGTGGTATCATCTGCATATCTGACGTTATTGATATTTCTCCTGGCAATCTTGATTCCAGCCTAAGCTTCATCCAGCCCAGCATTCTGCATGATGTACACTGCATATAAGTTAAATAAGCAGGGTGACAATATACAGCCTTGATGTACTCCTTTCCCAATTTGGAACCAGTCTGTTGTTCCATGTCCAGTTCTAACTGTTGCTTCTTGACCTGCATACAGATTTCTCAGGAGGCAGGTCAGATGGTCTGGTATTCCCATCTCTTGAAGAATTTCCCACAGTTTGTAGTGAACCACACAGTCAAAGGCTTTGGTGTAGTCAATAAAGCAGAAATAGATGTTTTTCTGGAACTCTCTTGTTTTATCAATGATCCAGCAGATGATGGCAATTTGATCTCTGGTTCCTCTGCCTTTCTAAAGCCAGCTTGAACATCTGGAAGTTCACAGTGCATGTATTGTTAAAGCCTGGCTTGGAGAATTTTGAGCAATACTTTGCTAGTGGGTGAGTTGAGTGCAATTGTGCGGTAGTTGAGCATTCTTTGGCATTGCCTTTCTTTGGGATTGGAATGAAAACTGACCTTTTCCAGTCCTGTGGCCACTGCTGAGTTTTCCAAATTTGCTGGCATATTGAGTGCAGCACTTTCACAGCATCATCTTTCAGGATTTGAAATAGCTCAACTGGAATTCCATCACCTCCACTAGCTTTGTTCATAGCGATGCTTCCTAAGGTCCACTTGACTTCACATTCCAAGATGTCTGGCTCTAGATGAGTGATCACACCATCATGATTATCTGGGTCATGAAGATCTTTTTTGTATAGTTATTCTGTGTATTCTTGCCACCTCTTCTTAATATCTTCTGCTTCTTTTAGGTTCGTACCATTTCTGTCCTTTATTGAGCCCATCTTTGCATGAAATGTTCCCTTGGTATCCCTAATTTTCTTGAAGAGATCTCTAGTGGATTACAAACATGCATGAGTACGCTGTATCCACTCTAACACTTGAGTAGGAACGTTCAATACCACTGTCCAAAAGAGTTGGGTAATCTGGCGATTTCAGATGCCACAGGGACATGTAGACACCTAAAGAGCTGTGGTTTCTCTTCAAGGCCCATAACACACACTAGAGGCTACAACAACAACCTTACCAAGGCTCAGACTGCAAGCCAGCAGTTACATCCAAGGAGACACAGTGTTAGGGATCTTGGCAGATGGGAAAGTTCAAGGGAGGCTGCCTTAACGCCTGTGATGTAGGATTAGAGAGACAGGGGGATAACGACTTTGGGTCTGAGGATAAGAAAATGAGGTGAGACCTACAGGTTAGGGAAGCCTGCTAAACTCAGTGGGCAGTTGGTGCCTGGCAATAATTCCTCTCTCTGCCCACGGCCAAGGTATGGGGGAAAAAACACATAAGCAAGCTCTTTGATCTTGATATTTTTATTTTTCATATTTGTTTTAATATTATTGAAGCCCGCCAGGCTCCTCTGTCCATGGAATTCTCCAGGCAAGAATACTGGAGCCGGTCACCATTCCATTCTCCAGAGGATCTACCTGACCCAGGGACAGGACCCGGGTCCTTTGCACTGCAGGCAGATTCTTTACCATCTGATCCACCAGGGAAGCCATATGTATGTAAACTACATCTAATAAAGATGTGACTTCAACCAGCAGTACCTGAGAGGCCATAGGCGTTTTTGTTTTTGACCAAAACTCACTGAAAATGGAGGAGGAGAGAGAAAAAAGTAAGGGAAGGGAGAGTAGGGAAGGAGGAAGGAGGAGGGAGGGAGGGAGGGAGGGAGTGGGGAAGAGGAATTAGCCACGCCACCTTGTAAAATGTAAGAATGGCCCACCTGCCATCTTCAGATCACTGGAGTACGTGAGGGAAGATAGCACAAATGTTGCCTTTTCTTGAAAACTCTGAGAAAAGAGCAAACGCACAGGTTCTTACTACAGGAGCCTGGTTTCTGGGGCCATGGGGATGGACAGTAAATATTGAATTACCTGATAATTACTGAATTGCCTGACCCTCCTAGGGACATTCAACTCCTGCTAGTGACACCACCCCTGGGCCCAGGACTTATGCCCTCAGGATTTCCCAGGTTTAGGCAGAAGCCCCAGTGCACAGGGACATAGCTCACAGCCTGAGAAGGGATGGGTTTGCCAGTGATTGACCCTCTTGCCATCAAGTCACTCTGGGGACCAGTAGGAGCTGGCAGTCACCAAAGCTTTGTTCCAAAGGCCCCAAAAGGCCAGCAGAGGAGGGAAGACACCAACAGAGAACAAGGCTTTCAATTTCTCCTCCCTGTAAATTGGTCATCAAATAGCTACCCCAGCGGGGTCGGGAAACGAGATTGAACCAGTAGCCCCACGAGTGATGACCTGGTGGCTTGGCTAGACCCAGAGTCTACGGAGCAGGAAAACCTTCAGTTATTCCCATCAACAGGACTTGGACGATGACGGAGCTTCGTAGCTAAGTCTTGGCAGCTGCGACCATGCGTTGGGGCTGTGCAAGCCAGAGCCGAGGTACAACACTGCAGTGTGCCGGGTGTGTCCACATTCTATTTCCTTCTCAAGATTAAACACTCTTGCTCTGCACGCCTCTGCTCACAGCCTTCTGGGTATAAATGTATGAAATGTGTGCATCCGCTGTCTGTTTCAAGTTGAAAGGAGAGCAAAAATAAGATGATATTTTTAGATGCTGGGAGAGACAGACTGGATGGGGTTGAGAATGAAGGCAAATTCCAGAGACCAAGTGAGCAGATGCTTTTCTTAAATGCAAATAGTCCGACAAACCACCGGGAAGTGATGTGCTGTCGGAGGATGGACTGTCACGAGACACTTAGTCCCTGCCAGTCTTTTTCTTCATATTCCTGCGCAAACTCAGGAAAGTCCTTGAGAATCTTAAATCCATTATTTAAATTAAACTTGGTCTTCCATCCGGTTGGAGTGGAGTCCAGCCTGGTGTCGAGAGAAGAGCTTTGGTGAGCATGGCAAGAATTCTTGTTTCAAAACACCCAGACCTTAAATGACAACAGGAAGAATGTTTACCTCTGAGTTCGATCATCCACCTTGTCATCTACATTTTCGGCGTCTTGTTTATAGATCTAAACAATCTAATTTTTAAAAATACTTACTGAATTTCTTTTATACACAGATGCTTTACCAAAGTAAACATTTTCAATTAATGGAAAAATCAAAGCTGAATAAGAGAGATGTCCCTCTCCAAGAAAACTGGTGTCGTCCAGTGGAGGAGACAGCCACACAAACCCTGACACCACCGGGTGGTAAGGAGGAAACAGTTGTGAGATACGATGCCAAGAACGTGGGCTTTGGAGCACCTATCCTGTCTTTTTCTTCCCTTTGACTGCACCCTTCAATGTGTGAGATCTTAGTTCTCCAGCCAGGGATGGAACCTGTGCCCCTGCAGTGGAAGCACCAAATCCTAATCAATTGTACCTACTATTGCTAATAACAGGCCTAACAGACTTTTCCGGTAGCTCAGATGGTAGAGTCTGCCTGCAATGTGGGAGACCAGGGTTGGGAAGATCTCCTGGAGAAGAGAATGGCAACCCACTCCAGTATGCTTGCCTGGAGAATTCCATGGACAGAGGAACCTGGCAAACTATAGTCTATGGGGTCACAGACACGACTGAGTGACTGACACTTTCTAAGTTATATTTTGTCTGAAGACTTTTTGAGTCCTTCTCAACCAGAGTTCCAGGAAATTAAGTTCTAATGCCCTCAAGCATCAGCTAAATGTAGTGGATTGCATTCTCCCTAGGTGTCCAGAATTGTATTAGCTAGTGTTGCTTTTTTCCTTGGAGGAATTCAGAAAAATTTCTCCAAGCATTATCTGTGGGACTTACTTAAATTGAGAATGGCTGAGTGAGGCCGTCCTGTTTAGAAAGACATTTTTACAGTAGGTCCTTATCACAGGGAACTCTGCTCAATACTCTGTAATGGCCTATATGGGAAAAGAATCTAAAAAGAGTAGATATGTGTATGTGTATAATGGATTCACTTTGCTGTATACCCAAAACCAACAAAACATTGTAAATCAACTATATCCTAATAAATTTTTTTTTAAAGAAAGATATTTTTAAAGCATCAGAAATAAGAAGACAAAGCCTTATGTTCTTCATGGGTATTTAAAGTCTGTCAGGTACTCAACAAAGTTTCAAGAATCTTGTTAGGAATGGACAGAAAATCACTTAGCTTTGGCACAACACTTGTCCTCCAACAACAATAAAAAATGGCTAAAATAATGCACCGAGAACAATACAGTCACAAACTAAAACGCATTCCTTTGTTAGCAGACACTCAGAGAATGCACCGCTGAAGAGACAAGCATTTGAACGAGCCTTGGCAGTGCAGGAGGTTATAAACAGATCAAGCACAGATGTTGCTAACAAGCTGCAGCGTCTGGGGTTTGACAGATTGGTTTCAGTAATGAAATCCACAAGAGGCACTTTCGGAGCGCAACTACAGTAAAGATGTGCAAGGAAAGATATAATCTCAACAACTGACTTTTGGGTATTAAATACAAGATCTTGTGAGATTAAAAGAGAATTCTGGGGTGAGGCTGTCAAGATAATACTACGTGGAAGACACACTCATTCCTCATTCATAGGCAAAGACCTACAGTAGGTTTGTTGCAGCCAAAAGTGTGCCAAGGACTACAGGATGTCAGCAATATGGGCAGACATGTAAGATTAAGACCTTTAAGATGAAGTCGAATTTTTGTGTGTCTTTTGAGGGGGGGTCTGCACCTCGCAGCTTGCAGGATCTTTGTTCCCAGACCAGAGATTAAACCTGGGGCCACAGCAATAAAAGTGCTCAGTCCTAATCACTGGACTGCTAGGGACGTCTCTGAAGTAGAATTTTTATAATACTGTATCATAGAAGGAGACTGTGATGAACTGATGCTTGTTCCCAAAATTCATATGTTGAAGTTCTAACCCCCAGTGGATGATATTTGAAGGTAGGACTTGGGAGACCATCAGGTTTAGGTGAAGTCATGAACATGAACCTCCCTTGATGGATTTCATGCCTTTATCAGAAGAGTAAGATAAACAAGAACACGCTGTCTCCACGACCATCAACCACCGGAAATGCAGAAGCACACAGCCATCCACAAGCCAGCACACAGACCCTCAGCAGACACCATGCATCTGCCCACATATTGATCTTGGATTTCCCAGCTGCCGGGACAGTAAGACATAAATTTCCAGTGCTTAAGCCACCCAGTCTGTGGCACTTTGTTACAGCAGCCTGAGCAGACCAAGGGACCCACTTTGGAACTTGCTTGTGTCCCGTACAGATTTGTATGTTATTTCACAGCAAAGGGCTTAAAAGATGTGACAGACTTAACAATGGGTGCTACATTTCTTTTGTAAAAGACAAGTGCTTCAGGTTTGCTGACCTTTCCAGAGATGACAAGTGGCTGTCACTATTTTGCTATCTAACAAATATTTCTATTTAAAAGATGTTCCACACATGTCCAATCAAGGTGAAGATGACATTTAAGCAAAGTGAAAAGAAACTGTTTTTTAAAAGAGAAGTATGCTTCTGAAGGCAGCATTTTCATCAAAGATGTTGGGGGTATGTTCCCAACACTGTGTGATATTTTTTAATCATGTGTGTTGCTGTAAAAACTCTGCTCCCTCCATACTCTGAAAACTTGGAATAGCTTCTGATAACCTTTTAAACAACCTTCCAAACAGAGAATGTCACCAGCTTAGAAACAATTTGTTCAAGATACACAAACACAACACCCTCTGATGAGTTTGCAAAAACAAGCAAACTTGGTTTGTTTGTCATCAAGGAGGAATCCAATTTGCCAGAAACATCTCAACAGGAATCTTTGCAAAGTTGGTGGACAGACTGAAAGTTGTGTATTGTGATTCGGTAGGTTTAGCCCACACTGCATTTATTCTATTTAATTCAACTTCATATGAAATTGCTACTATGAAACCAGTTTGGACAAACAAAATTGGAAATTTCATATGATTTGAATATATATATATATATATATATATATATATATATATATATATATATATATATATATATTTGTGTGGCATCTAGTGGTCTAGAGTCCTGTGGCTTTCCTGAGACAGGAACTTGAACCTCACAACCCATCCATCTCCACTGAGGTGAATTAGGAGTTGGGGACCTCAACCAGGACCACAAAGAGCCAAAGACCTTGTGTCTCGGTCCCTGATGGGCCTGGGAACTGCATGGCTTATTAAATGCCTCCAGGGCCTAAGACAGAGAAGAGGTTGTAATGGTGTTTGGAGGTGAGGTCTTTGGGAGGTTATTGGTTTAGATGAGGTCATGTGAATGGGGCCACATCATGGGATTAGGAAGAGGAAGAGACACTAGAAGCTCAGAGACCCCTTACACAGTAATAGCAAGAAGTTCTGTGTGACGGTGAGAGAAAGAGATGCACCCAGCAGTTGAAGGAGGACACAGTGATGGAGCTGGAGGTCAGTGACCTGCAGGAGTCAGTGGACAAGAGCCACATGGGATGAAATACATGATAGAGAAATAAGACCAGAGAATGGAATGTGTCTCTAAGAAGGAAAACTCAGCTTTCCACGTATGGAGGGAAAAACCCAGCTCTTCCTTATAACATCTTTCTTTCCTGTGGGTCTATTTTACACACAAACCACATCACTCTGGTCACCAAATGTGTCCAGGTTTTGCCCCACCCCAAGCAATTCTCTGTGACACCAGCTAGGTGTCCTACAGTTTGACCCAATTCTAGTACCATCTGCCTGGAAATACTTTCAGATTGCACAAGTTAAAGGCTCAGTCCCAGAGACTTCTTCCACCCCACCTCAGAGACCAGTCTCAGGCAGGAGGTCCCCAGGTGACCCACAACTTCCATCCAATCTGGCTACAAATCAGAGGGTCCAACGACCTCCTCCTCGGGTTCAATCAACTTGTTCAAGGAGCTCAAAGAACTTACATTTGGCAGTTTATTAAAGTGTATGATAAAAGAGATGGATGAAGAGCTGAATGAAGAGAAACTTGGGTGAGAGCTGGGAGGGTCCTGAGCACAGGAGAGCCTCTGTCCCTGTGAAGTTGGGGTGCATCACCCCCCATGTGGATGTACCCCATAAGCTCTCCAACCCCGTTTTGGGGATTTTATGGCAGCTTCATCCTTTAATATGATGGATCACTGACTCCATTTCAGTCCTTCCCCCTTATCTGGAAGGTGGAGAATGAACTGAAAATTCCAAGCTTCTAATCGTGACTCGTTCTTCCAAGTGACCAGCCCTGCTCCAGGAGCTCACCCAGTCACCTCATTTAAACAAAAGACGCTCCTATGAATCAGGAAATTACAAGGGTTTCAGGAGCCCTGTGGCAGGAACCAGGGTCAAAGACCAATATACATATTTCATATTACAAATCAAAGTGCATGGCCTCCCTTGATCCCTCATCTCTGGACACCTTGGCCCTCTGCAGTCTCCTGGAACTGATACGAAATCCTGAAGTAAAATGAAAAGAAACTCTGAAATGACCAAGCACAAGTTCCTGCAGCCCGGCCAAACATAAAAGAGAAATTAACTCTGTTAAAGACAAGTTAGAGAAAGTGGCATTTCTTGCTCACCTGAATTGTTTGGCTTGAGATTGCAGCCCTTCAGTGGGCTTCAGCCCTTGGGGGAGGCAGAGGCCCCTTCCCAATGGAAGTGTTCCCTCTTCCATCCTGAACAAGAATTCCTTGGGAGCAGAGATTAAGAGGACAATGGAGCCCTCTCAACTACACTAAGGGCTTTCAGAAGATGCCTTTGGTGTGGAATCTGAAGGGAAAGATGTGATCCTGTAGCAGAGGTGGGTGAAAGGGTCTGTAGTTTTTCAGGTAGCCCAGCTTATATAGCAAATGCCTCCAAGTTATCATGTCTCTTCTGTGAGCCCTAGACTGCCTTCAAATTCTTCAAAATAAATGCAGCATTTGATGAGAACAGACAACTTTGGAAGAGATAAAAAATCAGAGTTGTAGGCCTTCCATAGATCTTCCTAGCTTTCCTGGCTATGTTTCCACTGGGGACAGACAAGCACAAAAGCAGCCGTAATCAGAAGTATTGACTCTAGTGTGGAAAGCATTTTTCATCCATCTCTGAAATTATATTATCAAGCAAGGAAAGCAAATAGAACAAGCTTTCTTGTTGATTGCGACTATAAAAATGGATGTGGTGTTATGGACCATAGATTTTTAGGGAACTCACTTCTGTCTTACTAAAATATCTTCCTCTAGGTAGCCCCTGTCAGGCTGAATACTCATGGCTGATGTGTGAGCTCCCCAGCCAAGACACGTGTATGCCAGTGCAAAGATTTAGTAATTTCTGGGACATTTTCTGATTTTTTTTTTAAAGGGCTTCCTGGAAAATTCCTAGAAACACAGTTCACAATAGGTATATGTGTTAGGTGGTAGCTACCTTCCTTTAGTAAGTTGTAGGTGACTCAGTCCCTAGAACTGAGGGAGGTGATAGGGACACATGATAAATGAAATAAAATTCAAGCTTTTGTTGACTTAGAGCCTTTCAGGCAATACAGACACAGAGACAAACTCCTGATGCACCACGGAAGGGACACTGGGAGAGCGGAAAGCATTGGATATTAGAGTGCCACAGGAGGAAACTGGCAGACCCGGAAGGCTTCCCAGAAGAGGAAGCATCTAACCCAAGTCAGACAAGTTAAATGGGAATTCCTTAGCAAGACACATAGAATGGATGAAGGTTGGAAGGTTTGTGAGGTTTGGGGGAATTTGCAAAAATCTCAATACAGTGTATGAGGTACATGAAGTTTTTCTCCAGGAATGTTTATGGAGGTATAATTTACATACAATAATATGTACCATTTTTAAATAATAATCAGCTTATAAAAAAGAACAAAAGGATGCCATTTTCAGCAAGGATGCCATTTTCTAGAGATTGTCATACTAAGTGAAGTTAAGTCAGAAAGAGAAAGACAAATACCAAACGATATCAATTATATGTGGAATCTAAAATATGACACAAATGAAACTATATGAAAAAGAAACAGACTCACAGACACAGCGAACAGACTTGTGGTTGCCAAGGGGGAGTGGATAGGGAGAGGGGTGGACCAGGAGTTCGGATTTACAGATGCAAACGATTACATTTAGAATGGATAAACAAGGTCCTACTGTAGAACACAGGGAACGATATTCAATATCCTGTGATAAACCATAATGGAAAAGGATTTTAAAAAGCGTGTATATATGAGCATAACTGAATCATTTTGCTATACACAGCAGAGAATGGCACAACACTGTAAATCAACTGTACTTCAATTTTAAGTACCATTTTTAGTGCATAGTTCTATGAGTTTTGACATATACATATGATGATGTTACCACCACAGTCAAACTGTAGAATAGCTCCATCACCTCTAATTTCCCTCCAGTGCCCCTCTGTAGCCAGCACCCTCCCCTGACTCTCTACCCTGGCAGCCACTGATCGGTTTTCTGTCCCAGTGGTTTGTCTTTTCCAGAATGTCATATCGATGGAATCATACTGTGTGCAGTCTTGTGAGTCTGTCTCCTTTCACTGAGCACAATGCGTATGAGATTCATCCATGTTGTTTTGTAGATATACATGGATGTTTTCAGAAACTCAAGGCTACAGATATTTGACATTTACGCTAATCATCTGATCCTAAAAATCTAAATTGTGATAAAGTTTTAATTACCAAGAAGATTCTCAGAGGGGATTCTGCAAGAGTGGCTGCTTACATGCATGGATATTCACCTCCATTCCCATCTTCTCATCTTCCCATCTGGAATAACAAGACTCACCGAGTACAACCAAAGGTCACATTAAAAGAAAAGGTCTTTGCCTGCCCCAATTCACCCTCAGAAAGCCTGCCTACTCCACAGACTCATGTGAATCCAGAGGGGAAATTCACGTGGAAATGCAATGACACAGTCCCCATGGATTGTGGGGCTGGGGGAGTGCTATGACTTGTCCCCAAGGAGATCCAGGGGCAGAGAGGTTTCTGCCATTTTCCAGTAGAGTGAGCACTTTTCCAGGTTTTTCACCCCCACCTCATTAGAGGAAAATAGCCAGTTGAAACACCAGAGTTATAACCTCTACGAATTCTAAAGGATATGCATCCAGAGATGAGTGAGAACCATTTGAGAGAGAGATACTTACACTTGGGGAAAAGTTGGGACCCCCTGGGGAGGCTTAAAAGTTGCTGATGCTTGAATACTACCCCTAGAGATTCTTCATTAATTGGTTTCACTGTGTCCTGGGCTTGGGGATTTTTTAAACCTCCTGGAGTAATTCTCATGTGTGGCCAAGGTTGAAAACTGCCAAATTAAGGAAATACAGCAACCTGAGGGAGAAGACTAAATTTAACAAGTAGAAGAGATGAATACTGTCAAAAGAGAGCTAATGGAAGAGAAAGATGAACTTAAATCAATAGCAAGAGAGAGCCCCCAAGAGCATTCAAGTTAACACAACCAAAAACATTTTCTAGAGCTAGAATGCTTATTTCTGAAATTACAGGTTCAGGAGACAAATTGAGAAGAAATAGTCTCTGTAGAGAACCAAATTACTGTTTTGGAAGGTCAAGTGGAAGAAGTATTTTATAAATGATGTGGAATTCATAAGGAACTAAGAAAAGAGACTTGGAGGACAGGCCAGGATATGTGAATGTGAATAATAAAAGATTACTAGAAGGGAAAAGCGGAACAAATAAGGAAGTAGTAAAAAAGGAAGGAAATCATAAAAGAAAATCTCTCTGGGAAGAAAAATGTTTTGAGTCTTCAGGTTATAGGAGTGACAGAAGCCCAAATAAAATTAATCATAATTTTTTTTTCAAAAAACTCAAACCTCCCATTTATATTTCCTGATGAGATTCTTGAATTCCAATTATGGAAAAGAAAATACTACATGCTTATAGAAAGAAATGACAAATTACTTCCAATGGAAAAAAAGATTGGCTGGCATTAGCCACCTTGCAATACTGGAGGTAAGATTGTGAGAAGATGTTTAAGGGTGACTGAAAGAGGGCACAATCTCAAGAATCCTACCCCTGGACAAAAAACCAACCACCTGTCAAGGGAAGATATTTTGTATATGAAGAGACTCAGAAAGTCTATGGGAAAAAGGTGTAATCCTTCCATCAAACTATTCCAGATCATAGAAAAAGATGGAAAATATTCCAAATCCATTCAGTGAAGCTACCTTAGCCATACTAGGAAAGCCTCTATGTAGGATGTCCAAAAACAGAAACAAAACAAAACACTATCTAGGTTAACTTTATTTACAAATACACAGGCAGAAAAAGTTATCAGTGAAACATTCAAAGTTGAATCTATCAGTATATTAAAGGAATGATAAACCATGACTCCAGAGGATTTATTCCAGGGCTATAAAAATTATGTAATTCCCAGATGTACATATTTTTTTTAGTGGATAAATTAATTTCATATGGAATTTAGGCAATATAAATCACAATCTCAGCAGACTTTTTGTAGCTATAAATGAGTTGATTCTAAAATATGTATAGAAAGGCTAAGGAACTAGAATGGCCAAGTCATTTTTAAAAAGAATAAATTAGAGGAATCATGCTGTCTGACTGGAAGACCTACTTTTAGTAAAACTATAGTAATTAAGGCAGTAGAACAAAACAAGGCAGTAGAGACCAAAAAGAGACCCACACAAAAAGACCAAGAGATTTTTGACAGACTTTAGAGCAAAATTAAAAGGCGAAAGCAACCTTTTGAGCCTTTAAAAAATGTAATATCTCAAGGATATTCAAATTAACATAATAATTCTTGAGCTACATTTAAAATTATGATACATAAATACTATGCTATACTATAGAGTCGTTTTAAAGATGTACCTATCATAAATCAGATGTTAGAGAGATCTATATAATAGTAAGAATTCCTACATTTTATTCGAAGTGGTAAAATACTGATTCTAAGTAAACTGAAAAATTAAGTATGTATATTGTAATCCCCTGTTCAGTTCAGTTCAGTTGAGTCGCTCAGTCATTTCCTGCTCTTTGCGACCCCATGAATCGCAGCACGCCAGGCCTCCCTGTCCATCACCAATTCCCAGAGTTCACTCAAACTCACATCCATTGAGTCAGTGATGCCATCCAGCCATCTCATCCTCCGTCGTCCCCTTCTCCTCCTGCCCCCAATCCCTCCCAGCATCAGGGTCTTTTCCAATGAGTCAACTCTTCGCATGAGGTGGCCAAAGTACTGGAGTTTCAGCTTCAGCATCATTCCTTCCAAAGAAATCCCAGGACTGATCTCCTTTAGAATGGACTGGTTGGATCTCCTTGCAGTCCAAGGGACTCTCAAGAGTCTTCTCCAACCCCTCAGTTCAAAAGCATCAATTCTTTAGTGCTCAGCTTTCTTCACAGTCCAACTCTCACATCCATACATGACCACAGGAAAAACCAGAGCCTTGACTAGATGGACCTTTGTTGGCAAAGTAATCTGCTTTTGAATATACTATCTAGGTTGGTCATAACTTTCCTTCCAAGGAGTAAGCGTCTTTTAATTTCATGGCTGCAATCACCATCTGCCGTGATTTTGGAGCCCAAAAAAATAAAGTCTGACACTGCTTCCACTGTTTCCCCATCTATTTGCCATGAAGTGATGGGACCAGATGCCATGATGTTCGTTTTCTGAATGTTGAGCTTTAAGCCAACTTTTTCACTCTCCTCTTTCACTTTCATCAAGAGGCTTTTTAGCTCCTCTTCACTTTCTTTCATAAGGGTGGTATCATCTGCATATCTGAGTTATTGATATTTCTCCCAGGAATCTTGATTCCAGCTTGTGCTTCTTCCAGCCCAGCGTTTCTCATGATGTACTCTGCATAGAAGTTAAATAAGCAGGGTGACAATATACAGCCTTGACGTACTCCTTTTCCTATTTGGAACCAGTCTGTTGTTCCATGTCCAGTTCTAACTGTTGCTTCCTGACCTGCATATAGGTTTCTCAAGAGGCAGGTCAAAGCAGCCTCTACATTATCTAAGAATGAGTCAACATAGACAAATTAAAATGGAATATTTTAAAATGTTCCAATAATACAAAAGAAGGCAAGAAATGAAGGTCAGAGAATTGAAAAAAAAAAAAATACAGGGAACAAAGAGGAAAAAATAGCAAAATGAAAGTCCTAAATCCAAAACTCCAAAAACGACATTGAAGATAAACAGTCTAAATATATCAAGTAAAAGTGAAATATATTGTCAGAATAAACAGGAAAACAAATAAACAAATATATGATACAGTGTAAGCTGCCTGCAAGAAACTCACTTCAAATACAATGACACAGTTAATTTATAAGTAAAAGGATGAAATAAGATATTCTATGCAAATATTAAAAGAAAGGTAGAATAGCTCTATTAATACAAAACAAGTAGACTTTGGAGCAAAGCAATTATTAAGGGTAAAAAGAGGTATAATATAGTGATAAAATGTTGATTCAAGAGGAATACGTAATGATCCTAAATGTACACCCATCAAATCAATAAGCATCAAAATAGCTGTTGGCAAAAGCTGAGAACAGAAAGCACAGTAGACAAATGCACAGTTACAGCTGGAAACTCCAGCATTCCTCCCAGAGTCACTGATAAAATTAGTAGAATGAAAATCACCAAAGAGGTAGAAGAAAGGAAAGACACTATTGAATGACTGGATCCAATAAATATTTATAAAGCATTCCCACACATTTTTTTCCAGTGCTCAAGGAACATTCATAAACGTACACCAAATTCAGGGTTATAAAAAAGATTAACAAATGTAAAAAGAAGAACTGAAATCTTACAAAATTACTGTCATTCCAGGAAGACTGCAGGCTTACCCAAGGATATGCTCCCAGGAAACACTGTAGGAAACTTTACCTTCTAGAAGGAGGGAAGGTAAGAGGGAAACAGACCTCACTAAACTCATCCAGCCAGTCATGACCCAAGGGAACAAGCAAGTGAAAACAGTGAGTCCCAGGGATGGGAGACCGGTATCCAGAGTTGCTACAATATGTTGTCTAAAATCTCCAGTTTCCAACCAAAAAAAAATATAAGACATTCAAAGAAACAAGAGAGTATAACTCATACACCAGGAAAAAAAAAAACAAACAAACAAACAGGCAATAGAAACTGCCTGAGAGAGAGAGAAGTCAAATCTAACAGAAAACAACTTCAAATTAGCCACTATAAATATGTTCAAGAACTGAAAGGAGCTGCGATTAAAGAAGTCAAGGAATACATGATGACAATGCTGCATTATGGAGACTGTATCAATAAAAATTCAGAAATTATATAACAGAACCCAACGGTCATTTGGGAATTGAAAGGTATAATAACTGAAGTGAAAACTCACTAGACAGGCTGGAGGGTACATTTGAACTGGTGGAAGAAAGAATCGGCAAGCGTGAAGATGATACAACCTGAAGAGCAGAGAGAAAAAAGAATGAAGAAAAATGAACATCTCAGAAATGTTTGGGATTCCACTAAACCAATAGATGCATAATGAAGTACCAGAATGAAAGAAGATGGAGAAAGGAGTAGAAAAAATATTCAAAGAAATAATTTTGAAAAACATCCCAAATTTATTGATGAAAATAATAATCTATACATTGAGGATGTTCAACAAACTCCAAATATGATAAATACAAGGAGATCCACAAACAGACAAATCACAGTAAAAATGTTGAGATCTGAAGACAAGGAGAAAATCTTGAAAGCAATGTGAAAAAAAGACACATCACTTACCAGGGGACACCAATAAGAGAAATATTAACTTCTCCTTAGAAACAATGGAAGTCAAATGCAGTGGGATAACATGCTCAAGGTGCTCAAAGAAAAATAGTCCACCTAGCATCCTAAGATAGCAGAACTTTCTTTCAAAAATAAAAGGCAAAATAAAAGCTCTGTCAGATCAAAAACAGAAATGTGTTAGAGAGCTGCCTTACAAAAAATACTAATAAAAGTTCTTCAGGTTGAACACAAGTGACTATGGTATATATTATCCAAACAAACAAAAAGCACCAGAACAGGTTAGTATGCAATTGTAAAAGATAATATAACTGAACAAAAAGAAGACCTAAATAAATGGAAAGAAAGCCTGTGTTCACAGAGGGAAGATTTAATATTGTTAAGATCACAATATTTCCCAAAGTAATCTACATATTCATTGCCATTCTCAACAAAATTCCAAGGAGTGTTTTTGCAGAAATGAAAATTTTTGTCTTAAAATTCATACGGAATTGCAAGGGACCCAGAATAGCCAACACAGTCAAAAAATAAAAATAAATTTTGAGTATTCTCACTTTTTGATTTAAAAATTTACTGCAAATCAATAGTAATCAAAGCAGTGTATGGTACTGGCATCAGGATGAAAGTGAAAGTCAGTCACTCAGTCGTGTCCTACTCTTTGTGACCCCATGCACTATACAGTCCATGGGATTCTCCAGGCCGGAATATTGGAGAGGGTAACTTTTCCCTTCTCCAGGGGATCTTCCCAACCCAGGGATTGAACCTAGGTCTCCTGCACTGCAGGTGGATTCTTTACCAGAATTCTTGCAGGTGGATTATTTACCAGAATTCTTTACCAGAATCTTAGGCCACAAGGGAAGCCTAAGAATACTGGAGTGGGTAGCCTGTCCCTTCACCAGCAGATCTTCCTGACCCAGGAATCAAACCAGGGTCTTCTGCATTGCAGGCAGATTGTTTTCCAACTGAGCTATCAGGGAAGCCCAGCATAAGGACAGATGTGTTCATCAATAGAATAGAATTAGGACTCCAGAAATGCACTCATATACCCATAATCAATTGATGTTCAACAAAAGAATGGCTTTGGGACAACTGAATATCCACACCTAAAAGAATGAAGTTGGACCCTTCACGCCATAAATGAAAATTAATTCAAAAATAGATTAAAGACCTAAGTTTAAGAGCTAAAACTATAAAAATTTTTAGAAGAGAACATGGGGGAAAGTCTGCATGACCTTAGATTTGGCAAGAATTTCTTAAATATGATGCCAAAAGCACAGGCAACACAAGAAAGGACAGATAAACTGGACTTCATCAAAATTTAAGTTTTATACATCAAAGGTTCCTTTCAAGACTGAAAAGATAAGCCACAGAATGGGAGAAAATATTTTCAAATCATATATCTGATGAAAGACTTGTACCCAGAACATGAAAAGAATGTGCACAATTCAACAACCTAATAGTAAAAAAAGTAAAGAACTTGAGCAAATGTTTCTCCCAAGAAGACATACAAATAGTCAGCAAGCACGTGAAAATATACTCACCATCATTACTCATTAGGAAAATGCACACCAAGAACCACAATGAGACACCACTTCCCACTCAGAATGGCTATAAAAAGAGTCAAATAATGACAAGTACTGATGAGGATGGTGGAGAACTGTAACCTTCATTTGCTGCTGAGAATATAAAATAGTGCAGCCACTTTAAAAAACATTTAAAAAAAATATTTATTCATTTACTTAGCTCTGCCAGGTCTTAGTTGCCATGTGTGGGAACTTTCACTGCAGCATGTAGGATCCAGTTCCCCAACCAGGGATTGAACCTGTGCCCCCTGCATTGGGAGCATGGAGTCTTAACCATTGGACCACCAGGGAAGTCCCTGAAAAACATTCTGACAGTTCCTCAAAGGATTGAAAATAGGGTAGCAGGCTTCCTTGGTAGCCTGCTACTTGGCTCAGTGGTAAAGAATCTAACTGCCAATGCAGGAGACAAGAGTTCAATTCCTGATCCAGGAATTGAACCTGATCCCACATGCTGCAGAACAACTAAGCCCATACATGTGCCACAGCTACTGAGCCTGTGTTCGAGAGCCCAGGAGTCGCAGCTACTGAACCCCTGTGCCCTAAAGCTAAGCTCTGCATCAAGAGACACCATCGCAATGAACAGCCTACGCACCACAACTGGAGAGTAGCCCCTAATCGCTGCTACCAGAGAAAAGTCTGCACAGCAACAAAGACCCAGCACAGCCAAAAATAAATCAAATATTCTAAAAATTACTGAGTCTGAGGCTACAATTACAAAAACAAAATAAGAGTTCCCATATGAACCAACAACCCCACTCCTAGGTATATATCCAAGAGAACTGAAAACATATATCCACAAAAACACTTGTACACAAACATTCACTGAAAGAGTACCACAATTGCAAAATTTTGGATAGAACCCTGCTGTCAATCCTCTTCATTATAGGGGACTGGAACACAAAAGTAGTAAGCCAAGAGCTACCTGGAGTAACAGGCAGATTTGGCCTTGGAGTACAAAACAAAACAGGGCAAAGGCTAAAAGAGCTGCCAAGAGAAAGCACTGGTCACAGCACACATGCTCTTCCAACAGCACAAGAGAAGACGCTACCCATGGACATCACCAGATGGTCAACACCGAAATCAGAATGGTTATATTCTTTGCAGTCAAAGATGGAGAAGTTCTATACCCGTCAGCAAAACCAAGACCAGGAGCTGACGGTGGCTCAGATCATGAACTCCTTATTGCCAAATTCAGACTTAAATTGAAGAAAGCAGGGAAAACCACTAGACTATTCAGGTAAGACCTAAATCAACTCCCTTACGATTATACAGTGGAAGTGACAAATAGATTCAAGAGATTAGATCTGATAGACAGAGTGACTGATGAACTATGGACGGAGGTTCATGACATTGTACAGGAGACAGGAATCAAGACCATCCCCAAGGAAAAGAAATGCAAGAAAGCAAAATGGTTGTCTGAGGAGGCCTTACAAATAGCTGTGAAAAGAAGAGAAACTAAAAGCAAAGGAGAAAAGGAAAGATATACCCCTTTGAATGCAGAGTTCCAAAGAATAGCAAGGAGAGATAAGAAAGCCTTCCTCAATGATCAGTGCAAAGAAATAGAGGAAAACAATAGAATGGGAAAGGCTAGAGATCCCTTCAAGAAAATTAGAGATACCAAGGGAATATTTTATGCAAAGATGAGCACAATAAAGGACAGAAATGGTATGAACATGACAGAAGCAGAAGATATTAAGAAGAGCTGGCAACAATGCACAAAAGAACTATACAAAAAAGATCTTCATGACCCAGATAATCATGATGGTGTGATCACTCACCTAGAGCCAGACATCCTGGAATGCGAAGTCAAGTGGGCCTGAGGAAGCATCATTACGAACAAAGCTAGTGGAGGTGATGGAATTCCAGTAGAGCTATTTCAAATCCTGAAAGATGCTGCTGTGAAAGTGCTATGCTCAATATGCCAGCAAATCTGGAAAACTCAGCAGTGGCCACAGGACTGGAAAAGGTCAGTTTTCATTCTAATCCCAAAGAAAGGCAATGCCAAAGAATGTTCAAACTATCGCACAATTGCACTCATCTCACAAGCTGGCAAAGTAATGCTCAAAATTCTCCAAGCCAGGCCACAACAGTACGTGAATCATGAACTTCCAGATGTTCAAGCTGGATTTAGAAAAGGCAGAAGAACCAGAGATCAAATTGCCAACATCTGCTGGATCATGCCAATGGCACCCCACTCCAGTACTCTTGCCTGGAAAATCCCATGGATGGAGGAGCCTGGTGGGCTGCAGTCCATGGGGTCGCTAAGAGTCGGACATGACTGAGCAAATTCACTTTCACTTTTCACTTTCATGCATTGGAGAAAGAAATGGCAACCCACTCCAGTGTTCTTGCCTGGAGAATCCCAGGGACAGGGGAGCCTGGTGGGCTGCCATCTATGGAGTCGCACAGAGTTGGACACGACTGAAGCGACTTAGCAGCAGCAGCAGCAGCTAGATCATGGAAAAAGCAAGAGTTCCAGAAAAACATCTACTTCTGCTTTATTGACTACACCAAAGCCTTTGACTGTGTGGATCACAACAAACTGGAAAATTCTTAAAGAGATGGGTATACCAGATCACCTGGCCTGCCTCCTGATAAATCTGTATGCAGGTCAAGAAGCAACAGTTAGAACTGGACATGGAACAACAGACTGGTTCCAAATCGGGAAAAGAGTACGTCAAGGCTGTATATTGTCACCCTGGTTATTTAATTTATATGTAGAGTACATCACATGAAATGCCAGGCTGGATGAAGCACAAGCTGGAATCAAGATTGCCGAGAGAAATATCAATAACCTCAGGTATGCAGATGACACCGCCCTTATAGCAGAAACCAAAGAAGAACTAAAGAACCTCTTGATAAAAGTGAAACAGGAGAGTAAAGTTGGCTTAAAACTCAACATTCAGAAAACTAAGACCACGGCATCTTGTCCCATCACTTTATGGCAAATAGATGGGGAAACAATGGAAACAGTGACAGACTTTATTTTCTTGGGCTCTAAAATCACTGCAGATGGTGACTGTAGCCATGAAACTAAAAGACACTTGCTCCTTGGAAGAAAAGCTATGACCAAGTTAGACAGCATATTAAAAAGCAGAGACATTATCAACAAAGATCCATCTAGTCAATGCTATGGTTTTCCAAGTAGTCATGTATGGATGTGAGAATTGGACTATAAAGAAAGCTGAGCCCCAAAGAACTGATGCTTTTGAACTGTGGTGTTGGAAAAGACTCTTGTGAATCCCTTGGACTCCAAGGAGATCCAACCAGTCCATCCTAAAGGAAATCAGTCCTGAATATTCATTGGAAGGATTGATGCTGAAGCTGAAACTCCAATATTTTGGCCACCTGATGCGAAGAACTGACTCATTGGAAAAGACCCTGATGCTGGGAAGGATTGAAGGTGGGAGGAGAAGGGGATGACAGGATAAGATGGTTGGATGGCATCACCAGTGTGATGGACATGAGTCTGAGTAGGCTCCGGGAGCTGGTGATGGACAGGGAAGCCTGGAGTGCTGCAGCCCATGGGGCTGGAAAGAGTTGAATATGACTGAGCTGAACAGAACTACTGTCAATCAATCAAGGACGAGATAGACAAACCATAGTACTTCCATACCATGGGATATAATTTGGCTGTAAAATACAACGAAATATTTACAATGGAATGAAGTATTGACACATTCTGCAACATGAATGAACCTTGAAAACTGTGTGCGAAATGAAAGAAAACGTCACATTTTCTATTCCATTTATAGGAAATGTCCATAATAGGCAAATCTATGGAAATATAAAGTAGATTGGTGGTGCTTAGACTGGGGTGAAAGGGAGGAAGTGAAGGGAATGGGAGGTCATAGATTAAGAGTTCATGGATACAAGATTTTTTCTTTTTCTAAATTTTTGTTTGCACTTTACAGCATGTGGCACCTTGGTTCCCTGACCAGGGATTGAACCCTTGCCCTCTGCATTGGAAGATGAGTCTTAATCCCTGGACCACTTGGGAAGACCCCAAGATTTATTTCTGAGGTGAAGAAAAATGTTCTAAAACTGACTGCGGTGATGGTTGCAAGTATCTGCAAATATAATAAAACCCATCTGTTTGCTTTGAGCTGTGAATTGCATGGTATGTGAGTTACACCTCAATAAAGCTGATGATATCAAATGCTGGCAAGAATCTGCACCATGATTACAGGAGAAATACAGAATGGTTCAGTCGCTCTGGGAAACAGTTTGGCCGTTTCTTATGAAGCTAAACATGTACCCAGTTGAACACGACACATCTCTTAGTATTTACCCTAGAGAAATGAACATTTATGTTCACTAAAAAGCTGTACACAAATGTTTACAGCAGTCCGATTCATAATCCCCCAAACTGGAAGCAATTCAATTCAGTGGGTGAGTAGATAAACAAACTGGTATGTTTATACAATGGAACCCTACTCATCAATAAAAAATAATAATAATAAACTATTGATTCTTGCATCAACTTGGATGGACCTCAGGGCCATTATGTTGAATAAAAGAAGCCAGTCTTTAAAAGTTATGCAATGTAAGATTCCATTTTTTTTGACAGTCTCAAGAAATGCAAAGGTAGTGATGCAGAACAGATCAGTGGTTGCCAGGGATCCAGTGAAGAAGGACAAACTAAAAAATGGTAGCATGAGGGAGTTTTAGGGGTTAATGGAATTATTTTTTATCCTTATCATGGCAGTAGTTACAGGAATCTATAGACATGTTAAAATTCATAGAATGACATGCCCCAAAAGTCAAATTCTCTGCTCCCAAGAGTTCATTTACTGTAGGTTAACTTAAAAATTAAAACTAAAAAAATTTTAGTCAGTACATAAAAGCAAAATAAAATTACAAAAAAATTAAAAGGACCCAGGAGAGAAAGGGAAGGTAGGAGAATTCACCTGGTAGCTCCAAGGCCAGCAAAGGAGACTTGTGAGGAAGAGGTACACAGATACACACAGGTGTACCTAGTAGGATTTATATAATGTGCTACCAAGCAGCCATGGGGCAGGCTATGTGATGGACAGGATGCAGGGTACGTGGCTGGACATCCTCCAGTAAGATCATGTGACCAGGAGTTGGAGGGAAGTTGGGGCCATGACTCCAGCTGCGTCCTTGACTGAGTTCCAGGTAGAAGGGAACCTGATGTGGTTCATGGTTCTCTCTCTGGTGCCTGCAGCATCTCAGGGCGAGAACAGAAGGAAGGGTCCTCTTGTCCTCAGGCGTGTAACACAGAGAGTGAAAGGGTGGCAGAAAGTGAGCCAGAACAAGAGCTCCTCAGCCACTGTGACCCCAGACACCCCCCTCCATGAGGAACCTTCCACCAGGACCCTGCCAGCCCCTGAGAACTGGCCCAAAGACAGAGTTTTGGGTGGTTTGTCACTCAGCAGTAGTTAACAGATACATGTGGGGAAGTGCCGGGCCACAGAGGAGAGGGCGTGGACCTGCCTTCCAGCATATCTCTTCTCTGCTGAGACAGGGGAGAAGCACAGAAAAGGGACCCGGCTCCTAACTCCGCATCCCTCACTTGCCCTGCCACCCTCCTCACGATATTTAGTCACTCCCGGGCACATGGGACCAGCTTCCCCCAGCAGACATTTTCACATGTTTATTTTACAGAGGAAACCATGATAGACAGGCAATCTGCTTATAAGGAGACACAGGTTTGATCCTGAGTGGGGAAGATCTCTTGAAGGAAGAAATGGCCACCTGCTCCAGGGTTCTTGCCTGGAGAATCCCATGGACGGAGAAGTCTGGTGGGCTGCCGTCTACGGGGTCGAAAGAGTTGGACACGGCTGAGTGAGTAAACCACCAATTATATGAGGGGTCAGTACCGTGAAAGGCAGGCGGAAGAAGTAGGGCTGGACAGAAGAAAGGTCACCTGCGAGGCAGGCCCCACCCGCAGGGAGCTGCCCCAGGTTCACTCTCCACCCCACTCAGTCACTGGACCCCAGACGCAGGTCATCCCCGGGGGTGTGACCCAGGAGGAGCTGACAGCTGAGTCACCCGCTGACGGCACTCCCTGGAGATGGAAGCAAGTCCTTCCTGGAGGGAGAATGGGCCATGTCCCGGCGTGCACCATGGATATAATCAGAGCCCAGTGGTCACCATGGGTGTTTGATGTCCTTAAAGCAAAAATGGTATAAAATCACCCAACACATGGGTGATCTCACTCAACCTCAGACCCAGGGGCACAGGCTCTTGAAGAAACAAGTGTGTAGAAGGCAGGCAATTGAGGGGTCAGAGTGTACAGCCTGGCAGCCCCCACTCAGACCGAGCCTTCGGTTAGGAACCAGGAGCACCCTCTACTCATAAATCCAACTAATTGAATCACCTACCCCAGGTCCCATGCATGGTGTATAGACAAGGAATTTTTTTTTTCTTTTTGAGATAGTCTCCATTTTATTTGTAGGACAGAAATTCAAAATCACTGGGGCAGGAATGACTGGAGTATTTGCATTTTGCAAGACGCACTTCTGGTTCTTCGAACATGAAATCACTTAAAAAAAATCTGTGTATCAGTCATTCAGTTATGTCCAGCTCTTTGTGACCCCATGGACTGTAGCCCACCAGGCTCCTCTGTCCATGAAATTCTCTAGGCAAGAGTACCAGAGTGGGTTGCCATTTCCTTCTCCAGGGGATCTTCCCGACCTAGGGTTCAAATCGGAGCCTCCTGCATAGCAGGAAGATTCTTTACTGTCTGAGCCACCAGGGAAGCCCCTAATTGGAGGATAACTACTTTATAATAATTATAAAGTAATTATCCTGGAGGTGGGGCCGGTGTCAGGGGCGGAGGACCTACAGGCTGAAACGCTGCTCCTCAAGTGGCCAAACCGCGCACAGAAAAGCTGCCAATGGCCGCCCTCCTTTGTGAAAGTAAAGATGTGTTCTGAAACATGATAGTGTAACATTTTGACAGGCTCATGTTGGGATAACTTCCCAGGGCAATATCTATGGGCTTAACAAAAAAAGAAAAATCCCTACAATTAGAAGAATTAGCCAATGTGATTTGCCTAGGAGCTTTTTCGACTGGAGATGATGTCTGGGAGTTTGTGTGGCAGTAACTGAGTTAGGAACAGCACGGGGCCGTCCTCTCAGGATTACCCGCTCCATGTTCATCCGAGACATGATGACACCCAAGGAATACCTCTCACCTTTGCAACACTCCACTCTCTACCCTTTGGGTAGAGTTTGCAGAAACCCTGGAAAGTGGAGATGCCTAGCGGGTGATGAGTTCCCAGAGACCCGCAGAGGCTCAGAGCGGTGGGTGTGAAACTTCAGATCCGGAACGTGGGCACCAGTACAGTCTTGTCAGGTAGTCATGAGATCGGACCCCACTCCTCCCAATGTGGGTGAGAAAGCTTAGTCTACCTCAGATACCAGGATCAACTCAGTCATGGCAGGTTTAGCCTTTCTCCCTCACCTTCCTTTTCCCTGGAAAGCTCAGATAAACCTGGTGTCAGAGAGACAGGGAGGTGGGCACACAGGCATCCAGGAGTGGGCAGAAGCTCTGTGGACTGTGGTTGTACCTACCCAGCCTGGGGTCCATCAGGGCGCCCATCCTGCCCGCTTCTGGGCTGCAGCCCTGTTCCCAGCAGGTTTGGGTTCCCACAGGTTCCATGTCCTCCCCATTGTGCTGTGCTTAGTCACTCAGCCGTCTCTGACTCTTTGTGACCCCATGGACTGTAGCCCACCAGGCTCCTCTGTCCATGGGATTCTCCAGGTGAGAATACTGGAGTGGGTTGTCATGCCCTCCTCCAGGGGATCTTCCCAACCCAGGGATCAAGCCCAGGTCTCCTGAATTGCAGGCAGATTCTTTACCGTCTGAGACACCAGGAAAGCCCAAGAATACTGGAGTGGGTAGCCTATCCCCTGTCCAGGGGATCTTCCTGACCCAGAAATCAAACCCGGGGTCTCCCGCATTGCAGGCGGATTCTTTACCACCTGAGACACCAGGTCCTCCCCACTGCAGACCATCAGATCTGCTTGCACCTCAGGGGCCCAGAAAGACCCCAGCGGACTTGGAGGAACACATGAGGACACTTCCCTGTGTCTACCTAGCCCTGCAGAGGCTGGCTGGTGCACAAAGGGGCTGCCCACCAGGGTGGCCTGCTCAAGTATGCCCTGACATTGGACCCCAACCTCTGCATGGGGTTTCAGGAGTGTGTGGAGAAGCTCAGAGCCTGAGCACCAATGGCCACCATTGTCCTTCCCTGCTGGGTGAGAGAGAGTGTGTGTGTGTGTGTGTGTGTGTGTGTCTGTGTGTGTGTGCATGCTCACGCACATGCATGTGCATACATGTGCCAGGAAGGGGCACACCCTCTTGAGGCCCAAAGTCTACAACCGCCCTCAGACCCAAATTCTCTGTCTCCAGGGAGGTTCCTAAGCTCAAGAAGTGAGGCCTGGTGAATGGCCCTACTAGCTTTGCTGCTTCACAGAACACAGCCCTCCCACCCAAGGACACCTCTTGCCTGGCATGTGGCTGCAGTGGGTGCCGAGGGTCTACATGGACCCCTCCATTAGGCCAAGGTCCAACTCTCCCAGAAGTCGTGTGAGCCATGCGGGCAGACTGGGAGGACAAAACCCAGCCCTGGGCTTCATCCAGTCCAGGTCACTGACCCTCACCCCACCCCCATGCCAGTGAATTAGACACAGCACAGGGCCATCGTCTCAGGATTACCCTGAGACCATCATGTCCACCACACCTGGAGCAGCTATAACCTGGCCCTAACCAGAGCCTTGAACATGCAGGGATGTTGAACATGGACTAGAACACACTAGAATCATCCCGGTAGATGTAAAATATCTCCTCTGCCCAGACCACACCCAGGATTACACCAGAAGCTCTGGGATAGGGCCTAGGGGGTCAGGACTTCAAACTCTCCAGGTGATTCCAGTTGGAACCAGGAAGCCCCATGGTCATCTTCAGTATCCCCTCTCCTTACCTCTCCCCCTACAGCCTTCAGCAGTCCCCTGCCTGACCCTCCTTTATCTCTGCCATTAATATAGACACTGGATTCTCCTGATGAAAAGATACCGTGAGCTCAAACATCTCTATGTTCCCTCCCTGCTACAGAGCGAACAGTATTCTGCACACACAGCAAATCCAGTTATCTTTGCTGAGCTTGCAAAACTGCGAGAGCTACAAGCCTCACATTGTTTTAGCCTTGTTTTAATTTTTCAGTAAGACACTCGTCAGTTCAAGCAGCTGCTATCAGAGCATGGCTGTGACACCAACAGAGGCCGCCAGGTTGGTAAGACCCCAGGGACAGTGGCCAGAACACATTTCTCCCGCTCCGGCCCATATTCAGAGGTGGCATGCCAGGCATCCTTGCTGTCAGGGCAAAAACTCACTTTTACATTGCCTCTTGCGTTCTTCGAGAAGTCACTAAGAAGAAAGGTTTGAAGGGAACTGTTTGGTTTTGACACACATTTTATTGCAAATGTCCTTGGACCTTGCCGACTAGTTTTGTGCAGTGAGCAAGGCACATCTTTTATGATTCCCATCTGTCATGGGCTGAATGGGGGCCCCAAAGAGAACGACCAACTCTTAGCCCCTGGAATCTGCAGATATGACCTCCCATGGCAAATGGGGTGATTAAATTAAGGATCCTGAGAGGAGTGGCTTTTTCTGGATTATCCTGGGCATCCCTTTAGTTCTACCAGCTTGGAGGCCACCAGCTCTCCCCAGCTGAGCAAGGGGGTTTCGGGTGGTCTTGCTTTAGGACCTGCACCCACTCTGCCCTTCCAAGGAAGGAGAAGCAAGGACATGGAGTCAGGCCCCAGGGGAGTGAAGACCTCAGTGGAGAGGCCAGCCATTTCCCCAGGTCTGTTCCATGCCATCTCCTGACAAGTCACAGCAATTGGTGGTGAGGACGGGAAGGCTGCCAGCTCTCGTGTGTTCTCCCCAGCCTCTCTCTTGTTTGCTGAGCAGGCCATCAGCAGGCAGGATAAAGCTCCAAGACCCAGAGCCACAGGTCACTCCCCTAGACCCGGACTCTGAGGGGCAGGAGGGCGCGCCTTCCAACCTCTTTATCTGAATTCCCAGCACCATCAGGATGGGCGATCCCACTCCTTAGTCCCCTGCAGGCTGTGCCACGACACCACCTAAAGACCAAGGGCCCATGGGAAGTTCTAGAAGGACTGTGACCTTGTCTCTTCCTGTGAGAAGTGCCAGCGCTTGTTGTTCTTGTTCAGTCGTTCCATTGTGTCCGATTCTTTGCAACCCCATGGACTGCAGCATGTCAGACTTCCCTGTCTATCACCAACTCCCGGATCTTGCTCAAACTCAGGTCCATTGAGTCAGTGATGCCATCCAACCACCTCATCCTCTGTCATCCCCTTCTCCTCCTGCCTTCAATCTTTCCCAGCAGCAGGGTCTTTTCTAATGAGTCAGTTCTTCCATCAGGTGGGCAAAGTATTGGAGCTTCAGCTTCAGCATCAGTCCTTCCAATGAATATTCAGGACTGATTTCATTTATGATGGACTGGTTTGATCTCCTTGCCCAGAGCTGCCTCTGTGCTGTCTGCAGTGGGTGATGACAACACAAAGGTCAGATTTTGCTGTCCAAACTGCCAAACAAAGCAAATCGTCTCTTTTGGGGGCAGTCCCTCAACTTTTTGTTTGTAATTTTTTTTTCACAGATTGATTGATGGCCACACGGGCTGCAGCATGTGAAACTTCCCCAACAGGGATTGAACCCACACGCCCCAACCCCCAAGTGGAAGTGTGAAGTCTTAATCACTAGACCACCAGGGGAGTCCTTTTCGTTCATAAATTTAAAAGACCTGATGGCCCCCAAAAGGCCACAAACTCAGGATTTGGAAAGCCATGGGGATGGTAAAATTCATGAAGAGAAGATTCTGAAGGGGACTGATTCTCCACTCCTAGTAGAAGTGATGCCCGCAGAGGTGGGAGAGGGGTAGAAAGAGAATTTTCACCTCAAAACTTCCTTTGTCTGGTCCTAAGATAAGTTTTATCTTGCTCCTTCTGCTCCTCAGTTTGCCCAGCAATGTAATGGGCACGGCCATTGTGCTGAAATTTCAGGAGGTCAGGTCTGTCAGTGGCTAGTCTGTTCAGCCCCATCTCAGCTCTGGGCAGGGGCTATGGAAGGTACAGAAGACGGAGAAGATGTAGAAACCCATGTCTCAGCCCCGCTCTGCTCATCTATGGCACATCATCGGTCCCAAGGACTCTGTATCCCCACCTGAGAGTCCTCTTGTGCCCACAAGCACCTCAGGGGCCCCAGCTCTCCTCCTGCCAACCTGCTGGAGGGGGACGGCCACAAGTTCACCTCGGGAAGAGACGGGAGAGACGGCCGTCCACAGAGCAGAGTTTAGACACAGCTGGGTCTACACATGGGCTTGTCACTTATAGCCCAGAGTACGTGGTGGAAGTGACAGTGGGTGATTTCAAGGTGGGTTCCGAAAAGCCAACGCGGCATCTATCCTGTATGAGGGAGCCCTTGATTCTGAGGGCGGGGGCCTTTGCGTACGGAACCCAGCCACCCAGGCCACACGGAGAGGGTGTGCACAGTCCTGGTCGGTAGCCTGCCCAGGTCCAGCCACCACGTGGGAAGGGCAGGTCCTCCCGGTGATCCAGCCTCCAGCCATGGAGTCTTCCCCAGACTGGATTCTCCTTCCTCCCAGAAAAGCGGGAGGAGTTAAGGCCTCAAATGTCAGGAAGCAGACACAAGCCATCCTCACCAGGCCCTGTCTGGAATCCCAAGCCCCAGCATCTGCACATCATAAAGTGGCCATCCAAGGCTGCTAGGTTTTGTGACACAGAGGTAGAGCCCAGGTCATCTTTCATTTGCCAAGGGTTTATCATGCTCATACCCTGTGGTGGTGTTCAATCACTACTTGCAACCCCATGGACTGAAGCACTCCAGGCTTCCTTGTTCTTCCCCATCTCCTGGAGCTTGCTTAAACTCAAGTCCACTGATTCAGTGATGCCCTCCAACCATCTTATCATCTGTTGCCCCCTTTTCTTCCTGCCCTTAATCTTTCCCAGCATCAGGGTCTCTTCCAATGAGTTGGCTCTTCACATCAGGTGCCAAAATATTAGAGCCTCAGTATTAGTCCTTCCAGTGAATATTCAGGGTTGATTTCCTTTAGGATTGACTGGTTTGATACAGTGTGCCTGGCTATATTCTGGGCATTAAGGATACAAAGATGAAGAAAACCGAGCCTGTCTTTAAAGACAAAGTCTTGTATGGGAGCAGATGCGTAGCACACGCAATAGTTAATGGTGCTGTGTATGCAGGAACCAGTTCAGGAACCTAGAGGATTCTGGTGGGGAATCTAGAGGGGGTTCCTGAAAGAGGCATCCAGAAGTACAGAAAGGTAGATATTGCCCTGTTTTCTCTACAGAGAATCAGAAGCTGCACAGCACAGTTAAGAAGTTACTGGGATACAAGTTGCAGCAGTGACTGCTGACCCCATAAAATCCTACTAAGGCATGTCTGTGCCAGAGGCCCCCCCACCACGCTTCTCTATAATATCTGCCTCCCCCGCAAGCCTTTGCTCAATTCCAGAAACACGCCAAATTCCTATCACCTTCTCAAAAGCCCTTCCCACTGGCTAGAACACTGTTCCCACCACCCTTCTTCAAACTCAGCTGTATTTTCCCCTGGGTCGCCTCAGAAAGCATCCCCATATACAGCCCCCCTCCTTCTCTCTCACAACCACCACACCTGCAAGCTTGTATCTGTCCGCTTGTTCACCTGTAGCCTCCCCAGACAGGCTGCACACTCCATGCGGGTGAGAACAGGACTGTTTGGTTGACCTTTACAGTCTCAGCACCTAGCACATTACTGACCACCCAGCCAGCCCTCTGTAAACGGTGCTGAAAGAACAAGTCCAAGGATGAATGCATGGCCCCAGCCTTGGGCTTCAGATCTGTCCTCATCTCTGATTTGCTGATTAGCTTTTTCCTGGCTCCTAATGTCACCCCCAGTCATGAGACTATTGGAACCCATCCCCCTTAGGGATATCTCTCTGCCACCTCCTACTGGCCTTAGGAGCTCCCCCATCTATAAACACAGCCCTCCTAGACTGGGGCTTCCATCATCCACCTGGAATCACCCTGCAAACCTCTCCCCACAGGGGGCCAGGACCACCAGTTAGCAATCAGGTCAGCCCCAACACAGGGCTGCGTCATAGCAAAGGGGACAGTGAAGGAAGGGCTTCTCAGAGCCAGGACAAAGGAAAAAAGTCCCACAAGCCACAGAGCATCTCCAAGTGCCAGAGAGCCCCCTCCTCCAGCCTGGAGGAGGTCACATGCACCAACATGCTCACACTTAGACAAAGGGTTTCATCAGATTTGACAAGGTCACGTGACGTCATTCCACCGAAGTCGTTCCAGAGATGACAAAATCAAAGAGCATCCAGGGAGACCGGCTTCCCTGGAGACGCCAGGATGGAAGAGGGCATGCGAAGAGTCGTGAACTGGTCTTTCCTTGCTTCTCATGTCAAAGAAGTGACTGGGTGGGGGTCCGTGGCTTTCCCTTGAAATGGTTTTCCTTGTGCATTAACTTTGCCTTCTTTTTACCAGGAAGACCTGCAGGACGAAGCCTGTGGAGGCGAGCTGTGGCTTCTCTCAGCACTGGCCCTGAAATCAACACGAGGCCCAGGCTGCCTGACATCTGGGAGGAGAGATTGTGGAGGCCAGGCTCCGCCTGCTGGGGTGGCCTCAGCGACACTGCCCCCTTGGGTCGTGCCACCGTCTTAATAAACACAAAGCCCACGTGTCACGTCTACATACAGCCAGGAGGGTTTTACACAGAATCACTCAACAGGAGTGCAGATGGCTGCCACTCATCACAGCTCAGCTGGGCAGGATTTCACAAGCAAACTAGGACCGTCTCTCACATCCAAGGCCCCTATATTGATTTCAGGGCCAGCGCTGAAAAAGGACACAGCTCAACTCCACAGCCATCGTCCTGCAGGTCTTCCCGGTAAAAAGAAGGCAAAGTTAATGCATAAGAAGAACCACTTCAAGGGGAAACTACAGATGCCCAGCCAGTCACTTCTGTGGCCTGAGAAGCAAGGGAAGGCCAGATCACTATCCTTCACTTGCCCTCTTACATGCTGGCATCGACTGAGTCGCTGACCAGCAAGAGTATGTCAGAGAGACCTGGGATCCAGCCCTGGCTCTGCCCCTCACCAGCTGTGTGACTGTGAACAAGTGACTTTCCCTCTCTGTGCCTCCATTTATCTTCTGTAAGATGAGGATAATAATAGTAGCTTTTTCAAAGGGTAGTGAGAAGAGTGAATGAAATAGAACTCAGTCCCCACACAAGAAGTACTCACTGAGCACCTACGAGGTTCCACACGCCCTTCTAGGTGCTCAGGGAAGAGAACTCAGTCCCCACACAAGAAGTACTCACTGAGCACCTACGAGGTTCCACACGCCATTCTAGGTGCTCAGGGAAGAAATACACCAGGGAAGAAAATAGACAAAGATCCTTGCCCTCGTGGAGCCTGCATTTGGGTTTGGATAGATGAACAATAAGTAGCGAGCCTGATATCAATACGCTTGTAGACGGTGATGGCTGCTGCGGACAGGGAATGTAAAGTGAGCCAGGTGGAGGGACACGGCCGCTTCGTCCTTCCCGCAGCAGTTCCCAGCAGCCTGAAGCGGTTCTTCCCTTGTATGGCCGAGGGAATACAGCAGAGTGGTGTTCGGCAGATTCCAGGGCAAGCTCAGAAGAAGAGTGGCAGCTGCCTTCTGACCCCTAGAACATCCCCTCAGGGTCCCTGAGCGACAGGTTGGAGAGGCCACATGTAGGTGTTCCAGTCAACCGCTCAACTGAGCCCTGCTTCCAGCCGCTCCCACCAAGACACAAGAAGAAGCCACCCTCCAAACCGGCCCATCCGCCAGCTGAGTACAACCGAATGACCTCAATGGATGGGCATGAAGCAGAATTGCCCAGCTGAGCCTGGCCTGAATTTCTGACCCACAAAACCGTGAGATACCATAAAATGATTGTTGTTTTAAGTCACCAAGCTGGAGAATGGCTGGTTACATAACAACAGATAACCAGAACTGAACAGGGATAGGGGGGCTTGGGTATAAAGCATATAAACTCCTAGTCCAGCTGCCACAAAGTGCGCTCAGACTGTATCATCCCTGTTATTATCCCACCTGGACCCAAGAGCACAGCCTGCTCGGCTTTGGCGCCTGTGGAATCCAGGAGGAGACACGAGTCCGCTTGCCTCCCCTCCTCCATTCTTTACACCCACGTCCTGGCCTGTCCTGTCCCACTTCTCTCCACATTTCATTCTGTCTCCACTTCATTCTCTCCACATCCTTCTTTTCTCATCACAGTCCTCTCCTCCCTCCCCGCTCCCTCCCCAGCACCTCACACCCTGGAGCCTCACCCCCACTTGAAGCCAAGCCTTCCTCCATTCGTCTATGTTTCTATTTTCTCCAGGATGAAACAGGACCAAGTGCAGATGCATTCTTGAACATCCCATCAGGGAGGAGGGATGACACATGCTTTATAGAAGAAAGGAGAGCAGGCTGCCTTGATTACTCCCCTGAGAAACTTCAGAACTTGGGACATTTCAAATTGACATGAAAGAGCCATAGGCAAGGTCACTGGCAGCTATTTCCATCCAATCTGGTTTTTAACTAGCTCTTCTGTCCCCGTCACAGGATGGTCCTCTCGGAGAACTCTGGCCTCTTGCCTGAATTGCAAGAACAAGTGCTGCTGGTCCCCCGGGCACAGGGGGATGGAGGATGCACCACAGGGGATTGTCCTCCCCCACCTCCATGAGGCCAGAACTGGCCACAGTGGCCCCTGCTGTGAATGACCTTCAAGTGAGAGCAACGTGCCCTAACGTGGCAAAGACTCCTCAGCCTGGCTGTGCATTAAAAGAATCTAAAGTGAAAAAGACCCTGATGCTGGGAAAGACTGAAGGCAGGAGGAGAAGGGGCAACAGAGGATGAGACGGTTGGACGGCATCACCGACTCAATGGACATGAGTTTAAGCAAGCTCCAGGAGATGGCAAAGGACAGGGAAGCCTGACATGTTGCAGTCCATGGGGTTGCAGAGTTGGACACGACTGAGCAACCAAACTGAACTGAAAGTGAGAAATGAAAGTGTTAGTCACTCAGTCATGTCTGACTCTTTGGGATCCTATGGACCATAGCCCTCCAGGCTCCTCTGTCCATAGGATTCTCCAGGCAAGAACATTAGAGTGGGTAGCCATTTCCTTGATCCCCCTGACCCAGGGATCAAACCCAGGTCTCCTGCATTGCAGGCAGTCTTTACTGTCTGTGTCACCAAAAGAATCTAGGGAGCAGGTAACAAACATCCAGATGCCAGAACCCACCCTGGACACAGTGAATCAGCCTCTCCAGGGGTGGACTCCACGTGGCCAACCCAGTACCTTCCTGCTATTCTCTGAGAACCAGAAACTTTGCATCTAGGACCCACAAAGCACCAATCCCTCCCTGCTTCACAGACCAGACTTTTCCCACCCAGTTTAAGCAGCAGGGTACCTCTCAGTGGCTCCTGTACCTCTTTCTGTTGTCCCTGCTGGCTGCTCCCCTCTGGCTTCAGATGACCAGGAAAGCTGTGCAGAGAGAACCATGTGACTTTCCTTCGCCCAGCAGCTGGCTGAGCAGGTGGCTGTTGTCAAATGGGAGCTTTCTCTTCCACTGCATCAGAGAGAATGGAGGATGTCTTGAAGCTAAGGCTCAACTCCCATCTGCTCCCCAAGGTAAGTGCAGCCTGCTTTCTCTGGCCAAGGGTTGAACAACTGGCAAGGAGAGTCTGGCTCACACCTGCATTGTGGGAAAGCTTTCACCCTTACTAAGTCGGGTTAAGACCCCAATCCTGTGGTTTGGGAAAGCTTTTTAGCAGCAGAATCAGGGTTTTTGTTTGGGAATCCCACACCCCAGACAGTTAACAAAGAACTACCCTGATTGACACTCCAGGTCTTCCTTGCGGTCACTCTTCTTCCATCCATGCATCAGCAGCTCCTGGGCCGCCTGGTGCTCACAGCTTCCACGAAACCCAGTTCTGTGCTGCCTCATTCAGTCGGTGATTTCCGTGAGATTCCAAATACATCTGAAGCTCTTAAGATGGCCCAGCAGAATGGAGGGTCGTGCCCATCCACCGTCTACGGTCACCCAGGAGAGACCAGAAAATCGAGCTTGGTGTGCACGTATGCACACACACATACACTGTGGGGAGAGAGCAAATTAGAAAAGATGGCGTGTTCTAGCTCTCCGGCCCCACATTTTGCAAACAATGTGTAACAGGTGAGAGTATTTATAGCGCTGCGCATGCGCGTCACCAGGTACTCTCTGGGCTGTGGGCCACTTGGTGTGGTCCGCCTGTATCAGCTCCACCTGGAAAAGCCCAGAAGGGCTGTGTGTGGTGATGTTCTGTCTGCTGCTATGGCTGCTGTGTCAGCCAGGAGAGAATAAACATGTCTGCAGTTCCTACGGATCTTCAAATTTTCTTCTAGCCTCTTAGCTCGCACCTTGCCTATGCAGGGTTCATCGAACAGCACACACAGTGTGAACAGCGAGAAGACTGGCATCGTAAACAGGATCAGCAATACACATATGCACAGCTACTCCTTGAAGATACCCCTGCTACTGCTAAGTCACCTCAGTCATGTCCGACTCTGTGTGACCTCACAGACGGCAGCCCACCAGGCTCCCCTGTCCCTGAGACTCTCCAGGCAAGAACACTGGAGTAGGTTGCCATTTCATTCTCCAATGCATGAAAGTGAAAAGTGAAAGTGAAGTCGCTCGGTGGTGTCCAATCCTCAGCGACCCCATGGACTGCAGCCTTCCAGGCTCCTCCGTCCATGGAATTTTCCAGGCAGGAGTACTGGAGTGGGGTGCCATTGCCTTCTCTGGAAGATACCCCTAGGACACACTTACCCCTTGAAGCTTGGACAGACTGTCCCCTCACCCGCCCCCTTCCCCCACCAGTGGCAACTAAAATTAGACATGGACCTATTGATGTTCTTGGGGATGTCTTTTAAGGATAAGATGTCCACCCTCTTAAAAATCATTCCAAAAACCGCATGGGAAACAGCAGAGACTCTCTGGGCACTTCATACAGAAACACTTATTCCTGTGATATGCTTTTGATGTCCTCGGAGGCTGCCCCATGCCCACTGCAGCCTCTCTGTGCCGTAATTCAGGTGTCAGCACAGAGGACCCCCTCCTCCTGCGCTTCCAGGATCCACTGGAGGCTGGAGCTGCCCCTGGAGCAGACAGTGCTCCCTTCCTAGGTAGTGGGTAGATGAAGTCCCAGGCCCTGGCTGTCCTCAAGGATGTAGCTCAGCTCATCGGCAGTGAAATGTGAGCTCATCCCAGCTATGAGAAGCTGGTTCATGTCTCACCTTCACTTCTGAGCTCAGGTCAGTATAAGCAAGTGAAGGCAAGCCCAGCTTCTCCAGCTGAAACTCTCAGACTCACTTTCCAGCAATTCTTTGACTTAGTCCAGAGAAAGGGAAAAAAAAAAAAAAAACACCTTTTTCCCATTACCAGTGCCCTCAAGCAAGATTTGACTTTTCAGAGCTGGTCTGCGCAGGGGCTCAGAGAACACCAGCACTGGGTAGTGTATGCAGCTTGGTAGAGCATCTTCTAAAAATGGAGAAGGGGGAATCACGAGATGCCAAATGATCAAAGGTTCGTGCTTGACTAAGGCCAAGTGTGCTCACTGGACCAGCAGCGGCAGCAGCAGCATCCTCTGGGAAAGTATTAGAAGTGTAAATTCTCAGTTGAGTTCCCACCCTGAGTGCGTGCATGCTCAGTCACTTCAGACGTGTCCGACTCTCTGTGACCTCATGGACTGTAGCCCTCCAGGCTCCTCTGCCCATGGGATTCTCCAGGCAAGAATACTGGAGTATCCCCTCCTCCTGGGGATCTCCCCAACTCAGGGTTTGAACCAGGTCTCTTAGGTCTCCTGCACTGGCAGCAGAGTTCTTTACCGCTGGCGCCACCTGGCTTACTAAGTCAGAAATTATGGAACTGGAGCCCAGCCATCCAGGAGATTTCCAATGCCACTCAAACTTGAGGACCACTGGCTTATGCTAATGGATGGGGCAGCCTTTGACCACAGTGCTGGGATCAAGGTGCACAGAGCTGCTGCCGCGGGACTGTGCAGTGGAGAGAGGGTAAGACCAGTGCCTGCAGCAACGAAGGACCTAAAGTCAGGGGTCCCAGGGACAGGGTGCTAGAAGCTTCACAGTAAAGAAAAATCCAAAGAGAAGAAAGAAAGGAGGGCGAAGGAGAGAAAAGTCAAAACAGAATAGGAAAAAACATCTTAATTAAATTTAAAAAAAAATTTAAAGAACAGATTAAAAAAAGAAGAAGAAGAAGTCCAGGTAGCTCAATGTCCAGCTCCATGAGGTCCTTGGTGATTTACTGTCAGCCCCAGGAGCAGGGCAGCTTTAGTTCACACGGCCGATTAGTAGGGCAAGTGCGGTGGGGTGGGGAGCCGGAATGCTCTCGCAGTCTCTAAAGTCTCCAGGCAAATGGAAAAACGGGAAACCCAAACACTTCCATTCCACCCCTGTCAGTAAGTGCATGCTAAGTTGCTCAGTCGTGTCTGACTCTTTGCGACCCCATGGACTCTGGCCCGCCAGGCTCCTCTGTCCATGGGATTCTCCAGGCAAGAATGCTGGAGTGGGTCGCCATGCCCTCCTCCAGGGGGTCTCCCCAACCAGGGATAGAACCCACATCTCTTTCATCTAGTCTGCATTGGTTGGCGGGTTCTTTCCACCAGCATCACCTGGGAAGCCCACTCCTGTCAGTACCAGGTAGCAAACACCTACTCTGCACCTCCGCACTGTTAGCAGGAAGGAATGTGATGTCCCAGATGGTACAGAGTTTTGATCACTAGGAGTAGCAAAGCTGTGAGTCAGATACGGGGGTTTTCCTAAGCAGACATTCCATTAAGAACCTTATGGCCCTCTCCCGCGCCCCCTCCAAAGTCACATTTCATTTATGTTCATATATGGTGTTGTTTTTAATCCTCTACCAAGTTCCTCTCAGAGCTCCCCACTTTGCAGTGCATTAGTTACCATGGGAACAGTGAGGCCCCAGGGGAATAGGCATAGCTTAACTGATGGATGGAGAAAGTCATTTTGTGCAGTGTTGGATAATTATGTATATATTCCTATATCATATATGATATAATAATGATTATAAATATACATATGTATAATTATGAAATCTAGGACTTCAGGGAAATTCTGACAGCTCAAGGAACCTGCTAAAGGAAACAGTCCACACAATGAAGGTAAAATGCTAGCAATATGTAACAGCCCAGCTCACTACCTAGGCCTTACATTGTAACCTGGCAAAAAAAAAAAAGAGAGAGAGAGAGAATATTGGGTGAGGGACCAGAAGGTAGAATGGGAAGAACACTGGCATGGCAGATGGCAGAGCTGGATTCTTACCCCAGGCACATCCCTAAGTCAGGACATCACTGCCTGGGTGACATAAACCAAGTCACTTCACCTCTCCGAGGCTATTTCTTCATCAACTAAGAGAACTGATCAAAGTGTTCTAATCCCCCTTTCCATGTGCATATCCTAAGATCCCAACCTTGCTTAGTCAACAGCCTCATAGAAGACTAGCCTCTTGAGGCAAGGGTGAATTTATTCATCCATTCATTTATCCATCCAACAGTAATTTCTTAAGTATTCGTGTTCAGCCAGACTCTAAGGCTGGATGAATTCTGCAGAAAGCTGAAGTGTTAAGACCTCTATTGAACAGTTTTTTGAATACAGAGGTCTCATAGCATGGAAATATACTGGAACATATGCAAACATGTTTCTCACTGGTCAACTCTCTTCTATCTTGAGTGCAAGCGTGCTAAAGCACCTCAGTCATGTCCCACTCTTTGCAATGCTATGAACCATAGCCCACCAGGTTTCTCTATCCATGGAATTCTCTAGAATACTAGAGTGAATACCAGAGTGGGTTGCATGCCCTCCTCCAGGGGGTCTTCCTGACCCAGGGATGGAACACCCATCTCTCACTTCTCCTGCACTGTCAGCCAGGTTCTTTACCACAAGCACCACATGGGAAGCCCTCATGTCTTAGCCAGAAACAAACACAGAATGAACCCCAAAGGACAGCTCTACAACCTCATCAGCCAGGCATGGATGCTCAGCTCCCTGTGTCCACTTCAACAGCCCACTGGCGCGCTGGAGCCTATCTTCCTAAACTATGCATGTTTGCCTCTGCAACTCAAATACCTTCGCTTAAGAGACAGTGGGTCCTGCATCGTTACCAAAAGCTCAGGATTGAAGACACTAATTTGGTCTAGAAATTTCTCTGGGTGTTTGTTCTTTTTCATCCCTACCTTATCCTCTCTCCAAGGTCAAAAATGAGGGACTTCACTGGTGGTCCAGTCATTGAGATGCCACGCTTCCACTCCAGGGGCACGGGTTCAATCCCTGGTTGGGGAACTAAGATCCTGCATGCCACACACAGCCAAAAAATAGAAAGAAAAAAAAAAAGAAAAGACCAGAAGATGATGTTAAAATGATAGTCCAGATTCAAAGGTTATTTCCTGGCAGTAAATATTCTTCTGTTTTCCAAGAAGGATGTCCCAGGGTCTTCTCTCTTTCTTTCTCCTTTTTCCCAAGGACTTTAACCCAGAGGCCGTATAAAAACCAGGTTGCCTCAACCAAGCATCACCTGCCTTACTCAGTTGCTTTTTTCTAAATAAAGATGAAGCCAGGAGTAGTCCCTGTTTATTAAGGGAGCTGTTTATGAGTTGCTTGGTGGTCGTCCATATCAGCCTGCCCCACCATCCTGCCAGATGGGAGGATTTTTTTTCCATATTTTTTGGTGATGCTCAAAGAGATAGAGCAACACGTGTCTTATCACAGAGCTTGTGTGAATGAGGCGAGTCCGTGAGATTTCAGAGCACCGGGCAGCGTGGACCACAACGTATGGGTCCACACCAATGCTCTACAACAAAACACTCCCAAATGCAGTAGGTTAAAATGATCATTATTAAAATATACATTGGTGTAAGTATCACTGCTCCCGAGTCTGTGGGTCATCTGAGTCATGCCGCCAGCCTCAGCTGTGCCTGCTCGCTCACTCATCTGGCCAGCTGTGGGTGGGCTGATTACTCTCAGCTGGACTCCCACGGTGGTCACGCTGGCCTTGGCCGGGATGAGGGAAGATGGGGCTATATTTCAGGTCTAATACTCCCTAAGCAGGTCGGGTATACTGTCATGGTTACTGCAGGAGGGCAAGCCTCAGTGCATAAGCTTTTTCCCAGCCTCTGCTGTGTCACTCATCACATGTGCTAACATCCCATTGGTCAAATCAAGTCACATGGCTGAGCTAGGCACTGAGGAGGGGACAGAAGGCACTGCCCACAATGAGACGAGTGAAAAATTGCATCATCATTGCACGTGCATCTCACATCCTCAGCACACTTTCCACCTCCATGGATGAAGGCAACATTGACAGTGGGACTTTTTAAAATTCAGTTTCTTTTTTTTCAAAGAAATATTTAACATTACAACTTTCGTCAGTGAATAGCATTGAAAATAAGCCTATAGTCTAAGGAAGATGGAAAATGAAAATTTCTTGGTTAAGGTATAGATGAAAGATCTAAACAGGATCTGCTTTTAAAAAAACTATATAATCTTGAAAACAAATAATTTATTTTCGTTTGTCTCTAGTGCAAATCCAGAATTTCCTTTGGACCCACAAGTTGGGTCTGAACGAGGAGCCAGTATCCAAATGAGAATCCTTATAAAATCAGTTATTTATAGTTTCTAAGATTCCCATCCAACCACTGCAGATGAACTACTTTTCAAAGCAGCCTTCTTAATAAACTTTGGAGTAAGGATAAAATATAAGGCTTTTTCAGGGAGAACAGAAATGAGTAAACCACAAGGTCTGGGTTACTTCTCCTGGATCCCTGATTAAAACCAACCATCGCAACGGCCAGGCCAGTTGTGACTTTATGACACTCACATGCTCTCATGGCACCTCGCCCTCTGAGCACCAAACATCTGAATGTTCTGAGAGTTTTATAGACCAAACATTTGGATGCTAGAACACATTTTTCCATTTTCCATCTGGGAAAGAATGAACACAGTCTGAGGTTTGTCTCTCAGACTTCCTAAAAAGACGACCTTGGATGCCTCAGGAAAGGCGGCAAGGCAAGTCCAAGCAGCCCACATTTCCAGGACCTTCCTTACAATTCATCACCTGAAAGATATCCATGTCAAGTACTCCAGAGCATTGGAAAGAAAATTAGTATCCAAGAGATAAGGATGGAATTGAGAATTCAGCATGTGCCCATTAAGCGCTGGGCATTTCTACAACTATGGTCCTAACCTACGACATCACTGGCTCACACTTTCCATGTCAGGAAAATGAAGCTCCTGCGGGTCGTGACTCACTCAGATTCACACGGCAGCCTCAGCTGTTGCACAGACGCCATCGGTCAAGTACCTAATTATATGCGCACAGAAACCAGGTGGGAAGAGCGAACAAGGTATCAAAGAGAGCCAGTTCCAATGCACAAGCATGAACTGCCGTTTGGGGTATATGTGTGGCCGCAGCACCTCTACCTACAGCCTGGCTCTGCTCTGTACCACCCTCCAGACAAGTTACGATGCCAGAACAACCTCCCCCGGAGCAACCGTCATCTGAGAGTTGACAGAAGAAAACCAAACCTCTCCCCCACTAACCCCAATCACCATCCTGCAGCCCTCACGCCAGAGCAGCTACAGCTGTTGTTTAGACTCTGAGATCCGGTTCACAACAAAGTTCCCAAGAGCAAAAACTCACACATTCAAAGGGGAAAACCACTCCACTTGAGCTAATTCCCTTTTCCATTGCCACCAGCCTCACTGGGAGAATACGGAAGAGGATCAAAGCGCTGGGGTTTCAGAGGACAGGATAATTGCCTCGCAGCCCAGGACTCCCCGCTTCCTTCAGCTCAGAAGCTGACTAAGAAGCACGTGAATATGGGCAGGAAAAAGTGCCAGGTCCACACTTGGAATCAACTGACAGGAAGAGCCTGTCCCCTCCAGTCTAATTTCATTTTCAACATGAGCGTGTGTGTTTGTTTTGCTTCCGCTGAAAAATTGATCCTTTGAACTGTGATGTTGGAGATGACTCTAGAGAGTCCCTTGGACTGCAAGGAGATCCAAGCGGTCCATCCTAAAGGAAATCAGTCCTGAATATTCATTGGAAGGATTGATGCTGAAACTCCAATATTTTGGCCACCTGATGCGAAGAACTGACTCATTTGAAAAGACCCTAATGCTGGGAAGGATTGAAGGCAGGAGGAGAAAGGGACAACAGAGGATGAGATGGTTGGATGGCATCACTGATGTGATGGACCTGAGTTTGAGTAAACTTCAGGAGTTGGTGATGGACAAGGAGGCCTGGTGTGCTGCAGTCCATGGGGTCTCAAAGAGTTGGACATGACTGAGCGACTGAACTGAACTGAACAAATGTGACAAACCCTTGATCCCCGTCCTTCCCTGGCAGAAACTGCTCCCAATGTTGGGAGGGAGCGTTTGTAGGAGATGGTCTCTGTCTTCTAGACAGTGTCTGGCCTGAGCCATCTCAACTCCTCTGGCTGACCTCCTGGACTTTCTTATATGGAGTTGGCCTCTGCCTGCCTCATTGCCAGAGACCATGACAATGTGAAGTCGCTCAGTCATGTCTGACTCTTTGCAACCCCATGGACTGTAACCTACCAGGCTCCTCTGTCCATGGAATTTTATAGACAAGAGTACTGGAGTGGGTTGCTCTTCCTTCTCCAGGGATCTTCCCAACCCAGGGATCAAATCTGGGTCTCCCACATTGCAGGCAGAGGCTTTACTGCTAAGCCATTAGGGAAGCCTCATTGTCAGAGAAGTAAAGTAAGGTGAAGTTGCTCAGTCATGTCTGACTCTTTGCAACCACATGGGCTATAGCCCACCAGGCTCCTCCATCCATGAGATTCTCCAGGCAAGAGTACTGGAGTGGGTTGCCATTTCCTTCTCCAGGGAATCTTCCCAACCCAGGGACTGAACCCAGGTCTCTCACATTATAGACAGATGCTTTACCATCTGAGCCACCAGGGAAGTCCAAAGGAATGTACAAAGCCTGGCTTGATCTATTCTTGGAAGAAGATAATGCTTTTACTCATATTAGGTCACCCCAGGGGCAACTTCCCAAAAGAGTTCATTGGGCAGATGATGCAGTAAATATGAGGACCCAATCTTTCCAGGAGTTTAACTCCTTCTTAGGACCATAGACTCCTGGGTTCAGAGTCAAGTGAACAATCTGCTTTCTTAGAATGGGCGGAATGTCTGACTCCCAATGGAAATATGTTTGGACTGAGACCCACTTCCTTAGGGGATTTGGTGTCAGGCACGTACCTTGCCTTTGGCAGCCTGTCAGTCATGAAAGGGCTCTAGAGAAGTCGATGCCTGACCTTAAGGAGTCTAGATCCATCCATCCACCCAACCAATCCCTCATCCATCCCAACATGTTTATTCAGTTTCCTTTATGTGTTTAGACCTATGCTACCTAGAGTCAGGACGGGCTTCTGCCTTCCTGGAACTTACATTCTAGTTGAATTAGCCTCAGAATATATTTACAGAACAAGGGAAGAAAGTTTAGAATCAATAGACTGGAATTCCCTCGTGGTGCAGTGGTTAGCACTCGGCATTTTCAACACCAATGCCTTGAGGACAGGTTCAATCCCTGGTGGGGGAACTAAGATCCTTCAAGCCACATAGTCAAGAAAAGGGCGGAAAAAAATACAGATTGAGTGCTAGTCTTCCAATAGAAGAATAATTAGCCGATCTTTCTGTAAGACAGTCCAGTAATGGGTATTGAAGCCTAGAATATTTTAATTTCCCATTAATCCAGCAAAACTACTTCAAGAAATACATCCTAAGGAAATCATCATGTATGTGCATGAAGGCTTACTAATATTCTTTGCAATATTGCTTAGAATAGTTTTAAAAATTGGAAACAACTTGCTAATGAGAGATGAGTTAGATAAATTATGGTACATTCCAACACTGGAGTCCTGTGTGATCATCAAAGATTATGTTCTATATATATATATTGTTAAGTGAAAAGGGCAGGTTATAAAATAATGTGTAGAATAAGACTTTACTTTGATTTTTAAAAATATGGGATTATATAGATGGATATAAATATACCGAATAAAACTGGGTCAGCTTAAGGCTTTAAAATGGCTTTCATTATCAAGCTGGAATTGAAGAGTAATATCTTTACTGAAGGTTTCTGGTGATGATGATAGTTTTTTTTTAATACTTCTTTTGCCAGCATTTCCTTTCCTTTCCTCAAACTTTTGTTCCACATGACAGATGATGCCTTCCTCCCCTTTCTCTTTTTGACCTTGCTCAGGCCTCCCCCAGGACTGCCAGCCTTTGAGCCTTCATCACTCGCCTCTCTCTTCTCTGTCATTGTTGCTCAGTCGCTAAGTCACGTCTGACTCTTGGTGACCCCACGGGTGCCTGGCTTCCCTGTTTTCTCTTCTACTCACTAATATTCTCCTTCTAATACCCTCCCCTCTGCCCTCTCCTCCTTCTCTTGCCCATCCACCTCCTTCCTCCTCACCTTCTTATTCTCCTCCTTCTCTGTCTCCCTCTCCCCTCTCTCTGTGTCCCTCTCCCCCCTCTCTGTCTCTGTCTGTCTGTCTGTCTCCTCCAAATTCCTTCCCATCTCTTACCTCCTCTGCCTTAGAGCATCTCCACGCCTCCGCAGAGAGAGACCAACTTGACCCTCTCAGCTTGTCCAAACTTCTTTCCCACCAACCTCCCCACCCAGCATAATTAAAGACTCTTGTCTTAGAAAAGGAGGGGAGAGACCCAAATACTTGGAATTTGGATTTGAGAATCCAAATACTCAATGCCTTTCCTATGTTTGTTATTAATATTGGGTGTATCTGAGCCTTAAGATTTAGGGTGATTTTATTTTCTTTATTTATCTGTTCAATGTTTTCAGATTTTCCAAAAGTAAACATGGTTTGCTAAATAAAGAGGGAAAAAGCTTTTCTTAAGTGATAAAATATAGTGGACACTGTAGCAGTTAGAATTCTGATCATTTTCCATGAAGGAATTACAAAGTCCCCTGTGAATGTCATTAGAAACCCATCCTGAAAGGGGAGCCCCTCTGGGACAGGTCCCGACTGCTGTGATGGCCCCAGGAGGCCTCCAAGAGCACCACCTTCCCATCACTTTCCTGGCATGAGTCATGATGATTCCAGCCCTGGCCTCTGATGTTCTCTAGCTGACACCACAGAGCAGAGATGGGCTCCCCCCAAGCCCTGCCAGAGCTGCAGATCTGTGAGCAAAATAAATATTGTGGTTGTCTCAAGCCCCTCAGTTTGAGGGGGTTTGTTCTGTAGCCATAGTTTGCAGCGCAATTGGCAAAGCCTGGGCTCTCAAATTCCATGACCTGCTGAGAACCTGGGTATCCTTTCTCTCCCACTGGGTGATGGAAGATGAATCATTCACTCCAGTAGGATTGTCTGAGGACAGGTGGGAGCAAGGCAGAGAGAGACCACAATGTTTCCCAACAGGACCCCTTTCTCGGCCCCCATGGTGTATCTGTTTCCATGTTTCCGCGACCCACAGACACTCCCCCATGTAGAAGCCACAAACAGCAATCTCTCTGAGAGAGTGGGACTCCACATCAAGCTTCAGGTCACAGTGCAGACGGGGTCTAGCCCTGGGGATGGCCTCCTCGAAAGCTTCCATACCAGACACACTTGACTCCAGATGCTGGCCCTGAGATGAAGATTTGAGAGCAAGTGATTTATTCAGAAAGTGATCCCAGGAGACACACAGGAAGTCAGGGAAGTGAGACCAGGGAGGAACAGTAGCAAATAACACGTGTCACCAGGTCTGTTACCCTGGTGAGCCACCAGCAGGCACCCAGTCCTGCCAGGGTCACAGGAGACCACCCGGAACCTGCCTCTAAGTCATCCCATCCAGAAGACGAGGAAGCTGGGGTACCCTCCAAAGCCCACCTGCCCTGTCCCACGCAAGCCTTGAGCAGCCACACAGAACAAACAGCAGACGCCTCATATAGAACGGCAAGTGCCCCAGTAGGAAGCCATCAACCCGTGATAGAAAGGTGAGTGTTGAGGGGATACAGGCGGGCATGAGTGTCTGCCGAGCTGCTGTGAGGCTGGTCAAGGCCCCAGGGCATCCACCAAAGCAGAGTTGGCAGAGCATCACCTGCCATTCTGGCTAGAAGGGCGCAGGAAGCACAGAGGTCCTGAAGCAGGAACCTAGCGAGCAGGATGGGAAGGGAGGTCAGAGGGGGAGGCCGGAGCACACAGAAGCACAGTCAGGATTTACTCTGGATTTTAGGCTGAGTAAAAGGAAAAGCCAGGCTTCCCTGGTGGCTCAGACTGTAAAGAATCGGCCCGCAATGCCAGAGGCATGGGTTCGATCCCGGGGTTGGGAAGATCACTTGGAGGAGGAAATGGCAACCCACGCCAGTATTCTTGCCTGGGAAATCCCAGGGACAAAGAAGCCCAACAGGCTACACAGTCTAGGGCCACACAGGGTCGGGCACGACCGAAGTGACTGAGCAGGCGCACACAAAGGGAAAAGCCACGGTGGTGGTGTGGAAGGGAGCAGCACAGTCTGACCTGTGTTCTTGGGAGAATCATTCCAGCTACGAAGCTGAGCAGAGACAGTAGGAGTTGATGACCACTTAGTAGAGGGTAACAACACTGCAGACAAGCCACCGTCACTGTGGCTCCCACCAGCATGGAGGCCTCAGAGGCTATAAGAAACGGGTTGACTCCAGTAAGCTTTGCAGGTCCAGGCACCTGGGCGACGGGATCAGTTGATGAGTCAAGGACACCTGCAAGCTGTTTTGCCCAAGCCCGCGGACAAGGGATTCACCATTGTCAAGATGGGAGGGCTGGAAGACTCTTGGGTGGCTGGCAGGTCAGGAATGGGTTGGGCGCCTGTCAAACATCTGAGCAGAGATGCCACGTGGCAGCTGCCCAGACATACCTGAGGTTCAGGGCTGAAGTCTAGGTTAGACACATAAATCTACTGGTGAAAATGGATAATAATCCCGTTAAGCTGGCAGATTCCTCTGCCTCCCTTGGTAATCACCACTAGGCCCGGACAGTTAACAATGAACCCTACTGGCAGCCCTGTAGAATTCCTGCCTTGGCCCAGGCAACCCCAGAGGCTTCTTTTAGTAAGGAATAGTTCCATGTCTGTTCAGCTACAATTCTCAGGCACGGGGCTGAGTTTTCACACTCACCACTGTTTCTCCATTGTTTCCCCCCATTGATCGGTTGCTTATCCCCAGCCTTGTCTCTTAGAAGCTCTCCCAGGATGGCTGACACCTCTGAGAGGCACCAGTGAGAGCCCCCTGTCCTTCCTGCTGGCGCCCTGAAGAATCAACATCCCACTGACCTGAGGCACCAGCCTTTCCAGGTGGAAGCCAAGGATCCTGGGGTGGCAGCGAGGTGGGTTAGACAAACACTGTCCTTGTGCATCTCACTCAGTCCAGAGATGAGATTGCATTCCGGGATGCTCTGGCAGGGCTGGACCAGCCTCCCCTCCTGCCAAGCCCCAGGCGGTGGGGGGTGGCGGAAGGATGGGACCTGGTGTTCCACAAATGAAGCAGAGAGCATCTTCTCTGAACAAGTGTCATTTGGATCCAGCCCTGGTCACTGACACCACCCGCCCCATCTGGACCGACCTCAGGGAACCCTGCAAGCCCACTCCTGACATTGGAAGGAACGTGCAAGGAGTCTGGACACCCTGTGGGGCATATCAGGAAAGGACCTGGGTCTGCAACTCCTCTGTCCTTGGATCTGATGTATTCTCATGTTTTATGGGAGATTTTCTCGTCCAAAAAGCCCCAGGTTTCCGAGCAGGAACACAGTGCATCTGCCTTGAACATTTGGCCTTTGGAAACAGCCCCATGTCCAGCCTGCAAACTATGATGTAAAACAGCCTGGGCAGCTGTCCCCCGCCTCCAGCGAGATGGAGAACAAGCAGCTGGATGATACTGTCTGAAGGAGAACAGAGAGCCAGGGAAGAGCTAGGAACATCTCCCCTACTTCCCGCATGAGCTCCCCCCAGCCTCCCACCTCCTCTGGAGAGGACCAGTGTCGCCACGGGTCCCCTGCCCCCCTAGGTCGACTCCCTCTCTCAAGAGTCCGTGTCTGGGCTTCTGGTTGCCTCTTGAACAGTTTGAACTCTGGCCTCCCAGGAGTTTTTGTTTATCTTTGCAAAAAGCTTTAATCCTTTCCTCCTTTTCTAAAAGCATTTTAGGGCCCATGGGTACTGTTTACTTCAGGGAGGTCAAGTCAGGATTTGGTGTGATGAGGAAATCCTGACTCGCTCATCCGTTTAGAGTGAGAGGGGACAGGACAGTGTGGGAATTCATCGCTCTGACAAGTGGGGAGTAGGAAAGTCTTGAATTGGTTCTGGAGCCCTGGGCTGAGGCCCAACATTTCTGCTTCCACCCCTGTAACATGCAGGAAAGCAAATGGAACTGCTCCCCCAGATAAGTAAGGGCCCCCTACGTGTGCTGAGGTGTATGCCCTGTACCAGCTGCACAGACACCTCTTCCCTCCCCACCCCCAGGCTACCTCCAAGCGGGGCAGGGTGGTAGGGGGGCCCTTCCTGTCCTAAATGCTGGATGGTGCAGCACCGTTCACAACAGCCAAGACGTGGAAAGAGCCCACCTGCACCAGCAGATGAGCAGACAAAGTAGTGGCGCATATGCACAATCAAATACTATTCAACCACAAGAAGCAAGGCAGTTCTGCCACTGGCTACAACATGGATGCAGCTTGAGGGCGTTAGGCTGAAATAAGCCAGACAGCAAGACAGACACTGCACGTACCACTTACATGTGGTATCTTTTTTTTAAAAGTCAGATTCATTGAAACAGAGAGTAAAAAAAGTGGTTGCCAGGGGCTGAGGGGTGGGGAAAATAGGAAAATGTTGGTAAAAGGGTATAAACATCCAGCTATAAGATAAAGAAGGTGAGGCTCTGGTATGAAATATAATGATAGAGCTGATAACGTTGTGTTGTACCATTAAAATTTGCTCAGAGAGTAGAACTTCAGTGTCCTCACACACCCAAACACTAATTACTAGAAATTGCTGCTGAGTGGAGGCGTTCCCAAGCAAAGGTCTCCAAACAGGTAAGGATGCTCCCAGGTCCTGCATCCCCTGCCCTCTCCCCATCTACCTCTGCACGAGATCTGGCTCTGGGAATAAGGAGGTTTCCTCCACCTCTGAGGATCCCCCAGAGAAAATTCTTGCAATGCGAAGGGAACTCGGTGAGAGGGGTCTCTGTGGGAGGAGACCGTTCCATCCACACGGCTTTGGTCCACAGGGCAGACAAGGAAAGCGAACACTCTGGGCAAGGTTGGCACCATTCCGGAGACAGAGCAACAGTCAAAAGGAAAACAATAACGAGGGGGCTCCATTCATGGAAGGAAGAGTCATTAAGTACCCACCGAGGGCCAAGCCCCAAGGGTCCAGGAGTAGACACAACAGGGCTGGAGTCCTGGGAGCTCCTGTTCTCGTGGGAGAGAGGCGGGTGGGCGGTAAGCAGTCAACAGAGAGACACGCGTCAGATGGGGAGACGTGCTGGGGGCTTGGGGGATAAAGCAGGGGTGGTCTGGGAAGATTTCAGCAGGAACGTGAGTTTCAGTCTGAGCCAGGAAGGAAGGGGGTCCTGCCCCAGAGGGCCAGGCAACCCGGACCAAAGTCCGGGGTCTCTGTGGGGTGATGTGAGGCCCCATGCCCTCAGGGCCACCTATCTTTCGAACATCTGGGCAATTGTCATCATAAAACTGAGGGACACTGGCTCACAGCTGTGTGCCGTTTGGACAGGAGTGGTTTGGCCTGGTTTGTACATTAAGAATTCCTTCCATCCGGCTGCCTTTCCTGCAGCAGCTGCATGGGAATTACCCAAAGACAGGTTAAAACTAGGGGTTCCTGAGGCCCCCCGAGACTCTGGCTCAGTGGATCAGGACTGAGGACCTCCCTCTCACTACCAGTCCCTGCTTACATCTTGGGAACAGCAGACATTCGAGGGTAAGGCTGCCTCTGTCTCCCTCCAAGTTCTTGCACAAGGTCCAGCCCTGGGTCCCATTGAGAAGCTCTTCCTAATAGCCACCATGAAGGTGAAAATGTTAGTTGCTCAGTTCTGTCCAACTCTTTGTGACCCCGTGGATTGTAGCCTGCCAGGCTCCTCTCTCCATGGGATCTCCAGGCAAGACTGCTGGAGTGGGTTGCCATTTCCTATTCCAGGGGATCTTCCTGACCCAGGGATCGAACCCAGGTCTCCTGCATTGCAGATGGATTCTTTTTTTTTTTTTTAATTCTTTTATGTATTTTTTTTTAATTTTTATTTTTACTTTATTTTACTTTACAATACTGTATTGGTTTTGCCATATATTGACATGAATCCACCACGGGTGTACATGCGTTCCCAAACATGAACCCCCCTCCCAACTCCCTCCCCATAACATCTCTCTGGGTCATCACCGTGCACCAGCCCCAAGCATGCTGTATCTTGTGTCGGACATAGACTGGAGATTCAATTCTTACATGATAGTATATATGTTTCAATGCCATTCTCCCAAATCATCCCACCCACTCCCTCTCCCTCTGAGTGCAAAAGTCCATTATACACATCTGTGTCTTTTTTGCTGTCTTGCATACAAGGTCATGCAGACGGATTCTTTACCGCTGAGCCACCAGGGAAACCCTAATAGACACAGAATTGTAGCCAATAGTTGGCCTTTTCTCGTAAACTAAATACTGCCCGACAATTCTATAAGATGTGCCCCCTCCCAATAGACACACACACGCACACACATAAAATTCATCTGGGAAAATACAACCCAGAAAATGGGCTATATCAGCAAAATGATTTTAGAAAACGCCCTTCCATCGGCGGGAGTGGAGTGTGGAGGAGGAGTGGGCACATCTCTGGGTGGGCGGCCCCCGACTCAGTTATGGGACCTTGAAATGGGCAACACTCCCCTCACTATAAAATGAGGGCTGGGCTGTAGCAGACCCAGAGTCGGGTCTGCCACTGCTTCTCAACATGTAGGGGTCTTGCAGTGAGCTCAGCCCAGCATGACCAGCCCCAGGTTTGGGCCAAGCTGCCCCCTCACAGTAACAGGTCAGATACAGGTAAGTGTCCCACGTGGCACTGATGCCAAAGAACAGAGACTCAAGAGAAATGGGGTCATTGGACTCACATTCTCCTCCTCTGTACAAAGGAGCTGCCCCTAACCTGTACTGCTGGGGGTAATGGTGACTTGCTGGGATCAAGGCTGTAATCATGGGTGCAAAGGGCCTGGCGGGTGGCTGTTCAGTACCCAAGGCTGCTCATGGGGGCTTAGGAGAGACCAGTCCCCCCAGGGAGCTCTGATCCCTGATGGGGGCTCAGGGCCCTTGGGTGAGCTGTGGGTCCCGTCTTATCTCTGATGCTTCCAAGCTGAACTTCAGTTCTATTCAGTCAAAAGCCCTCAAGGGTCTTCTACAAGGGGACGCAGAAGAATCAAGGCAGGGTCTCTGTGCAGGTTCCTCAATCCAGCAGGAATGCCCACTGAAGTCCCCACAGTCAGTTCATCAGGGTGAGAGGTGCGCCAGCAGCCATGTTTAAGTACACCCGTGGGCACACTGCATGCAGCTGCCCACACTGCGTGCAGTCTGATGCTCCAGGGCGGGGTCTGCACGCTGAAACCGCTGGCGCCCCTAGCCCTCAGGCCCCATCGAGATTCAGCAGGAGCCTTGTCTGACACTCAAGTCACCACACCACCCTCGACAGAAAGGAAGTCACTGTCTTGGGACCTCAGTTCTCAGCCAACACGGGCGGGACGTGGCGCCAGACATGTGTGCAGGGGGCTCTGAGGCAAGAAGGAGCTCTGGAATCCCCCCAGGCACCCTGGCTCATCCACTGGTGACGTTGGGCTGCCCCTCTCCCCTCTTCCTGCCATTGCTTCCCACCACCTTCCAAATAAGCCACTCACCCTGGAATCCTTGCCTGGGGTCTGCTTCTGGGGGATCCACCTAATTAAAGCCTGGCTGTTATTTCTCTCCAGCATTCCTCAGACCCCGGAGTCCACGATTCTCCCCTCCCCACCTTCAATGCTCTTTCTCCTCCGCTGTGCAGCCCAGCCCTGGATCCAACCTCGCTGGGAGGTGAACTGCCCAGGTGATCAGCATCTCCCAGTCTGCCTCACCTGCCTGAGCTGTGGAAATGTCCAAATCCAAGCCACTCTTGGGTTTGCTCCATCCTTTGGACCTGCCCTGGAGCTGGTGTCCAGCAGGTGGAGTTTCTAGAACCAGTTCAGGGTCATGCCTGCCCAACTGAGCCTCTGCGAGGGTCCGCCACCTTGAAACCCCCACCTGACCTCCTTATGTTCAGCCAGCAGCCGGGGAACAAGTCCAGGCGGCCTGGCATGGTTCCTGGTCAGTGTCCAGCCCTGGAGAACTCACCCCTAAGCCTGGTCCTCACGTCCTCAGCTCCCAGCCTCCCGCCTCTCCTCACTGTGCCCCCTGGTTTGAGGGTTTTTCTGACCTTGATGCTCTGGGGGACTCTTCTCTTTGCATCTGGTCCCAGGAGAGCATCAGGCTGTGGGACCAGCAATGAAGAAGCCATTTCTCACCTGGTGGAGGGTTTGGGTAAGTGCACGAGCAGTAACAGTCACTGTGACATGTTCCTAGGCGGGGAGGTCAGCGCCATGGGAGCCCAGGAGTGCGCCGAGGGTGAGGTCAGTACCGTGACTAAGAGTTCTCCAAGGCAAGAGTGGGAGGGAGACATGAGTGTCAGTCCAGGAGCAGCAGCTACAAAGGCCAGAGGGAATAAAAGACTCTCTGATGAACCCCTGCTACTGAGCGGGGAGCCTGGAATAACGCTGGAGCCTTGACAATAAGTAATGACACCTCCTCCCTCCCGTTAAAATGAGAATTTAAATATTTAAACTTGTGGGTGGTCAGTTCACTAGGGAGCTTTGTTTTCTCACTGGAATCCCACCTCTGAGTTCCTCCCTCTGCGTCATTCCTTCTCTGCGGGGCATAAGCACCATTATCTACAGAACCATTAAGAAGACATCAGCCAAGGTGCAAACAGCCTAATTTAGCCCTCTGTGTGGGCTGCAGCGAAACTGAGCTCTGGGGAGCTAGGTTCCGTGGCTGAGCTGTGTGCTCTAGGTAAAAGTCAGGAGACGGAAAAAGCAGCTGATAGAAGACTGCACTGCCCAGCCCTGCCAACTCCCCACTCCAGGCAAACATGGAAAGTTCCAGAAGAGAAAGCAAGGTCCCTCACCAGCTCGAGGTGCTCTAGCTCACCCCTCCACAGGGCTCTCTTGTCAGGGAAGAGGCTCAGGTGGATTCATCCCCTCTAGACACTGCGTCTTGAGAACTTGCATCGATTGCCTCCTTTATCATCATGCCGTCTCTGAGTCCATCAACCCAGTGGGGCTGGGGTGGGAGTGGGAGGGTGTTTGCTGGTGGGGAATACAAGGAGGGGTCTCAGAGGTGGACAGGAAGGGGCAGGAGCTTGGCAGAAGGGGCCGGCTGGCGTTGGGGTGAGCCACCCTGGGGGCACTGACAGAATCTGAGACCCACTGAGGTCTGGAAGGCTGCTCTTCTGTGTGAGTTGACGCTTGGAAAAGGGCACGTTTACCTACACGCCCCACCCTGACCCCACGACCCTCCCTCACAAGATGGTTGTCCTCACACCAGTCAGGAACCTCGCACAGTCCCCCAGGCTGGTCACCTCCCCAGAGGCAGCTTCCCAGTCACTGGAGAAGGAGGTTATGGAGACGCCTTGCTCAAAAACAGGAAAGAGCAGACGGAGCGTCAGAGTCCCAGTGACTCTGGGTGCAGTCCCACTGGAAAGATGGCCCAGCCCAGGACCAGGGCTTTATTAAAAAAAAAACAAAAAACTGCTTTTGTCCAAACCCCTGTAATTATCACCTGTTCTCTGCTCCACTAACCCCCGGTCCTCTGGTTGTCTTGGGGAGCAATATGGGTGGGTCTTTGTCCACGTATCCCATCCCTGCTCCATCTTTGGAAAGATGAAGTCGAGCCACTCAGCACTGCCTAATGTCTGTGCTTTCCAAAACACAGCCCATCTCCCCGTTCTCCTTCCAAGCACCCCACAGTGACCGGTCCTCATGAGGAGTTCACAGGGTGAGGGGGACCCTGGGGCTTGTGTGTCAGAAGCTACGAACACCGTGCAGAGGCTGGCATCCCTGCTGTGTTTGTGCTCAGTGGGAGGGGCCCAGGCCAGCCAAGTGGACTCAGAAGCAGGCGGTGCTGGGAGGGAAACTAGAGCCACACTCAGGCCCGCTGCTCATGCAAAACAAGGGCACAAGCAACTTTGCAGGAATGGGCTGGCATTTCTGCCAGGGCTTCCCTCAGTTGGAAGTGTGTGTGCTGGCCACCTAACTTCTAACACTATGCCTTCACCTGTGCGTGTGTATGTGGACATGTGTGTATGTGGACACATGTATTAATCTATTTATTCATAAATTCACACTAGAACTAGAAGATTGTCTAGAACTATAAAGGTCGAGAGCAGGCGCAGTGAATGCCAGTGCAGGCACCAAATCCAGCCAGCTGCTGCTTTCCTATAGGCTACGAGCCAAGAATGGTTTTTACGGTTTATATAAATACCTACATTGTAGTCTCAGTTTTCCCCATTGGCTGGCAAAGCCTGAAGTATATCCTCTCTGACCCTTGATGAAAGCATATGTGGACCCCTCTTCTCAAACAGCGACTCTCGAGGAGTCACAGTAATAGACACAGGATCGTCAGGATCTCGGGTGGACTTGGGGTGCAGGTCTAACATGGTCAAGGACCTGATCAAGGACCTCCAGCTGCAGGTCTAACATGAAGAAACCCTCGGAGTGTAAAAGCAAGATCATAGCCACATTGTTCCTGACAATAATGAATAAACGGGAATTGAGAAGTAAATGATGGTGCATTCAAATGACAAGCTGCACAACAGGAAGAAAAATAACCTAGACCTGGATATTTGTCATTATGAGCAGATCTCAGTGGTAATTGAAAAAACCAAATTGCAGCATGATCTGCATATTTTGAAACCAATTGTTTAAGTTTACAAGTAAAATTTCAAAATAATACTATGTGTTGTTCTTAGGTACATCTGTGTGTATATGTTTATATATGAGAAGATGTCCAAGATGGACTGTAGGTATGCATACTTAACTTTCACATTATTGCCCACAGGAAGGCAGGCAAGGAAAACAGGGAGGGAGGTGAAAAGTGAGATGAAACAGTGGAGCCAAAGGAATTCAACAGCACCAATAGTATATAATCTTACACACTCATACTCACACTCACATACACACACACACACACACACACACACAAATGAAGGCAAATGGATAAAATGCAAGTACAAACTGAGAGGTGGAAAGCCAGGTACAAGTCTTATTATTCTTATCTCTGAATTCACAGAGTAGATTCTAAAACTACCATTGTTTTTGATTTGCTCTTTCCCACTACAATTTATTTTGAAATTAAAAGTAACTAAAGATCAGTGTGAGGTTTTTAGTCTAACTGGAAGGAACATGGATATTAAAAATATGAGAAACACTAAGCTGAAGCAGTGGCTTTCAATTTTTAAATCAACTTCATCTAAATATAATTTACGTACAATGCATTTCGCCCTTTTAACATACAATTCTGAAAACAAAAACACTAATTCTGAAAGATATGTGCACCTCTATGTTCATAGCAGCACTGTTCACATTAGTCAAGATATGGAAACAACACAAGTCTCCATCAGCAAATGAATGGATAAAGAAGATGTGGTGTATTTATAAAATGGAATATTACTCAGTCACAAAAAGAATGAAATTCTGCCATTTCTAGCAGCATGGATGAAATTGGAGGGTATTATGCTAAGTGTAACAAGTCAGACAGAGGAAGACAAATACTGTATGATAACACTTACTTGTGGAATCTAAAAAATGTAGCAAACCAGTGAATATAACAAAACAGAAGTTGACTCATAGATATAGAGAACAAACTGGCAGTTACCAGTTGTAGGGGGAGGGAATATATAGGGGTGATGGAGGAAACAGTCCAAACTACTGAGGGTAAGACAACGTGGGGAATATAGCCAATATTTGGCAATAACTGTAAATGGAAAGTTACCTTTCAAAATTGTATAAAAAATTTTAAAAAAGCCAAATTGTATAGAGATGGTCTGAACTAACAGCACTTATTGTGCAACAAAATATTACACTAACCAAAATAAAGTTATGTAATTGCCTTGAAACATAAACTCATCATCTCAAAATTATATATACATTTCCATGAGTTTCACCAAATAGACACAACACACCCATGAAACAATCACCACAATCTAGACATTGAACACTTCTGTCTCCCAAACCTCTTACCTCTTCCAACTGACCTCTCCTCGCCAGCCCCTGCTGCTAAGTCACTTCAGTCGTGTCCGACCCTGTGTGACCCCATAGATGGCAGCCCACCAGGCTTCCCCGTCCCTGGGATCCTCCAGGCAAGAACACTGGAGTGGGTTGCCATTTCCTTCTCCAATGCATGAAAGTGAAAAGTGAAAGTGAAGTCGCTCAGTCATGTCTGACTCTTTGCGACCCCATGGACTGCAGCCTACCGGGCTCCTCCGTTCATGGGATTTTCCAGGCAAGAGTACTGGAGTGGGGTGCCATTGCCTTCTCCGCCGCCAGCCCCTCCCCTTGGGTAAATACTGGAGTGGGTTGTCATTCCCTTCTCCAAGGGACCTTCCTGACCCAGGGATTGAACCTGAGTCTCCTGCATCGTAGGCAGATTCTTTACCATCTGAGCCACTAGGGAAGCCCTCTAATTTCTAAGTGGGTTTCATTTTTTTTTTTTCCACAAAACTCTTCCTTCCAGCAGACACATGGGGGAAGACCAGGAAGTGAGCCCTCTGAGATTTGAGCTGTGCTGGATAAAATGGGGGCACAGGGGCGCTGACTCTGAAAACCGCAGGAGTTCAGCTGTGGTTTCCTCCTCTTTGAACGTCCTTCTTGAACCCAAGCACTGTTCTTAACACACAGCGTTTCTCCTACTGCAGCTGCCTTTTTATTATGTCTTGAATGAGAAAACACCTGTGTGCTGAGAGATTTGCTGGCCCATCACAGTCTGGAGGGCATCCATTCTAAGCGAATTTAGTCCCACCTCTAATTTTAGAGATGAGCATTCTGGGACCCAGAATTGAGGAGAAAGTGAAAGTGTTATCACTCAGTCATGTCGCAGTCTGTGTGACCCCTGCCAGGCTTCTCTGTCTGTGGAATTCGCCAGGAATTCCCTGGGTAGCCATTCCCTTCTCCAGGGGATCTTCCCGACACAGGGATTGAACCCTGGTGCACTGCCGGTGGATTCTTTACCATTTGAGCCACCAAGGAAGCCCAGAATTGAGGAGGCTTTGGTTAAACTCACATGGCTGGAGAGTGTGAACCAGCATGAGGGAAGGGACATCTGGTCAATCCCATTATGGACTCAGAGGTTCTGACAACACACCTGGTCCCCTCTGACTGCATCGCTCTGCCCCAGGATGTCCAGATAGATGTGTCCTCTGCCCCTCCCAGGCAAGTGGTACTCAAAATGCCAGGGGAAGAACTGGGATGGGCTTCAACAGCCCAAAGACTGTGGAGGAATCCAGGACATCACTCTTCCACATGAAAAGGTGGCCAAAGAGGTTTCCACCTTTCAGGCTCACTGGTCAAACGGGATGAGTCACAGTGCAAAGCCAATAAACACAAAATGGTCCAGCATCCTGTGCATAACAGACATTCAAATAACAGCTGTTCCACTTGCACAGAGGATGTAAAAAATCACAGAGGACATTTATTTCCACTCTAATGACAAGGAAAGGCCAGGAAATCCACAAAAACATAATTTTTGAGTCCATCAGAGAGTTGACTGCAACCAAGTGAACTAAATACCCAAAGATGGACTCCCCTGAAGGGGACATGGGACACAATCTGTCTCACCTTCCCCAGCACATAGCAATCCTGACAGAGGTGGCCTCCCCAGAAGGTGAGGCAGAAATCATCTAAAATTCTAATGACTTCTAGAGGTCAAGTGCAGACTAGCGTGTCCAGCTTAGAATCGCTGGGACTTCCAGACACAGAGAGTTCACAGTCACTCACATATTCTTTGCTGCAGGCTTCCACCCAGAAGGCATGGGCAAGATGGTTACAATGAGTGTGCCAAGGTGGTACAGGGGTGCGGGTGATGACCTGCTGCCCTGCAGTCCAGGCCCTGAACCCAGCCCTCCTCCCACACCCTCCCTCAGATGAAACGACGACCTGAAACGGCTGGAGCAGGTGAGCCCAAGCACCTGGGTAGACCCTAACCCTGACACAGAGCAGAGGTCTGCTGCTGGGACTAGGGGTGGGGGGTGAAGGGAAGGGACGGGGAAGTCCCTCCCATCTCAGCACAGAGAAACACTGCAGAGCTTGGTTTCCAAGGGCAGTAGGTGATGTGCTGATAAATTCCTCTTCCTGAAAGGCAAGATCACGTCTCTAATGATTAGAACAGTTCTATCCTAACAAGAATTTCCTTCAGGCCACGTTATTGTCATCCCCTCCTCCACTCCAAGCTCCTGGCAACCACTGACATAGTTTCTTACCTTAAACTTCTCCCTTTTCCAGAGTTTCCTAAACTGGAAGTTAAAATGTGTACAGAATTATGAATCCGACTTCTTTCATTTAGTAGAGCACATTTAGGATTCACCCATGTAGTTGTGTGTATCTATGTACTCCTTTTTATTGCTACATAGGATTCAATGTGTGGGGCCACCAAAGTTTGTTGATCCGCTCCCCAAGTGAGGAACCGTGACCGTTGACACTTCTGTATGGTTACAAATAGAACTGCCACAAACACTCGCGTGCAAATCAATCAATCCGTCTCTGTCTCCGAGACTCACAGCCCTGACCTAAGCCCGAGGCTGAACCAGGAGAAGCGATCCACCTTTCACCCCCTGCTGTCATCATGAGCACCAAGAGACAAGCACCCAGTCTACCACTGGAGGGTGTCAAGACCATGGAGAATCGACTACACGGGTGCTCCTGAAAGCTGAGTGTAGAACAGGACCCCCCCCCCGCCCCAGCACTCCAATCGCCAGCATAAGATAACAGCACCCACTGATGGAGGAGCCTGAAGGAAACAAACTCAAAACCTAAGGAAACTGACTCAGTCATCCGTGCTAACTGCCTGGTGGGAGAGCCATGCCCTTTTCTGAGTATAAACACTGCTTACTTCAATCTCTATGATCTTTCCACAACCAACATCTGGCAAGCAATCAAAAATGCTGAGATGCACAGAAAAGCAAGCAAGAACAACCCACTGTAGAGAGACAAAACAACCACTAGAATCAGACTCAGATGACTCAGAGGTGGGAACTGTCAGACATGGACTTTAAAATAACTATGATGACTACGCTGAAAAAAATCTCATGGGAAAATTGTGCAGGAATCTAATAAATCAAATGAGGAGGTGAACAGGGAACTTCAGCAGAGAGTCAAAAAGGGTCAAATGGGAGTATTATAAACATAGAATGTGATTCCAGAGATTAATTCTTTTTCTGGCCTTATCAGCAGGTTGGATACAACTGAGAAAGGAATCAATGAAGATAAGCCAATAAAAATTATACATACTGAAATCTGAAAAGAAAAAGAAGAGTGAAAAAAACAGAACAAACTTGCATAAGCTGAAGGAAAATAATAAGCGGTCTAACATACATGTCATTAAAGAGGAGAAGAGAGAATGTAACAGAAGAAATTCTCTTTTATTCTTCTTCATTATTAGGTTGGTGCAAAAATAATTGCAGTTTCAGACAGTAAAATTTCAATCTTTAGAACTAGGCTCAAACACATCTTTATTAATCAAAATAGGAACCGTTACAATCAAGACATTTTTGCCAATGAGAAATAAATCTGTTTATTCCTGCAGGCTAAAAATCCATGCCTCAGGAGTTGACAAACTCTTGGAAAGCTTTTTCTACATTGTGCTAGGCATTGTGGAGGCATTTTCCCTGCAAAAAGTTGCTGAGATGCTTGAAGAAGTGGTAGTCGGTTGGCAAGAAGTCAGGTGAATATGGTGGATGAGGCAAAACTTCGTAGCCCAATTCATTTGACTTTTGAAGCATTGGTTGTGCAGTGCGTGGTTGGGCATTGTTGTGGTGAAGATTTTGGCCCATTCTGTTGACCAATACCAGCTGAAGGCATTGCAGTTATCAGTACATCTCATTGATTTGCTGAGCATACTTCTCAGATGCAATGGTTTCACCAGGATTCGGAGAGCTGTAGCAGATCAGACCGGCAGCAGACCACCAAACAGTGACCATGACCTCTTTTTGGTGCATGTGTGGCTTTGGGAAGGGCTTTGGAGCTTCTTCTCAGTCCAACCACTGAGCTGGTCATTGCTGCTTGTCATATAAAATCCACTTTTCATTGCATGGCACAATCTGTTCAAGAAATAGTTGTTGTTGCATATAATATGAGAAGATGACACTTCAAAGTGACAATTTTTTTTTTTGCAATCAGCTCATGAGGCATGCAATTACTGAGCTTTTCCACCTTTCCATTTGCTTCAAATGCCAAATGACTATACAGTGGTTGACACTGAGTTCTTTGGCAACTTTTCTCATAATTGTAAGAGAATCGGCTTCAGTGATGGCTCTCAATTAGTTGTTGTCAACTTCCAATGGCCAGCCAGCCACTGCATGCCTCATCTTCAAGGTTCTTGTCTCCTTTCCAAAACTTCTTGAACCACCACTGCCATGTAGGTTCGTCCTCGCAGTTAATGGCCCAAATGCACTGTTGATGTTATGAGTGTCTCTGCTGCTTTACGACCCATTTTAAACTCAAATAAGAAACTCATTCAAATTTGCTTTTTGTCTAATATAATTTCCATAGTCTCAGTTCAGTTCAATTCAGTCATTCAGTTGTGTCCGACTCTATTGCAACCCCATGGACTGCAGCACACCAGGCCTCCCTGTCCATCACCAACTTCTGGAGTTTACCCAAATTCATGTCCATTGAGTCAGTGATGCCATCCAACCATCTTATCCTCTGTCATCCCCTCTCCTCCTGCCTTCAGTCTTTCCTAGCATCAGGGTCTTTTCAAATGAGTCAGTCCTTCACATCAGGTGGCCAAAGTATTGGAGTTTCAGCTTCAACATCAGTCCTTCCAATGAACACTCAGGACTGATCTCCTTTAGGGTGGACTGGTTGGATCTCCTTGCAGTCCAAGGGACTTTCAAAAGCCTTCTCCAACACTGCAGTTCAAAAGCATCAATTCTTCAGCACTCAGCTTTCTTTATAGTCCAACTCTTGCATCCATACATGACCACTGGAAAAACCATAGCCTTGACTAGACGGACCTTTGTTGGCAAAGTAATGTCTCTGATTTTTAACATGTTGTCTCGGTTGATCATAACTTTCCTTCCAAGGAATAAGCGTCTTTTAATTTCTTGGCTGCAGTCACCACCTGCAGTGATTTTGGAGCCCCCCAAAATAAAGTCTGACACTGTTTCCACTGTGTCTGACACTGTTTCCCCAACTATTTGCCATGAAGTGATGGGACTGGATGCCATGATCTTAGTTTTCTGAATGTTGAGTTTTAAGCCAACTTTTTCACTCTTCTCTTTCACTTTCATCAACAGGCTCTTTAGTTCTTCTTCACTTTCTGCCATAAGGGTGGTATCATCTGCATATCTGAGGTAACTGATATTTCTCCCGGCAATCTTGATTCCAGCTTGTGCTTCATCCAGCCCGTCATTTCACATGATGTACTCTGCATATAAGTTAAATAAGCAGGGTGACAATATACAGCCTTGATGTACTCCTTTTCCTATTTGGAACCAGTCTGCTGGTCCATGTCCATTTCTAACTGTTGCTTCCTGACCTACATACAGATTTCTCAAGAGGCAGGTCAGGTGAGGTATTCCTATCTCTTTCAGAATTTTCCATAGTTTATCGTGATCCACACAGTCAAAGGCTTTGGCATAGTCAAAGCAGAAGTAGATGTTTTTCTGGAACTCTCTTGCTTTTTCCATGATCCAGCAGATGTTGGCAATTTGATCTCTGGTTCCTCTGCCTTTTCTAAATCCAGCTTGAACATCTGGAAGTTCATGGTTCACGTATTGTTGAAGCCTGGAGAATTTTGAGCATTACTTTACTAGCGTGTGAGATGAGTGCAATTGTGCAGTAGTTTGAACATTCTTTGGCATTGCCTTTCTTTGGGATTAGAAAGAAAAACATGACCTTTTCCAGTCCTGTGGCCATTGCTGAGTTTTTCAAATTTGCTGGGATATTGAGTGCAGCACTTTCACAGCATCATCTTTCAGGATTTGAAATAGCTCAACTGGAATTCCATCATCTCCACTAGCATTGTTCGTAGCAATGCTTTCTAAGGCCCGCTTGACTTCGCATTCCAGGATGTCTGGCTCTAGGTGAGTGATCACACCATCGTGATTATCTTGGTCATGAAGATCTTTTTTGTACAGTTTTTCTGTGTATCCTTGCCACCTCTTGTTAATATCTTCTGCTTCTGTTAGGTCCATACCATTTCTGTCCTTTATTGAGCCCATCTTTGCCTGAAATATTTCCTTGGCATCTCTAATTTCCTTGAAGGGATCTCTAGCCTTTCCCATTCTATTGTTTTCCTCTATTTCTTTGCACTGATCATTGAGGAAGGCTTTCTTATATCTCTGAATTATTCTTTGGAACTCTGCATTCAAATGGGTATATCTTTCTTTTTCTCCTTTGTTTTTTGCTTCTCTTCTTTTCACAGCTATTTTTAAGGCCTTCTCAGACGACCATTTTGCTTTCTTGCATTTCTTTTTCTTGGGGATAGTCTTGATCCCTGTCTCCTGTACAATGTCACGAGCCTCCGTCCATAGTTCAACAGTCACTCTGTCTATCAAATCTGTCTATCAAATCTAGTCCCTTAAATCTATTTCCCACTTCCACTGTATAATAAATTTAAAATAAACAGCAAGTAATAAATCATCAACAAAAAACATAAACTGAGAAATCTGCCTTAGAATGATGGTTAACGTAATCACATTTATTTAGAATGTACTCCAATATTAAATGGCAAATTTCAACAAACTGCTATTACTTCTGCATCAACCTAACAATTTTTTTTCTCTGCCTTCAAATTTCTATGTTTAGACTGTAGCAATTTGACTATGGAGTGTGTGTGTGTGTGTGTGTGTGTGTGTGTGATATTTTTCCTGATCTGGTTACACCAAGCCTCTTGTTTGTGAGCTTTCATTAATTTTAGACAATTCTTGGTCATTATCTTTACAAATATTTCAAGTATTTGGATTTGCTTAAAGAAATGAAGAGTGAAAAATTGTAAAACTAAAGGCAAATATGAAGCACATTTTTTATAGAATATTTTTAGTCTCAGATGAGAAAATACCTTAAGTTGGTAAAAGTAGTGCTAGGAGTAAACAATAGTGGTGGGTCTTCTAACTAGTTAATTCTTTTCTAGACATCCAGTCCATCACCTAACCCACTGCTCCTGTTTCTTCTCAATAAGTCCAAGGCCCCACTCCTCCTTATGGTTCAAGATATCATCAGAGGTTGTCCCTGTTGAAAAGGAGAGGAAGCCCCCCATCAGGTCTGCTCAGCCGGCCCCTGGTTCTAACCTGCCGGATGGGCAGCTCCTTGAGAGTACAGACTCATATCCCATGGACAGCATTGCTCCTCAAGCCCACACCACCTGTGTACCCACTCTTCCCCTCTAGAACCTTCGATGACACTTCAAGACCCTCCTAGGCCAGCACAAGTTCAGCCAGGATGGCAGCAAAGTCCACACCCCAGGAACTACCCACAAGCATGGGGGCATGAGAGACCAGTGGTGAGTGTCCTGACCTCCATCCTTCAGGGGAACATTCTCTGCGCTTCTCACACATCCTAGCAAAATCGAGCTCTGCTTCTCACAGAAACACACTCTCATTTTTTGTTTTCTGTTTTTAATACACTCTCGTTTTGATTCTTTCTCCTCCCCTGTCTCACCCTCCTGCCTCCTGGAATGACCTCGCAGAAAATCACCTGCACCCAGCTGTGGTCTCAGACTCTGTTCCAGCCAAAACAGACTCCATATTGATGACTCAGGACCTCGGCGTCTTCTGGCTTCATCAGTCCAGAAAGAGGGCTTGTCATTGCCCCAGTCTCACCAGGAAACAGCCGCATGAGCCAGCAAGAACCACTTGACTTGCTCATCTGAAGAAATGAGCCAGTCGCTCATTCCAGGGAGAAGAGGGCTGGCAGGGTGAGTGCTGCCCTCCCAGGGACCAGTTATTGCTCTGCATTCCTTCCACTGACATTAATGCCCAGAGGAGCCAAGAACATGAGGTCGAGGAGCCAACTGTCCTAAGTTATCTTCTGCACACAAATACACAGTGCAGCGCCTAAAAAGGGGAAATCGAATCGTGACAAATTTATGGCAGGTTTCGGACCTGGGCTGTCCTCAACCCATCTTTCTGTGCTTCTCAAAGTGGAGAGTGTGGGCCAGTGCCCCAGAAGCCAGTGACCCCTGTGACTGAAAGCAGGCCTTTACCATGACAAGCCTGGCAGCTCCCCGGGCAGCATGGCCAGCCAACACCTCCTCCCTCTCAGTGCACTCTGACCCCTGCAGTGAGTCACTTCTCCTCGGGAGCCTGACCACCAATCCATCAGAGAAAAAAGACAGCCTTCTCCCTTTTAAGAACAAAACATCTCAAAGCACTGGACTCAGGGCTGTTCAGAGACTCATGGGGGATTCCCAAGAAAACCAAGGGACAGCTTAGAGCATTGCAGCTCCTGCCACCCCAGGCTAAACCCCACTGAGAGCCACCTGTGTGCAAATAAGGCACCAAGTGAGATTCAGAGACGAGGAAACCCAGGTCCTACTCTCAGTGAGAGTTCAGTCTAATGGGACAAAAGACAGCTAAGAGCACAGGAAGGTGATGCCCTCAGGCTTTTCCAAAAAGAACTCAACTTCCTTTAAAGTTCATGAAACAGCAGAGGATTGAATTGTGACACGTGCTATAGGGCATAACTGTGGAACCAGATTTCAAATGGAAAACTGAGTTAACAGTGCCTCAAATCCAGAAAGAGCAAAATTAAAAATCACTGAATTTAGAAATAGTACCTAGTTAGAGGGCTTCCCAGGTGGCACCAGTAGTAAAGAATCTACCTACCACTGCAGGAGCCGCAAGAGACTCAGGTGTGACCCCTGGGTCAGGAAGATCCCCTGGAGGAAGAAATGGCAACATGCCCTAGTATTCTTGCCTGGAGAATTCCATGGACAGAGGAGCCTGACGGACTATGGTCCACAGGGTTGCAAAGTGTCAGACACAGCTACACACACACACACACACAACCCTAGTTAGAGATTCTTATACCTGTAGGAAGTTTACAAACTGGGAGCTTTCACATTTAAAGCTGATATGATGCTCAGGGATGTGACGCTACAGGATGGTTTATAAAGTGAAAAATGAGGTGAATATTTACACCCATTTACAAAGATGGGTGATGACGGCGGGGACTTCCGGATGGCAGGGGATTGGTTTAAAGTGATTCTCTCATACCCTTTTAGGAAGGTGACTGAGGTTTCTTTTATGATTATCAGAGACGTTTACAAGAAATAACCCAAGCATAAGCTAGATTCAGTTCTGCTTATGTGGCTCGTGGGAATTCTCAAGTCAGCTCTCCTTTTAGAGTTTCATTTTGACAATGGATACGGACACTAGAGACATGTAGACCAGGGAGAAATGTAATGAAGGTCCGAAGTGTGTTTTTTTCTTATGGGAAGAGAAACGTTGTCTCTGAGTTCGCCCAGGCTCCTGGGAAGCCTCCATCTAAGAAAGCACCTCCTTCTATACAGTGAAGCCATGACAAGAGTCTGTCTTCTGCTGCAGGCCCTGGACCGGCCTTCAGCATTCAGGGGAGCAACTCACTCAGTGTAGCTTAGGGACCAACACAGGACCCCAGACACAATGTTACCTTTAAAAGCCATGAAACTCCTTTAAAAAATGTGAATCTGACCCCAGAGAGATGCTGTGATTAAAGACGGGATGAGAGTTGACTCTCCTAAAACCCTCTTGGCCTTGTGGAAAACTTCTCCGAGGCATCCTGACGTGTTCAGCTATATCACCCGGGCTTCTCCAGTCTTGAAAGATGTTCCAGCCCCATGATCCTTAGCACATTCTCAGGCTGAATTGAAGATGAGGCAAATTCCTCAAAGCTTCTGCCTAGAGAGGGGGGCACTGACCTTAGTGACAGGCTGTCCAAAAGAATAGGGCAAAAGTGATGTTCTAACGATTCTGAACCTAAGACATCTTGCCAGAGAAAGACAAATATCTATATTGCTTATATGCGAATCTTTTTTTAAAAAATGATACAAATGAACTTATTTTCAAAACAGAAATAGACTCACAGATTTAAGAGAATTAACTTACAGTTACCGGGGCCGGGGGGGGGGGGGGAGAGAAGGGGGTTAGGGAGTTTGGGATGGACATGTACACACTGCTATATTTCAAATGGATGACCAAGAAGGACCTACTGTATAGCATAGGGAACTCCACTCAATGTCATGTGGCAGCCTGGATGGAAGGGGAGTTTGGGGGGAGAATGGATACATGTCTATGTATGGCTGAGTCCCCTTGCTGTCCACCTAAAAACAGCACAACACTGTTTACCATCAGCTCAGCTCAGCTCAGCTCAGCTCAGCTCAATTCAGTCTCTCAGTCGTGTCCAACTCTTTGCGACCCCATGAATGGCAGCACGCCAGGCCTCCCTGTCCATCACCATCTCCCGGAGTTCACTCAAACTCACATCCATCGAGTCAGTGATGCCATCCAGCCATCTCATCCTCTGTCCTCCCCTTCTCCTCCTGCCTCCAATCCCTCCCAGCATCAGAGTCTTTTCCAATGAGTCAACTCTTCGCATGAGGTGGCCAAAGTACTGGAGTTTCAGCTTCAGCATCATTCCTTCCAAAGAAATCCCAGGGCTGATCTCCTTCAGAATGGACTGGTTGGATCTCCTTGCAGTCCAAGGGACTCTCAAGAGTCTTCTCCAACACCACAGTTCAAAAGCATCAATTCTTCGGCGCTCAGCTTTCTTGACAGTCCAACTCTCACATCCATACATGACCACTGGAAAAAACCATAGCCTTGACTAGACGGACCTTTGCTGGCAAAGTAATGTCTCTGCTTTTCAATATACTAGGTCTAGGTTGGTCATAACTTTCCTTCCAAGGAGTAAGCGTCTTTTAATTTCATGGCTGCAATCACCATCTGCAGTGATTTTGGAACCGAAAAAATTAAAGTCTGACACTGTTTCCACTGTTTCCCCATCTATTTCCCATGAAGTGATGGGACCAGGTACCATGATCTTTGTTTTCTGAATGTTGAGCTTTAAGCCAACTTTTTCACTTTCCTCTTTCACTTTCATCAGGAGGCTTTTTAGTTCCTCTTCACTTTCTGCCATAAGGGTGGTATAATCTGCACATCTGAGGTTATTGATATTTCTCCCGGCAATCTTGATTCCAGCTTGTGCTTCTTCCAGCCCAGCGTTTCTCATGATGTACTCTGTGTATAAGTTAAATAAGCAGGGTGACAATATACAGCCTTGACGTACTCCTTTTCCTATTTGGAAACAGTCTGTTGTTCCATGTCCAGTTCTAACTATTGCTTCCTGACCTGCATACAGGTTTCTCAAGACGCAGGTCAGGTGGTCCGGTATTCCCATCTCTTGAAGAATTTTCCACAGTTTATTGTGATCCACACAGTCAAAGGCTTTGGCATAGTCAATAAAGCAGAAATAGATGTTTTTCTGGAACTCTCTTGCATTTTCCATGATCCAGCAGATGTTGGCAATTTGATCTCTGGTTCCTCTGCCTTTTCTAAAACCAGCTTGAACATCTGGAAGTTCACGGTTCACATATTGCTGAAGCCTGGCTTGGAGAATTTTGAGCGTTACTTTACTAGCATGTGAAATGAGTGCAATTGTGCAGTAGTTTGAGCATCCTTTGGCATTTCCTTTCTTTGGGATTGGAATGAAAACTGACCTTTTCTAGTCCTGTGGCCACTGCTGAGTTTTCCAGATTTGTTGGCATATTGAGTGCAGCACTTTCACAGCATCATCTTTCAGGATTTGAAAGAGCTCAACTGGAATTCCATCACCTCCATTAGCTTTGTTCGTAGAGATGCTTTCTAAGGCCCACTTGACTTCACATTCCAGGATTTCTGGCTCTAGGTGAGTGATCACACCATCATGATTATCTGGGTAGTGAAGCTCTTTTTTGTACAGATCTTTTGTGTATTCTTGCCACCTCTTGTTAATATCTTCTGCTTCTGTTAGGTCCAGACCATTTCTGTCCTTTATCGAGCCCATCTTTGCATGAAATGTTCCCTTGGTATCCCTAATTTTCTTGAAGAGATGTCTAGTCTTTCCCATTCTGTTCTTTTCCTCTATTTCTTTGCATTGATTGCTGAAGGCTTTCTTATTCTTTGCTATTCTTTGGAACTCTGCATTCAGATGCTTATATTTTTCCTTTTCTCCTTTGCTTTTCGCCTCTCTTCTTTTCACAGCCTTTGTAAGGCCTCCCCAGACAGCCATTTTGCTTTTTTGCATTTCTTTTCCATGGGGATGGTCTTGATCCCTGTCTCCTGTACAATGTCACGAACCTCATTCCATAGTTCATCAGGCACTCTGTCTATCAGATCTAGTCCCTTAAATCTATTTTTCACTTCCGCCGTATAATCATAAGGGATTTGATTTGGGTCATACCTGAATGGTCTAGTGGTTTTCCCCACTTTCTTCAATTTAAGTCTGAATTTGGCAATATGGAGCTCATGATCTGAGCCACAGTCAGCTCCTGGTCCTGTTTTTGCTGACTGTATAGAGCTTCTCCATCTTTGGCTGCAAAGAATATAATCAATGTGATTTCGGTGTTGACCATCTGGTGATGTCCATGTGTAGAGTCTTCTCTAGTGTTGTTGGAAGAGAGTGTTTTTTATGACCAGTGCATTCTCTTGGCAAAACTCTATTAGCCAAATTTGCCTGTTACTCTAGGTGTTTCTTGACTTCCTACTTTTGTATTCCAGCCCCTATAATGAAAAGGACATCTTTTGGGGGTTAGTTCTATACTCCAATATAAAATAAAAACTTAAAAATATAGAAGTCCTGCAACTTCTGTCTCTCATTCTACAGTCACTCCCACTTGGAGCCCAGCCTCCATCCTGTGAAAGCCCAAAGCCACGCGGAGGCCACAGACTCATGCTCCAGTGACAGTCTCTGCCCTGCCAGCCATGTGGGCAATGCATCTTGAATGTCCCACCCCATCAAGTCCGCAAGTAACTGCAGCCCAGCCTCCTCTGACAGCAACTACACAAAAACAGACCTGCCCGGATAAGCCCAACCAACCTGCAAAATCACCAGAAATAATATCAAATAATACCAAATTCACTTCATGAAGCCATGAAGTTTGGTGTCATTTTTAACCAGCAAACAGATAACAAGAGTCCAGGTATAGGGGACGTTGCTAAGAACCAAGTTCCCTGCTCACAATAAGGGCTGGTCCCCTCATCCAGCTGCCCCATCCTTCACAGTTCTGCATGCCTCCTGGGCACCTGGGTAATACAGGAGGGACTCCTTGCTTCCACACTCCTACAGAATGCAACAAGTGCACAGCAAAGTTGGGAGTGTCTGGGGAGACTCTCAAGTTCAAGGGCCTCGCTGTGCAAAGAACCTGAAGCTCAGAGAGATAAGGGATAAGCTGGTGACAAGGCCAGGGCTGCAGGCTGGAGCACCTGACTCCTGTCCCACGCTTCCAATGAGGCTCCCTGCTGCCGCTCCCTGCTGCTTCCTCACCCATCCTGGAGCAAAGGAGAGAGAGTGTTGAACACAGATTCTGCCATGCAGAACTTTCCTGGCAGAGTTACTGTGAGAACCGCAGGAATGCTATTTGCAGGAGACCTCAGATTAATCTGCTCACCACAAGCTCATCACACCACCTAGAAGGGGCAATCTGCCAAGCGAAAGTGAAAGTCGCTCAGTCGTGTCCAACTCTTTGCAACCCCATGGACTATACAGTCCATGGAATCCTCCAGGCCAGACTACTGGAGTGGGTAGCCTTTCCCTTCTGCAGGGGATCTTCCCAACCGAGGGATTGAACCCAGGTCTCCCACATTGCAGGCGGATGCTTTACCAGCTGAGCCACAAGGGAAGCCCAGTCTGCCAAATGATGCCCCTTAAAATGGACTCATTACACCTGCTTTGAGCATCTACCATGTCCCCAGACGTGAGTTAGGCACAGACATCAGGTACTCGAGCGTAAATAAAGGAATCACTTCTGGAAAGCGATCAGCTGAGGCCAGGTCACAGACAAAGCCTGCTTGCATGCCTTAGGATGAGTCCTCCACCAGCACTGTCTGTCCATGACAGGCCACGCACTCATCAAGGGGCCACTTCTGGCCACAAAGGGTGGTATTTGAGCTCGCTTTGAAAAATAAGCAGGAATTGACAACACAGGTACAGGATGAGGGTTCAGGCCCAAAGAAAGAGAAGACAAAGGTACGAAGGTATTGATAATATCCAAATTCATCCCTTACAGATTCTGTTTTCCACACAACTATAAGACAAATCTCAGCTAAGTTTCCTGCCACTGTGTAACAAGGGTCTCCTTTCCTCCCTATCCAATCACACGCTACTCATTTCCTTCTGAGTCCCTTCCTCACCAGAAGGACTTTGAATATTCATTTTCCCACCAATGTTCTCAGCTTTCCCAGTGACTCAGTAGTAAAGAACCTGCCTGCCAAGGCAGGAGATGTGGGTTCAATCCCTGGGTCAGGAAGATCCCCTGGAGAAGGAAATGGCAACCCAGTCCAGTATTCTTGCCTGGAAAGTCCCATGGACAGAGAAGCCTGGCAGGTTACAATCCATGAGGTCATAAAAGACTTGGACAGGACTCAGCGACTAAACAACGGTAACAACTACTGCTCTGTTTGTGACAGTAGAGGCATTTTTCAGGCCACACTGGCTTTCTTCATCACGCTCCTTGTTTCCTCCTGAGTCGCCGTATCCATGTTGCTAACAACAGTCTTGACCTCTTCTATCATGGTCCTTTCAACTTTTACCCATCACCCAATTCCAAAGCCACTTCCACATTTTTAGGTATTTCACCAGGCTTCCCTATCCTTCACTATCTCCCAGAGTTTGTTCAGATTCATGTCCACTGAGTCAGTGATGCCATCCATCACATCCTTGTGTGTCCGTTATCTACATGAGAGACAGTGTAACGGTGAGTATGTGGCTATGCATTTGCCAAAACTGATAAACTTTACATTGCAGAATTATGAGGGAAAAATCCAGACAAATCCCAATAGAGGCGTATCTTTCAAAAATACCTTGTCAGTCTTCCTCAAGACTGTCAAGGGACTGCCCTGGCAGTCCAGTGGTTAAGAATCCACCTTGGCGTGCAGGCGATGCAGGTTCCATCCCTGGCCAGGGAACTAAGATCCCACAAGCTGAGGAGAAAGTAAGCCCACAGGACACAACTAGAGAGCCCATGCTCCACGATGAAGACCCGGGGGCCACAGCTAAGACCCAACACAGATAAACACATAAACATGTTCTTAAAAAAGACTGTCAAGATCATCAAAAACAGGGAAGTCTGAGAAACTACTGCAGCCAAGAGAAGCCCAAGGAAACACGATGAATGTATTGTGGGACCTGGATGGGATCCTGGAATAGATAAAGGATAATAGGTTAAAACCAAGTAAATCTGAATAAAGTATGCGGTTTAGTTAATAACTATATATATGTATTGGTTTATTATCATGACAAATACACTATGTTGGTAGTAAATAATAAAAAAGTAAACTTGGTTTGGAGTACTTGGGAACTTTGTATTACCTTTGCAATTTCCCTGTAAGTTTAAAACTGTTATAAAATTTAAAAGGTTGTCTTAGAAAAAATAATAAGTGTTTCAATTGGGAAAAGTACCATGACAATCCTAGGGTTTGGGAAAACAGTCCTGTTGGATTGGGAGAGGGGAGGGCTAGCATCCAAGGGATCACCTGGATCCACTGTGGCTGGCGATGATGGCCTTGACCAGAGTCTGATCTTACCCCCAGCAACATCGAGGATCATGATGAACTAAGTACAAGGTACCACACCTCATTTTGGGTACCAGACTCCTTGGTTAGATAGGTTGAAATGGCTGTGTGTTTTGAATTCAAAGCAAATTTCAAGGTGAAAAGACATCAAAAGCCCAGCTCTAATTGTTCAGAAGTCTACAGTTCAATGAACCTAGAAATGGGGTCTCAACAGGTGCTCCTGAAAGAGGCCTATGGGTCTTGTTGAATAGCTGAACACTAGGGACAGATAACCCACGTTTTCATCTACCCCTAAACCCTCTTTACCATGACTCTGGCTTGTACCATTGTTGTTGAATAATATCCTTCAGTTCTCATCATAGAACATGTCCCAGGCTTGCTTCTGAAAGAGACTGAAAACCCCAGCAAAGTAAGTTTTGGTCAAATCCATTCAGCTTTAGTGTTCAGTTCCCCGCAGAAATGCAGGTCAGTCAATCAGGATGCAATTTGTTGAAAGCCTGCCTTTTAGACAGAAGCATCAGCTAATACAGGAGAAAAAAGAAGCACAGGCATGATGGTGGTGCCTTGCATTTGCAAAATAGAGCCATCAGCCACTTGGCTAAGGTGAGGTGTTTTGAAGTAAACATATGAAATTGAACAGTTTCCTGGTTTCTGTCAGCTGAAGATTAGAAGGCAGAAGTTAAAAGCAGGCATTTTTCACTTCACAAATGACATGCAGTGCTCAGAGAGCTCTTTGTAAAGCTTCACGGGATGGTGGTTATTTACAGTGTTCCTTGCACCCAAAACAGAAGGATCCTCTAGCCATATTACCTGTGCATAAAGCAGGGATCATGTCCCGTTCAGGCGCCCATAAGCCCCCTTCCCACAATATGCTAACATTACTTGGGGGAGGGAGGAATGCAAGGTGGGATGGTGGCTGTTGGAGGTTGGTTGGTTGCTTTGTTGTTCTATTTTGGTTTTGTCTTGTTTAATGTCCATCCTAAAGGAAATCAGTCCTGAATATTCATTGGAAGGACTGATGCTGAAGCTGAAACTTCAATACTCTGGCCACCTGATGCAAAGAACTGACTCATTTGAAAAGACCCCAATGCTGGGAAAGATTGAAGGCAGGAGGAGAAGGGGACAACAGAGGATGAGATGGTTGGATGGCATCACCAACTCAATGGACATAAGTTTGAGTCAACTCCAGGACTTGGTGATGGACAGGAAGGCCTGGCGTGCTGCAGTCATGGGGTCGCAAAGAGTCAGACACAACTGAGCAAATGAACTGAATGTTTAGGCCTTCTTCTTGTTTCTGTAACCAGCTCAACAGCTCTCCATAAACCGGGGTCAGTAATGGCCCAGAAGATTCAATTCAATGTTTTACGGGACTCAAAGACTTCACCAACAGCCTCCCCTGCAGGACAGGTGGGGTGCCCGTCCCTGAAATTTGGGGGAAAAAAAGGAATAGAACGTCTTCAGATCATGGATTCCTCCTCAAGTAAGAGCCAACAGCCCAGGACGGCCCTGTTCCTCCCTGCCCACCCCACTCTCCAAACAGGGTACCGCCTTTGCCGGAGCCTAGATGTCCCATTCTGTTTAATCCACACCTGCCTCAGGGGCTCACGTAGCCAATCACCACCACCAACAGAGGATGGGGCCAAAGCTGTGCCAGTTTGATGCAACCCAGACAGTGAGAATCTTTGACCTTTCTCTTTAGATAAGCAAATATTACCTACACCTGTGTATGCATGCGTGCGTGCGTGCATGCTAAGTTAAACCTACGTCTCTTGAATCACAGACACAGAAAGCAAACTTACAGTTACCAAAGGGGCAAGGTCGGAAGGGGGAGGGATAAATTACTGGGATTAACAGATATACACTCCTATTATACAGTAGATAAACAACAAGGACCTACTATAAAACACAGGGAAGTATATTCAATATCTTGTAATAAACTCTAATGGAAACAAATATGAAAAATAAATATATACATGTGTATATCTTTCCAAACCAACAAACCCTCTTTTATAACATGTTTTCAATAATTGTAAATCATCCCACTGTGTACGAAAATACGCATTTATCGAATCCATTTTTTGCCACATTTTTTATCATTTCCTATATTTATAAAAGACATTTTAGTGAACATCCTTAGAACTAAATCTTTGAACAAATCTTTAGTGGCTTCTTTGGGATAAATTTCAGGACAAACAAAGGTTAGAAAACAGTGTTTTGAAACTCTTAAAGCTTTTGATATTCACTGCCTCACTGAGCTTCAAAAATGAATATACCATTTTCATCTGAGTGGGGCTGCATTCCCACTGACATAGGAGATTATTCAAGTATATTTCTGAAATGACTTCCCTCTGTTAAATGCTTGTATTTTAAAATCTGGGTTCCACATACGATTCATTGCAATTGTGAGTGAACTCATTTTTCATAGTTTATAACTATACCTTGTATGTAGGAGAATTACAGATTTTTCACCCCTATATTAGAACCCCAGTCAAATTTCTGTAGTCTCTTACAATAGCCTCCTGGTTGACCATCTTAAGTTTCCCAAATAGAAAATGACACAACTGGTAAACGATAATAATGTCCTTTGTAAATCTTCCCTTCCAGAACTTATTCCTCATTATCTGTCTCACTTCTTTGGCTAATGCCGTGTAAAACAATATTGAATTACGGTTGGGACCATGGCAATCTTTTCTTGTTTCTGACTTTAATGAGACTGTCTCCAATGTTCCTCCATTAAATGTGATGCTTTCTCTTAATTTAAGATTGATGTTTTAATCAGTAAGCAATCGCTCAGCTGTTTTCAGTAACAGAAAACTAAACTTCAACTGGCTGACACAGTAAATTAGAAGCCCCCCCATCCCCCGACCCTCCCCCACCTCTGCAAGCTTAGACAAGCCTTGATCTAGTCAATCACCGTCTCATTTTAGGTCCAAGGCTTCCTCTCCTGCCCATCGCAGCAGTCAGAAGCCTCCCAGGGCTGCAGTTTTCTTGTTCACATAAAACAGAAAGAGAACATCTCTATAGGTAGCTGCTTTCCCAGGAGCCAGAAGAAATATCCTTATGTCACACTGGCCCCATGGATAGTCACTTATTTATTCCTAAACAGCAGCTGTGGCCAAGTGGACAGGTTAGGTTAATTGCTTAAGTCAATTATAAAATAGTCATGGAATGACCCCAAAACAGTACATATCCCTATGATCATCTTTATCAAAATTAAGGACCCACATGTCTCTTCCCAGTTCAAAGAGTTTTATCAGAAACAGAGATTAATGTTCATCTAATGCCTCTTCAGCATCTATGCTCTCTTTCCTGGCACCTTTCTTCAGTTAATTATAATTGTTTCTACACTTCAAGATCCTCCAAAGTGATTCTTCTTAGAATTTCTTGCAATACCTTGTAGAGCTCTTTTACCCAGGAGGCATTCAATAAATACCTCAAAAATTTCAAAAAGAAATCCATCTGGGATCTGGCCTCCTGGGAACCTGGGAACTAACAGGGGCCCCAGTAACCCAAGAGCTTTAAGTCTATGGGACAACACGTTAGCTTTAAAAACATTCGTGTTGACTATACATATATGCTTAATGTTGTCCTAGCCTGTGATGCCAAAAATTTTACGAGCTCTAAGTCGATAGGACAACACCTTAGCTTTTAAAAGGTTCGTGTTGAATATATACATACTTAATGTTGTCCTAGCCTGTGACGCTAAAAACATTAGGAATCCAAGCTACCCTTTCAACCTGGTTTCTATCCAAGCTGAGCCTGGTTGCCTGTGCCGTGTCCTGCAGAAACTAGAGTGGTGTCCACCACTGCATCAAGGCTCCTGCTCCCCAAATGCCGCTTCCCATGTCACTGATGTCCTGTTTATTTATGAACTTGTCTCCCCTTTAAGCTCACTTAGGACAGGCTTTCTATATCTGATTTGCATTTGTGTCAAGCTGAGCAGAATAGTTGTGTTTGAAGACAATATTTACTGGAAATTATTTTACTCAGAAACATTTTGAAATATCACCTTTCCAGCCATGAATTTCTAGGTCGCTGGCCGGGCCTAAGCAAAACATTCAATACATGAGGCAGAAAATGATTTGAGTTTTATTTTTACTTGGATGTTATTGTATCCTCAGACAGTACTCAGCTCTCCTGGGCCCCAGAGGAAATACTTTAAAATGATGCCTTCTGTTGGTTCAAAGTTTTAATGGGGTCACTGTAAGTTTCATCTATCAAAAACATTTCCAAAACTCAAACCTCAGTTTGCTGGTAGATGTTGTAGGTGGAGACATTCAGCTCTTACTGTATCATCGCTGGGCCAAGGTTGCTTCAGGTTTGATCAACAATAAAGCTGAGAAATGGAAGAAGCAGACATGTCATTGGCAGAAATTCGTGGAAGTTGCTTAAGCTACTGACCAGTGTCTGCATGTAGAGATCACTTTGCATGTCCATGATTCCTTGTCTAGAGTTGTTTAGAAACATAGTATTTCCCTGGCTTGGGACCTTGTGCATGTCTTTGCATTAGACATTGTATGACTCTGAATCCTCCTTGGAAATGTGAGCCTAAAATATATTCCACAGACATCTAATGTGTAACTGTCATTTCAGATCACAGTGGTGATAAAGGAACATGTCAGTTGTCGGTTCAGTCACTCAATCGTGTCCGACCCTTTGCGACCCCATGAATTGCAGCACGCCAGGCCTCCCTGTCCATCACCATCTCCCGGAGTTCACTCAAACTCACATCCATTGAGTCAGTGATGCCATCCAGCCATCTCATCCTCTGTTGGCCCCTTCTCCTCCTGCCCTCAATCCCTCCCAGCATCAGAGTCTTTTCCAATGAGTCAACTCTTCCCATGAGGTGGCCAAAGTACTGGAGCTTCAGCTTTAGCATCATTCCTTCCAAAGAAATCCCAGGGCTGATCTCCTTCAGAATGGACTGGTTGGATCTCCTTGCAGTCCAAGGGACTCTCAAGAGTCTTCTCCAACACCACAGTTCAAAAGCATCAATTCTTCAGCGCTCTGCCTTCTTCACACTCCAACTCTCACATCCATACATGGCAACTGGAAAAAGCATAGCCTTGACTAGACGGACCTTAGTCGGCAAAGTAATGTCTCTGCTTTTGAATATACTATCTAGGTTGGTCATAACTTTTCTTCCAAGGAGTAAGCGTCTTTTAATTTCATGGCTGCAGTCACCATCTGCAGTGATTTTGGAGCCCCAAAAAATAAAGCCTGACACTGTTTCCACTGTTTCCCCATCTATTTGCCATGAAGTGATGGGACTGAATGCCATGATCTTCATTTTCTGAATGTTGAGCTTTAAGCCAACTTTTTCACTCTCCTCTTTCATCAAGAGGCTTTTCAGTTCCTCTTCACTTTCTGCCATAAAGGTGGTGTCATCTGCACATCTGAGGTTATTGATATTTCTTCTGGCAATCTTGATTCCAGCTTGTGTTTCTTCCAGTCCAGCATTTCTCATGATGTAATCTGCATAGAAGTTAAATAAACAGGGTGACAATATACAGCCTTGACGTACTCCTTTTCCTATTTGGAAACAGTCTGTTGTTCCATGTCCAGTTCTAACTATTGCTTCCTGACCTGCATACAGATTTCTCAAGACGCAGGTCAGGTGGTCTGGTATTCCCATCACTTTCCGAATTTTCCAGTTTATTGTGATCCACACAGTCAAGGGCTTTGGCGTAGTCAATAAAGCAGAAATAGATGTTTTTCTGGGACTCTCTTGCGTTTTCCATGATCCAGCAGATGTTGGCAATTTGATCTCTGGTTCCTCTCCTTTTCTAAAACCAGCTTGAACATCAGGAAGTTCACGGTTCACATATTGCTGAAGCCTGGCTTGGAGAATGTTGAGCATTACTTTACTAGCGTGTGAGATGAGTGCAATTGTGCAGTAGTTTGAGCATTCTTTGGCATTGCCTTTCTTTGGGATTGGAATGAAAACTGACCTTTTCCAGTCCTGCGGCCACTGCTGAGTTTTCCAGATTTGCTGACATATTGAGTGCAGCACTTACACAGCATCATCTTTCAGGATTTGAAACAGCTCAACTGGAATTCCATCACCTCCACTAGCTTTGTTCGTAGTGATGCTTTCTAAGGCCCGCTTGACTTCACATTCCAAGATGTCTGGCTCTAAATTAGTGATCACACCATCATGATTATCTGGGTTGTGAAGATCTTTTTTGTATAGTTCTTCTGTGTATTCTTGCCACCTCTTCTTAATATCTTCTGCTTCTGTTAGGTCCAGACCATTTCTGTCCTTTATCGAGCCCATCTTTGCATGAAACGTTCCCTTGGTATCTCTAATTTTCTTGAAGAGATGTCTAGTCTTTCCCATTCTGTTCTTTTCCTCTATTTCTTTGCATTGATTGCTGAAGAAGGCTTTCTTATCTCTTCTAGCTATTCTCTGGGACTCTGCATTCAGATGCTTATATCTTTCCTTTTCTCCTTGGCTTTTCGCTTCTCTTCTTTTCATAGCTATTTGTAAGGCCTCCCCAGACAGCCATTCTGCTTTTTTGCATTTCTTTTCCATGGGGATGGTCTTGATCCCTGTCCTGTACAATGTCATGAACCTCATTCCATAGTTCATCAGGCACTCTGTCTATCAGATCTAGGCCCTTAAATCTATTTCTCACTTCCACTGTATAATCATAAGGGATTTGATTGAGGTCATGCCTGAATGGTATGACACCCTCTTCCAACAACACAAGGAACATGTGCACTGGGGTAAATGGGTGCTGGTAAACGTGAAAATGTGACCCTAATCAGTAAACATGATTGTACTTCTTCTCATTTCTAGGGATTAGCCATGTTTGCTTGCCCTGATGGAGCCAAAGACAGCTGGGGAATTGTGCAATCATTGGATACATTTTGGACTGTCTGTCTGAACATCCCAGATAGTGAAATAAGATTTTCAACCTTATTCAATATCAAAAGATTTTCAACCTTATTCAATATCAAAAGATTTTCAACCTTATTCAATATCAAAATATATTTCAACCTTTTCAATCTGTTTTAGTTCAACCTCAACCCTCATTCTTTTTGCCCACATTTAAGGTCATGCGTTCCCTCCCAGGATTTTTCAGAATCACTGAAATTTGTACAGTCAATAGATCCATAGAAATCAGAGCTGCACTGGACCTTAGAGAGCCTCATTAACGAACCCAGGTGAGCATCCAGACAGACCAGGTAATTCACAAAGTTTACACACCTGGTTAGCACCCAAGGCAGCACCCTTAGTCTATTCTCCCCATCCCAAGAGGAGCATTCTTTCCACAGAGACTCAAAACTGTCATTTCAGTTTGCAAGGACCCCCATCAATCACTAATGACCTTTGGTCATGTAAGAATCAGTGATTTTGCCACTGATCTCCTACCAGCCCAACATGGACTCTTTGGAAACGTGTCCATGTGGTTTTGCCAGTTACACATGAAGCCACATCTGCTGATGGATGACAAGTCACCCATCAGAAGAATTAAACTAATGTGTTATTTTATATTCACAGCCCTCCCTGGGATTACATGCGGTATTGTTTCCACATTATTAATTGTTCTCACCTTCTGAGAACATAACAGTTAAAGTTCTCCCCACTGAGTTCTCTAAAAACAAAATCTGCTAAACATTCCCCAAACCCAAGTCCAAGAAGAAAAATGTGAGGGCTTTAAACAAAATTTTTCCTGTTTTTATGCCAGAAAATAAGGAACTTTGGTTTGTAGGGGACCTTGTCAAGGGCCAGGCAAAGGTTGGCTCTAGAATAAACATGATCCCAAATGTTGGGGTACCAATTCTATGGAAGTTGTGTTCAGAATTGGTTATTGGTAAGGTTTGGCCCCCTTCAAAAACATGGTTGTTCTTGGGGTCAGTCATCCAGAAAGGAAACTGGAGAGAGGACCCATTGGACTCTTGCTGTTCATCTCTTGGCTTTGAGGAGCTGAGATATCCAAGTGTGTGGGACTCACTTATAGGGGCTAAGGTTGTACCTACCACTTGGGGATACAAATGCATCTTTGAGAACCTTGTAAAAGCTGTAGACTCCATTCCCAGGAAAATGCACAGGTGCACATTCAGTTACAATTTTAGGGCATCAGTGGACCTTGCTAAAGTTCAACCATGGACCTCCCACTGTCCACCCAGGATCTGATATAACAGCAAGCTGGGGCCTAAGGGGAAGAGTGCACCCCAAGAATAAACGAAAACAAGACAAAGCCAAAAGGAAACCATACCTCATGACCAGATTATCTAGGTTCCTTTCAGCATCTATTTCCATTGTACTGTCCAAAAGACTTCAGGAAAGTTTCGCTGAGTGTCAGACTTATTCAAATATACAATTAAGGAGAAGGGCTATGTCCCTGCTCAAGCCAGAACATGGGTGAGAAATCCTCAAGAAGGTTCCTCTTGAAAGGACAAGATCTGGGCTGTGCAGTCCAGTTACCCCCGCACAATAGGAAATATACTCCTTGGACAACCCAGGTTTATTTTTAAAATAAATGGTTTATTTTTCCATTCAGGAAGATGCACATGTTTCACCACGGACTGTGAAATCTCTCCACATCAGTGAGGATACTTCAACACATCCTCAGCAAATTGGTCCTCTAAGTTGAGCTGATTCTTCACAGAAGTTCAGGCTGCAGCTAAAGCTGGATCCCTGATTTTAGGTCTTCTTAATCTTATTTACAAAAGATATAATGAATATTATAAAAAAAATTTTTTTGAGTATGCTTTATGACCTGGGTCTGAAGGTGGGAATTTTAACCACTTACCTCTCAGTTCCTTTGAAGATTCCACTTGGCAGATGAAGGCTTTGGTGGGTGGGTGACTCCAGTTTTTACATGTTGTTGGACTGAATTTCACCTAGTGCTTATGGCTTATGTTGCTGGCCAAAATCTTGGCTTTCTTTGCCCACTGAAGTTGAATAAAAAGTATGGAGACAGACTTTGGAGGAAATAGAAAGGTGACTAATTCTTAGCAGGCAGAGAGGGGAATACAGTAGGTTCATGCCTCAAGAACTGTGCCCACCCCCATGAGGAATCTAGGGGCTTATATAAGATGAGGGGTCTCACAGTCAGGAGCCAGTGATGAGGAACAAAGGTGGTAGGATCTTGATTTCCTCCTCTTGCATGGTTTCAAAGACAGCCATAAACTGATGTCAGTAACTCAGCGATTGAGTCTGGCAGTTCAGTGCTCTGCAGCCTTCTTTCTGATATGTAACTACAAGGTGCTGTAAGGGTAAACACCAGTACAGGATGTATTTAGCATAGAGTCAAAGGAAAAATAGGTGTGAAGTGTATCGCTCCTGCAGAGTTAGAAGGCAGGAAAGCAAACTCAGTTATAGACATGCAGGGTCAGGCCTGCTCTTGTTCTCTTATCTTCTTTGTTCTCAGGAAAGAGAAAGAGAAAAACTCATTCCTCTTTTTTTCTTTCACTGCAACACGTACAACATGAAATTGTAAACAAGTGAGACAAAGCTGAACTAGGGAACATCAGGGTGAGAAGAAATTTGCAGAGCTTTGGAATTTTCATTCAGGGACTTCGCTGTGCTTTCTTTGCTGGGTCCCTGGTTGGAGGACCAAGATTCCACATGCAGCACGGCCAAAAAATTTTAAAGATTAAAAAAAAAAAGATTGACATTTTTGTTCAGTATTTTACTTTATTTTTTTCTAATCTTGTGCCATGTACAAACTTTTAAAAGTATTGCGGAAAAGCGAGCATGGTAGTCGGGATGGGGTAGGAAAGGTGAACTAAGCCTACCATCCATCTTAATGCTACCATTCAGATACAATACAGTTCCTTTGTGCCTGTTTCTTTCCTGTGATTTTTCTAGGTGTTTTGAGTACAGTTGAGATAAAACCCTACAAAGCAATCACCATCCAATGAATATTTATGTAGTAACTTCCAATATCATTAAAAGTATAACATAAAACATTATTCTTAGGAATCACATGACACTCTTCTGCCTGAATGCTCCATGATTTACTCAACCATTAGCTTAATGACAGGTATTTCCGTTTTCAACTTCTCACGTTTTATACCTGCCGCAGCCACCTTTGCATTTTGGCCATAAATCTGGGCCATGTTTAGGATTATATCTTCAGGAAATATTCTTAGAAAGAAATTTATAGGGTCAAAGGAAATGGACAGTTTGAAGACTCAGACACATGCTGTGAAATTGCTGAGCTGCTTGCTTTGGAAACAGACGGACAGAGAAGACTGCCTTAATGTTAATAGGCTGGCTCAGTCATGGGTGATGGAAGCAGGAGGCCTGGGTTCACTCCCCGTCCTAGGAGAGAGGATTGAACCCATTGGAGACAGAACTTATTCAGTAAACAGAAGCTATAATTAGACTTTCCTGTATTTTCCAAGTTTTCTACAGAAAATTTATCATCAGAAAAATGATTGCAATTAAATGAGCTTATTTACAAAACAGAAACAGACTCACAGACTTAGAGAATGAGCTTAAGGTTGCTGGGAAGAAGGATGGGGAGAAGGGATAGTTGGGGAGTTTGGGATGGACATGTACACACAGTTATATTTAAAATGGATAATCAACAAAGTCCTACTGTATAGCACAGGGAACTCTGCTCAATGTTATGTGGCAGACTGGATGGGAGGGGAGTTTAGGGGAGAATGGATAGATCTATATATATATGGCTAAGTCCCTTCGCTGTCCACCTGAAACTATCATAACACTGCTAATCTAATCGGCTATACTTCAGTATAAAAGAAAAAGTTTTTTTAAAAAGGCTTAAAAATTAAATATATTTTAACATGTAATTAAAAGAATTAAGGGAAATATTTATAAATTGCGAAGGAGGTTATATTCTATAGTAAAATTTAGTGTGTTTATTAATCAATCACTTATTAAAGAATAAGAAAGTGAATTGTGCATAAAATTTTCTATTTTGTTCTATGTATGTGTCTATATAAGATATATATTTATATAAGATGTATATATTCTTATATATATCTTAAGATAATATATAAGATCTTATATATTTATAAGATCACTATCTTATAAATAGTGATCTATTTATAAGTTAAACAATGGTTTATGAAAACTTATGATTTTGAATTTCTACCATACAAAAATTGACTAATAATTTTAATCCAACTTCGGGAAGTTGTAAAAGTTAAATTAATATCTAACATGGATTTTTTTTTCTTTGAGAAGAAGAGTAAAAGATAAGAAAGATTTAACTTGTGCCAACTCAATGCATTCTTCCTCATCCTATCTTTTTCCCACCACTATTCAAATAAACAACATCCTTATAAAGAAAATAAAAAGTTTTGTGATTATTTGGAGCTGCAAAATAAGGACACTGTCCTTGCTTCTTTTTTTTTTTTTTAAATCTTTAATTCTTACATGTGTTCCCAAACATGAGCCCCCTTCCCACCTCCCTCCCCATAACATCTCTGTGGGTCATCCCCATGCACCAGCCCCAAGCATGCTGTATCCTGCGTCAGACATAGACTGGCGATTCAGTTCTTACATGATAGTATACATGTTAGAATGCCATTCTCCCAAATCATCCCACCCTCTCCCTCTCCCTCTGAGTCGAAAAGTCTATTATACACAGCTGTGTCTTTTTTCCTGTCTTGCATACAGGGTCGTCATGGCCATCTTTCTAAATTCCATATATATGTGTTAGTATACTGTGTCCTTGCTTCTTAAGCAATAAATAGCAGGAGAAGAACCCCTGCCCCCCTGACCTAGTACAGTTGACACGGTTTACAAACCTCCCTCCCTCCCAGAGCGCTGCCTTAAGGGATCCTCACCACTACTGCTCAGCAGCTCAGGTATCATTATGCCTGTCATCCAGATGGAAAGACTGGGGCTCCCCAGATTGAAGCATCTTACTTAATAAATGGATGAGAAAGCCTTGTGGACAACTAGGTTCCAAAAGAACTGACATTCTTTGTTTTCAGCTCCTTTAACTTAATCTTTTTCTTGTTTATATGAAGTCTGCATGCTGCTATGGAAACAGGGGCTTCCCTTGTAGTTCAGTCAGTAAAGAATCTGCCTGCAGTGCAGGAGACCTGGGTTCGATCCCCCGGTCAGGAAAATCCCCTGGAGAAGGAAATGGCAACCCACTCCAGTATCCTTGCCTGGAAAATCTCATGGACAAAAGAGCCTGGTGGGCTGCAATCCATGGGGTCACAAAGAGTTGGGCACGACTGGGCAACTAACACTTACTTACAGAAACAGAGCCCCGGTAACCCCCAGCGTTGTACGAAGCTGAAGACAGAAAGAACAAGTACATCTCTCCTTCATTCCCGTCTTGAGCATTGCCCAGTGAGGGACCAGCTGTGTTCCGGACACCCCTTTCTTTGACTTTGAATAGCGTGGCAGTGGGCTATGGGTGGGCTGCTCTTTGTAATATAGTCTTCTTCCCCCTGGGGAGAAGTGATTGTCGGTATTAGGGTTAGATGTGGTTAGATATAGAATAGCCCCGGGGAGGGACCATGGTTTATCACAGCCTTGTGTCCATGGGGACCCCAGAATGATGTTGATAAATGTCCACCAACTCAGGTACCTTTCTCTGATGGGAAACACCATAATCCCTAAAATGTGTATGAACCTGTCAACTCCCTTAGAGACAAGACTGCTTCGTACATTTTGAGCTTGTGAGGTTGGTATTGGGACCATCTTCATCCCCAGAGGGGACATGGAGGCCATGTGTGGCTGTAGCTGGCTGGCAGCTCTCCCTGAGCGCTCAAGGAGACAAACTCTCCCAGACTCCTCTGTGGTTAGGAAGGGGCAGCTGCTTGGACAGTAGGATTGTGGGCAGAAAGGATAGAATCTCATTATCTCCGGCACCATCCCCCAGGCCCTCTAGGCAAATGAAGAGGATGTGATCAAGGATTCCAAAGAGGCTCCAGAAGATTGAAGCTAAGTGGATCCCTGAGTTACGATGCAGAAGAGGGCCACGTGCTGTTCACTGGACTGTAACACGAGCGAACAATGAACATCCGGGACGGAAGTGGTAAGAAGCCTTGTTTGTTCTACAGCATTACCTGGCCTAGTGTAACACATACAAAGTGACTGGCTCAAGATCACCTACGGAGGACACTCAGTTTATACCATCCTCTTGCAACTACTCCTGTGGAGCTTTTAAAGAGGATTAGGAAATGTCTCCAATCTCTTTGCAGCCCATCTCCGCTCGTGCTGGAGTAGCTGGAGGCTGGGAGCTGAAATCATCTGACTCTGACTCCCAGACATGTCTGGAGGTTGAGGTTGGCTGTTGGCTAGGACTTCAACTATGGCTGCTGGCCAAAATAAATTGAACACAGCTTCTGCACGTGCTCCCTCTATGTCCCACAACGTGGTGACTGAGTTCCATATGCAAGCATCCCAGGAGGACCAGATTCAAGCTGCATCATTTTTTATGATCTAGCCTCAAAAGTCACACGGTGTCAGGGACTCCCTGGTGGTCCAGGGGTTAAGAATCCCTCTTCCGACGCAGAGGACGCAGGTGATCCCCTGGTCAGGGAACTAAGATCCCACATACCATGGAGAAATTAAGCTCCTTTGACGCAGCTAGAGACACCTGAGTGCGGCAGTGAGTCCATGTGTTGCAACAACAACGAAACCAGCACAGCCAAATTTAAAAAAAATAAATAAAAGGTCACATGGTGCCACTGCCAACAAAGTCACAAGCAGGTCCAGATTCAAAGGAAAGGACCGGAATCCCCACGTCTCAGTTTCAGGGCATTTCAGTGTTGCAGCCATCTCTGGAAATACAGCCAGTCAGCCACTGCTAACAAGACATACAGCAACCTGGGATAAGAGCTTTGGTCACATTTCCCTTTTTTAACAAGATAAAAAAAAATGTGTGTGTGTTTAGAAATTTCCTGTAAATGTTCACAAGAAACAGTTGATAATAATTTCCTCTAAGAAATGAGACTGGAAATCCAGGGTGGAGGAAAAAACTACATTTCCATCACAGACCTTTTTACGATATGAATTGTTTCTCACATTTGTGTTATTTTCCTAACACTAATGGAATTTTAAAGTGACAAATGGGGATATTCTGAGTTGATTATACACATTTTCCTTTTTTTTCTGTTGAAATCATTAGATTCTTTTGGAGGCCAACCAAATGATGCAAAGGAGGAAAAAGAGAATTTCTTTGATTTTTCAATCAAGACATCAATTTTCATTTTGTGTTCACCAGACGACAATTGGGCAAAATCAGCATCACATTCACACATGCAGGAAATTCTTAATTTCTCTACAGCAGCGGGTACCCAGTGGGATGCAAACTCCGGGCACCTGGAGAGCCACACAGAACAAGATTCTCCGGGCTCCACAGCTGACCTGCTGCATTCCAGCCAAGAATCTGCACCTGAAAGCTTGTGCCTGTGATTCGCTACCGTCAGCCCAGCCCTGGGCTTTTAAACTTGGCTTTGGGAAGAGCACAAATGGTGTTCCTGCCTCTAGGCTGTGACCCATGCGGACTCCAGCCCCACGTTCCAGGGGTGGGCCACCTGACCTTATCAGGGATGCTGTCTCAGGTTCCATCCAAAGCCACCGAATTAGAATCTACATTTTAGAGAGATTCCGTCAGTAATTCTCGGGCATCGAGTGCGAGAAACACTCATGCAAAGTACATAAAGCAAAGAATAGAGAACAAAACAGGCAAAAAGTCCCGCTCTAAGCGTGCTAAGTTGCTTCAGTCATGTCTGACTCTTTGCAACCCTATGGATCACAGCCCACATCCCACGAATAAACCCTCATGGGATTATTCAGGCAAGAACACTGAAGTGGGTTGCCATGCCCTCCTCCAGGGGATCTTCCCAACCCAGGGATCAAACCCACGTCTCTTGTGTCTCCTGCTTTGGCAGGTGGATTCTTTACCACCAGTGCCACCTGGGAAGCCCCATCTTCATGAAGCTTATTTTACTTGGGGGAGATTAACAGTAAATGGTAGAAATGAACTTATTTACAAAACAGAAGCACTAGCAGATTTAGAGAACAAACTTATGGTTAAGGGGATTGGAGGAGATGGATAGTTAGGGAGTTTGGGATTAACAATTTACATTGCTGTATTGAAAATGGATAACCAACAAGGACCTGTGGAATAGCATAGGAAACTCTATTCAATATTCAATACTCTATTCAATATTAGGTAACAACCTAATTGGGAAAGGAATTTGGAAAAGAATAGATACATATATAGGTATAGCGCAACATTGTTAATCAGCTATGCTGCTGCTTCTAAGTCGCTTCAGTCATGTCCGATTCTGTGCGACCCCAGAGATGGCAGCCCACCAGGCTCCCCTGTCCCTGGAATTCTCCAGGCAAGAACACTGGAGTGGGTTGCCATTTCCTTCTCCAGTGCATGAAAGTGAAAAATGAAAGTGAAGTCACTCAGTCGTGTCCAACTCTTCGCAACCCCATGGACTGCAGCCCACCAGGCTCCTCCGCCCGTGGGATTTTCCAGGCAAGAGTACTGGAGTGGGTTGCCATTGCCTTCTCCATAATCAGCTATACCCCAATACAAATTAAAAAGCTTAAAAAAATTACAGTTAAATTGAAAGTTCAAAAAATAGTGATAAGTATTATATATGATATATCTAAAGACATAGCTATAATGTATTTATATAAGTTATATGTAAATCGGGCTTCCCAGGTGGCGTTAGGGGTAAAGAACCCACCTGCCAATGCAGGAGCGGTAAGAGACGCAGTTTCAATCCCTGGGTCGGGAAGATCCCCTGGAGGAGGGCACGGCAACCCACTCCAGTATCCTCGCCAGGAGAATCGCTGGGACAGAGAAGCTTGGCAGGCTACAGTCCATAGGGTCACACAGACTCAGACACAACGGAAGTGACAGAGTCACCAAGATTCAGACACCCCTGAAGTGACTTAGCACAGCAGGGTGAGGTGGGGGCACCTGGGACAGAGGGAGGGGTGGCTTTGAGGAGATGTGATGTGAGCTCGTGATGTCGTCAAAGTGTCCCTCTGGCTGCTGTGGGTGGGCTGTAGACACAGGCACCCGACCCCAAAGCTACTGCAATAACCCAGGGGAGGCAGTGTGGGCCAGAGCAGGGGGAGCATGGGGCTGTGAGAACTGGCCAGACGCCCCCTCCTGCTCCACACGGGCAGGGGGTGACAGCCCCTCTCCCACCCTTAGGAGCGAAGGATGGAGCTGGCCTTGTCTGTGACCCTCCAAAGTGTCACATGGGCCACGGGGCCTGGGGGCAGGGAGCCATGCAAAGCTGAGGTCATGCGTCATAAGAGAGCTAAGGTTGTGTCTCCTTTTTCTGAGTTTCATCAGCGCGCTGCTTACGATGGCACCACTGTCTGACTGTGTCATTAGCAGAGGTTAATGTGCCCTGTGGTTTTACTCTTCTGTATAAAGCACCATAATGGTGGCCAGCGGGGGAAATTAGCGTCCCTGCAAAGCGCAGAGGTCGTAAAAAGCACAGTTTAGTTTCCAGGAAGGTTTGGAAGAAGACCCTGGGTGACTCACATGCATTTTCTCCTTTCACTCATTCGGGAGCTGAGTGACTACCATTAATCTCTATCAGCAAAGATAATTGAGCAGCACAGTTGTGGTGGGGAGGTGCCTGGAGGAACAGGCAGAGAAAACAAGAAGCATCTCCGTTCAGTTGTACCTACCCTCCCATGGATGGGCTCCCCGCCCACACGTTCATCACTGTGTTCTTTCCCTCAGGTTTTGCCCTCTCCCCACCACCAGGGAGCATCCTGGTGCTTACCCTCCTCTGTCTCATACCCTGAAGCTGATGCCCTGAGTCAACAGGAAGAACCCTTCCAGAGGGACCACAGGAACAGACAGATGCCAGAGAGCTGTCACCATGGGGAAGGAAGGGGCAGCGCCACACGTGGGCTGAAGTGAAGTGCGTGAGGCTGCCCAGGGACAGGAGGAGAGCACAGGCCCACAGACAGACACAGGGACCCATGCCGCTCCCTGGTCTCACCACCAGAAGGAAAGTGAAGCCGGGGAAAGCAGACTGACTTGATCAAGGCGACACAAGGGGCTGGTGCCCAAACCGGGGGTTAAACACTGAACCTACCACATTGATTGTGTATCTGAATGATGCGGGGTTGTTCTCCTCGGGGGACAATCAGCAGCTGCGTCCTCCACAATGTGTCAAAATTAGCACTTCCCTGGGGACCCTAAAGGCTAACCCCAATATCTGACATCACCCTCGCCTAACTTTCCATCAAGAGGTATTAGGAGAAAATGCTACTTCCATCCAGGGTCCAGGTTCCCATATCTTTCCTCTGACCCACCCCAACCCCTTAGGGTGAGCCAGGTTTTTCTGCTGCTCAATTTTTATTTTCTTGAGCTCCAAAATCACTGCAGATGGTGACTGCAGCCATGAAATTAAAAGATGCTTGCTCCTTGGGAGAAAAGCTATGACAAACTTAGACAGCATTTTCAAAAACAGAGATATTACTTTGCCAACAAAGGTCCATATAGTCAAAGCTATGGTTTTTCCAGTAGTCATGTATGGATATGAGAATTGGACCATAAAGAAGGCTAAGCACCGAAGGATTGATGCTTTCAAATTGTGGTGCTGTAGAAGACTCTTGAGAGTCCCTTGGACAGCAAGATCAAAGCTGTCAATCCTAAAGGAAATCAACCCTGAGTATTCGCTGGAAGGGATGATGCTGAAGCTGAAGTTCCAATACTTTGGTCACCTGATGCAAAGAGCTGACTCATTGGATAAGACCCTGATGCTGGGAAAGATTGAGGGTGGAAGGAGAAGCGGGTAACAGATAATCAGATGGTTGGATGGCATCACTGACTCAATGACATGAATCTGAGCAAACTCTGGGAGACAGTGAAGGACAGTGAAGCCTGGCATGCTGCAGTCCATGGGGTCACAAAGAGTCAGACTGAACAATAGCTGCCTCCGCCTTCCCAGTTGGATTCTATCATCCTTGCTCTTATTCTCTCTGCTTCCCAGTACTGCTGGGGAGGGCTGGTGTGGAGAGAGGGGACGTGGGGCCATGGTCTTTCTTACTCCTTAACGTACCAGATTCCTCCATGACTTGTCTCTTCAAAACACCCAGAATCAAAAGACTCGTACCTGTTTCCTCCAGTTCTCATTTCCTTATGGAGGGTCCTGTGTCATATAACATGTATTTTAAATAAATCTAAATGCCTCTGCCCTGTTAAGCTTTGTCTGTTTAATTTTCAGATCCAGCCCAGGACCCTAAGAGGGTCAGTCAAAGAAAACCTTTTCCTCCCCTCTGCTCCCTTATACTAATTACCATCTAAAATACTAGAGAATTAACATAGCCCTTATATTAATTTCCTCCTATCTGTCTATTCCCCTGAGATCCATGAGGGCAGGTATCTTTGCCTGGTTGTTCACTGATTTCTCACAAGCTTCTCTGAGCTTGGCACACAGTATGTGTTAATTCAAGTCCCAAAGCACAGTGTGGCCAAATAAACTGAACTGTTGGAATTTGGAGCAGAGAAAGGTTTACTGCACGGCCGTTTTTCATGCCTAAAAAGCCCTGACCTCTCTGAAGGGGTTTGGGTAAAGCATTTTTAAAATCCAAGTGAGGAAGGAGAGTGGCAGAGTCTATGATCAGCTTGTACACAGTTCTCTGATTGACTGATAGTGAGCAGCAGTGTAGGGTCACAGGGATTAACAGTATTGGTCCTCAGGCCCCAGAAGGCCTGGGACTATGTACTCTTGGTCAAGTAGTTAACATCATCCATACTGGGGAAGGGAAGGATTTTTCCATCTTCAAAACAACTCAGGAAGTTTGCATCAAATACTTCTCTGGGTACTTCAGAGAGGAACTAAAGCAGAGGATATAGGTGGAGGCCAGTCACCAGAAGGCCCCATAGGATCCTGCTTGGCGTAGAGTAGGCACTTCATGAAGAGTTGATACATGAATTAATGATGCTTTCATGGTCGGTCATTTGCATGTCTGTGGATATTTCTTTGGGAGATAGATTAGTGAGCTGGCTGGGCCAAAGAAGGGTGCATTTAAAATTTCAATCAACACAATCAACTTTACTTAAGAAAACATATCCAGTTTACACTTCCAACATCAGAGCATGGTGTCTTTGCTTCCTCACCCTAGATAGTAACTCATAAAAATTCTTACCTTATTTCAGTATGGGTTTCCCCATGCCTACACTGGTGAGATTGAATATTTAGTCTTATATTGATTAGCCATTTATATTTCCTCTTTGAACTTATTATATTTCAGTATTTTAATAGGTAGAACATTTTGGGAAGAATATTATAATTGTTCAGGGGAAAAATTGCCCCAAATTTGAGAACAAGCAAAAGTGATCCCCGGGTCTCCCTTCTTTGGCATCTGGATGCTGCTTAGGGGATCTTCCAGGGCTGATCAGATTCTATAGAGATGTGTGCCTTTAATTGACTCTCCACTGATGAGGCTATTTTACATACCTGTAGGGCCAGCAGTTAAATTAAAGACAGCTGGCAGCACTGTTCTCAGTTCCTGTCCACAACAATGCAAATAGATTTTGCCCCACAGAGAATATAACTCTGTAACTCACATTCTGAATTGAATCTAACAACTGACTGACTCCTTCAGTGATTAATGAGCTAAATAAAATCTGGGACGTGCATTCATTTTGTATTTGTACATCATGTTTGTAACGTCTTAAAAATGATACCTTAGCCAGCTTTCCCTAGTCAGCAGAAAGAACTCAGCTGCCTTTGGGGCTGGGGACTAGGGAGGGGTTTTAGGATTATCTACAGTGGTGGTACCAAGAATTAATGCTCAGAGTCTGACCTTTCTACTGTCTTTCCTGATTCCAGCTCAGAGTTTGGGGATAGGGATGGGGAAGGAAGAGTTTTATTTTGTTTAAATCATTATTTTTGCTCATTGCATTAAAAAATATTTATTAGAATACCTATCTATTTATTTAGTTAGTCGTGTTGGGTCTTAGTTGCAGCATGTGGGATCTAGTTCCCTGACCAGGAATTGAACCCGGGCCCCCTGCACTGGGATCACAGAGCCCCACCAGAGAAGAGCCGCTCATTGCATTCCGATCAAATTTGCAGCATTCTCTTTGTGGCAAAGTTCTAATCTTACAGGCAATTTTTCCTTTATCTTTAGAGAAAGCTGTTATGCGATGTTTAAGTTATGACAACATGAGGGAGTGTACATCCTAAGGTGCTCAGTTGTGTCCAACTCTTTGCCACCCCATGGACTGTAGCCCAATAGGCTCCTCTTGTCCATGGGATTCTCCAGGCAAGAATACTGGAATGGGTTGCCATCTCCATCTCCAGGGGATCTCCCTGACCCAGGGATTGAATCCGTGTCTCTTACATCTCCTGCATTGGCCGGAGGGTTCTTTATCACTGGCGCCACTAGGGAAGCCCGAAGTTACTACAAAATAACGAGCTCCAAAGCCAGGCTTCAGGCAGAGAAAAGGTGATTTTTTCAATTCCTTCATCTCCCGCCCTCAGGAGTCTGGAGGCTCTAAGAGAAGACCCTGGAGATGGGGAAGAGAAAGCAGGACAGCCGCAGCAGAGAAAGGCGTGTTTCGAGTTCAGGTGCTTTGAGTTGAAGGAGTGGAGGCTATATGTGTATACACTTCAGAGAAAACCTCAACCTCGCCTCCCTCACAGACTGTGGAAGGAGCCGGCCCCATGCTTACCCTCGGCCGCAACAGGAGTGGGCATGGCCAAATCTACCCAGAGTTCAAGGTGGCTAAGTGCCAGGCAGCAGAAGGGAGCACTAGAGTTAAAATCTCCCAAGAGAACCTGGGCTCCCATATGGCCAGTGGTGACACACTCAGGAAACAAAACTACAGGCTGCCCAGTTACATCCGAATTTCAGATAAACAGTGAAGAATTTTTAGCGTAACTATGAAATATACAATTTTTTCTAAAAGATAAGAACATTTAATAAACATAAGCACACTACCATGACCTTGCCAAAAAACTATTAATAACAATGATTTTATAATAGCAAATATCCACTGTTCTCGATTTCCAATCATTTCAAAAGTTTAAATATTTATTGACAAAAAAACCCCACAAATTCCAAATACATTCTACACATTATGATTGGATATATCTAGGTAGTCTCTTTTAGTGCACAGGTTTCTCCTCCCTTTCTTTCCTTCCTTGTGATTTAGAAATGAACTCAGTTGTTTGTCTAGTAGCATTTCCCACTGCTGAATTTTGCTAAACAAATCTTTATGGTGAAATTTAACATTCACAGGATTCTGAAATTTGGCTGTAGGCTGCACTATAACATTTTTGAGATATGAAATATTTGGGACATGCTCATACTAAAAAAAGTATTATTCATTGTTTATCTGGAACTTGAATTTGACCAGCATCCTGCATTTTATCCAGCAACTCCACACATGGCAGGGATGGAGCCCAGAGTTCCCTGCAGCCTCTCCAGGTGGTGATGGGGAGCATGTCAGAGGGTGAGGAAGACAGGTGATGAGCTCTTCCTTGTGGGTGAGACTTACTGGATGGGCACGTGGCTTGAGAACACAGGGAGACCTCAGGGAAAGGGGACATAGGAAGGACAGCAGTGGGGCCTGGTTAGTCAGAAAGAGCCCAGGTGCTGCCCAAGCTGAGAGAGACAGATGCAGACCCAAGCTCGGGGCCAATGGGAATGGAAACCTCAGGCACTGGCCTCATGGCACGGGAGAGGCATCATTACGAGGATGAAGGCAACGTCATGGAGGATCCAGACGTCAACAGGGAAACCCTCTGTGCGTCCTCATCATCGCAAGGTCACACAAGACACTCTTTCGTCTACACTCTCAGCTGCACCTTAGGGAGGAAGGAGGCAGGGATGGAGGAAAGTCTAGGCATCTTACCCAAAAGAGACTGGCATCCAGCTAAAGAAACTGCTTAACGTACTCATTTGTATCAAGCCTTTTAGAGTGGACAAAACTCAGGCACACAATTGGATATAAAAGACCGGGCATAGGGAAATAAAGTGGAATGTACTAATATTTTGTCCACACTTCCAAATATGTAGTAATTTTATGATACACTCATTTTTACATAACACTGTTTTATCTTCATGATTGCATTTTGGAGTGTTTTACATGGTATTAATCATTTAACTGCCCCATGTTACAGCTATTTTCTGGTCATTACATTGTTGTAATTCAATGGTTTTGTGCTAACACCTCCACTGCAATTTTAATTTTCATGTCGTCTATCAAGATCTATCAGTTATTCCTTACCCATTTTGTCTTGCTTAAGAAAATTTTCCTATCTCAAGATAATTAACAAATGTTCCTATATTTTCTCCTATATTTTTGCTTTTATACTTACTTGTACATTTGGCTTCTAATTTATTGTATATAATACATATGATATTTTTCATGATTTATCAATATTTTATAGCCGATAATTCAAGAACCCTATAATACACTTCATCATATACTTTTTGAAAATCCTGTATGTATTTATAGATTAATTTAGTGAGAATAGAAAAATAGTATAAAAACGGTAGGGTTCTTCACTTACTCAAATCTCTACTGATGACATTTATTGACAATTTGTAATGTTTTCAGGTAGATCTTGAATGCTGTTATATTTATTAGTAGATATTTTTTTAGTTTTATGGCTATGGAATCTTATTTAGTATTACATTTTCTAATTTATTGTTCCTAATGTTAAAGACATCTTTTGATTTTTTATGTTGCTCTGATACCAGACCACTTCATGGACATCTGTTGTTTAGTTGCTAAGTTGTATCACCAGGCTCCTCTATCCATGGGATTTCCCAGGGAAAAATACTGGAGCAGGTTGTCAATTCCTTCTCCAGGGGATGTTCCTGACCCAGGGAGGGAACCCACATCTTCTGCTTGGCATGCAGTTTCCTTGTCACTGAGCCATCAGGGAAGCCCAGTATAGAAATCTACCTACTTCTAATAATTTGTCGCTTGGTTTTCTTTGATTTTTCTGGGTAACCATATCATCTCATTTTTCCCTCTCTTAGTACGTTGATGTCTAGTACAATGTTTAACAGTAGTACCAGTCTTGCCACGTCTGTCTTGTCTCCAGCTTTGATGGGGACGCTACAGGTGTCCGGTAAATATCAAGATGCTATGTCAGTTATGTCAGCAGCTCATCAGCCCATCATATCAGCAGCTACCTGGTACCCCACCCTCTTTCCTGAGCCCACACTCTGCTCCCACCTGCCTGCCGTGCTTGGCTGCTTGGCAGTATGCTATCAATCACCTTGACGGGTGACCCCAAGAATCCCTCTCTCCAGCCTCCTCAGCCTCAAGCTTGGAGCTCTCCTGGAGCCCTCCTGCAGCACCCCTGAGCTGCCCCTACCATGTAAAGAATCTCACCTGCATGGGGTTTGGTTACTGAACTCCACTATCAATCAGATTTCATTTCCCTTCTGACTTTCACACATTCCTCATAATTTCAGGTCCATGATAGGTAATACTTGCAATTGTACAGATGTGCAATGGATGTGTTTTATGTCTTTTCTGTAATTTCTAGAGATCTCGTGCTAAAGGGGTCCCAGTTTACAGATATACTCATTCTGGTACTTTTATCCAGTCCTCTTTCCCCTCTTCTCCTGAGACAGGCTGGGAGCTGGGGCCCGAGACCCTTCGCTGCTGTGCTTGCAGGACGAACATCTCCTCGAGCAACAAAATACGAGGAAACTGTGGGGACTAAAGATAACTGCACGCAAATTGTAGTTGCACTGCAAGGAGATCCCCCCAGTCCGTCCTAAAGGAAATCAGTCCTGAATATTTATGGGAAGGACTGACGCTGAAGCTGAAGTTTCAATACTTTGGCCACCTAACGCGACGAGCTGACTCATTAGAAAAGACCCGCCTACACTGTTGGTGGGAATGCAAACCAGTACAGCCACTATGGAGAACAGTGTGGAGATTCCTTAAAAAAGTGCAAATAGAACTGCCTTATGACCCAGTAATCCCACTGCTGGGCATACACACCGAGGAAACCAGAATTGAAAGAGACATGTACCCCAATGTTTATCGCAGCACTGTTTATAATAGCCAGGACATGGAAACAATCTAGATGTCCATCAGCAGATGAATGGATAAGAAAGCTGTGGTACATATACACAATGGAGTATTACTCAGCCATTAAAAAGAATACATCTGAATCAGTTCTGATGAGATGGATGAAACTGGAGCCGATTATACAGAGTGAAGTAAGCCAGAAAGAAAAACACCAATACAGTATATACTAACACATATATATGGAATTTAGAAAGATGGCAATGATGACCCTGTATGCAAGACAGCAAAAAAGACACAGATGTGTATAGCAGACTTTTGGACTCAGAGGGAGAGGGAGAGGGTGGGATGATTTGGGAGAATGGCATTGAAACATGTATAATATCATGTAAGAATCGAATCGCCAGTCTATGTCCGATGCAGGATACAGCATGCTTGGGGCTAGTGCACGGGGATGACCCAGAGAGATATTATGGGGAGGGAGGTGGGAGGGGGGTTCATGTTTGGGAACGCATGTACACCCGTGGCGGATTCATGTCAATGCATGGCAAAACCAATACAGTATTGTAAAGTAAAATAAAGTAAAAATAAAAATTAAAAAAAAAAAAGACCCTGATGCTGGGAAAGATTGAAAGCAGGAGGAGAAGGGGACGACAGAGGATGAGATGGTTGGATGGCAACGCTGACTCAACGGACATGAGTTTGAACAAGTTCCAGGAGATGGTAAAGGACAAGGAAGCCCAGAGTGCTGCAGTTCACGGGGTTGCAAAGAGTCAAACATGACTGAGCAACTGAACAACAACAACAATATTGCAGTTGAGGCAAATTAAGAACAACAAAATACAAAAAGACCCAAAAAAACCCAGTTGCCACTTCTGAAGAGTCTGGAGGAAAAGCAAGGTATTGTGCATGGCCCTTGAACACAACACCACTAAGGGGGTGGGCAAACCACCAAAGCCACCCGTCTGGCCCAACCCCTGGATAAACCCTACCTTCACTCTATGGAAGGAACCAACTTGCTGCCCTGGCTCAGGGAGCGAGCAAGGGAAACTGTTACCCTGTTCTCGCTTCCTTCTGCTGCAGCAGGAGCCCAGTAAATCTTTGCTGAATTTTTTGTCTGGCCTCTTATCAGTTTCCATTGGTTAAGAAAGAATCCTTGGTAATACTCCCACAAAAGTCATTTTCACCCTTCATCAAAGACTTGTGCCACTTCTCAGCATGTTATCAAGAACTTCTGGTACTGGATACATTTTCTGACTCTACTGGAGTCTCTGGAATGAAAAAGGCTGCCCAAGCCCCCCTGATCCATTATGAAAGCTATTTAGAGACGGGCTGGATATTTACATCACTGCTGTAAGTTCTGTCCTCAAAGTTACCTTCTCAATCAACATTGGTCCAGAAAGAATGTAAAAAGAGATAAGATTTCATGCTGGTGGCTGAGGTTATAAAAGTATATTTTAGAAGCTCAGAGAAGTTGAGACTTGAGCTCAACTAGGACCTCACAGAGAAGTTTTAAATATTATTGGAATATTACTCAGCCATTAAAAAGAATGAAATCATGCCATTTGCAGCAACACAATTGGACCTGCTGCTGCTAAGTCACGTCAGTTGTGTCCGACTCTGTGTGACCCCATAGACAGCAGCCCACCAGGCTCCCATCCCTGGGATTCTCCAGGCAAGCATACTGGAGTGGGTTGCCATTTCCTTCTCCAGTGCATGAAAGTGAAAAGTGAAAGCGAAGTTGCTCAGTCATGTCCAGCTCTTTGCGACCCCATGGACTGCAGCCTACCAGGCTCCTCTGTCCATGGGATTTCCCAGGCAAGAGTACAGGAGAGGGGTGCCATAGATTGTCATATTGAGTAAAGTAAGCAAGAGAAGGAGAAACAGCCTATGGCATTCCTTATATGGTAAACCTAAAAAGAAATTATACAAATGAACTTATTTACAAAACAGAAATAGACTCACAATGAACTTAGGGAGGTGGGGAAGGGATAGTTAGGGAGTTTGTGATGGACAGGTACACAGGGCTATATTTAAAATGGAGAACCAACAAGCACCTATGGTACAGCCTGCTCAGGAAAGTCTGCTCAGTGGTATGTGGCAGCCTGGCTGGGAGGGAAGTTTAGGAGACAGTGTATACATGTATACATTTGGGTGAGTCCTTTTGCTGTCCACCTGAAACTATCACAACATTGTTAGTCTAACTGGCTATACTCCAATATAAAATTTAAAAAATTTTTTTAATCACTGGGATAAAAAACTGTCCAAGAAAAATGTCCTTGTAAGGTCTTTTGGCAATCAACTGTGCTACACAAGGGACAATTTACTTCTGGTTATTTAGAATCACTTTTGATCTTAAAAATTCATAATTATATATTGCCTGACTTTTTTGATGCACATCTGCTGTTTTCTAGGTCCATCTGCTGGCTTGGTCTGAGTTGTCTACTCGGGGATCAGTTAGCAGGAACGATTCCATCCCATTGACTCTTCTTTCTAAGGAGCTGTGAAAGAGTCAGGCTCAGAAAGAGAAACTAAGAAAAAACAAGGGAGCTAACACATTACCTTTACTCACATGCACCAAAAAGTGTCAGTATTGTGCGCAGACAAATGGATTTGTGAGAATGAAGAATCCTCCCTAATTTGCTTTGATTGGAATCATCCCATGGCTGGCTTTAAATTTTCAAACTTGACAGTGGAAACAGTTCAGAAGCCACGTGGCTATGGAGACTGCTGTGTTCAGGGAGGGGGATGTTAGCTTTTTGAAGACTATGTCATGACTAGAAAAAGACTTTCAAACCCCTGGCACAGTGAGCCTGAAATTGATCTCCAACACAGTAAGGAAAAGAGGATAAATTCCAACAGATATGACCAAGGTTTTGCTGCCACCTACATTCCATCCCTAGATCAGGCCTGACCTCCAAACGTCACACGGCAGCCAGCACCCTCTTCAACCCACATAGCTGCTCAAAGTGAAGGTAGTGGCCAGGAGCAGGCAAGAAACTTGGGGAACATCCCATAGCAAGCCACCTGGACACCTGGCGTACCTGGTAACTCAGCCGCACCTGGACAAGTGACCCAGAGTGGACTCAACTTCAAGAGCAGGCTCCCCATGTGCCTGATGTGAGCGGAAAAGGTAGACCTGCAGGATATTAGGGTGTCTGGTTTTGATTCATTCACTTCAGCTGGGATCCCCTAGAAACTGAGCCTGAAGTGAAAATTTGAGTGTAAGTAGTTTATTTGGAAGCTGGTCCCACTACAGGAAGGGGGAGAGCAGGCCAGGAAGGGAAGCACCCAATAAAAAAAGCTGAGATGAATCAGGACACCCCGTGGGCAACTAATGGTCCATCACATCGAGCAGTCAGGGAGACACAGTGCAACAGGGCACAGAGCTGTCCAGTCTTTGGGACAAGGGAGAGGACGTGAGGTGTGTATCCATCACACGCCATCATCCAGGGGACACGAACTTCCACCTGCCCACCCTAACCAGGCACACCAGAGAGCGCCCTCTGGTGGAGAGCTGCCGGTACTTGCAGCAGGCAGGCCTCAGCACACCCAGAACAGGGACCAGGAGGGCAGACGCACAGGGCACTGACCCCTCCTGCAACACCGCGAGATGTGCAAGGTTCGACAGCTGAGTTTCCCAAGTCCTCTGCGTAACACGTCTACTGTTGTCTCTCCCGTGGGCGGATGCAGCCCAGCACCATTTTTCAGACACCATAGTGGCCTGGCTCAGGCCATTCACGTGCTCTTCTGCAGCCTCCCAGGTCACGGCTGTGGTCACTGGGGCCTCCTGGGTCATGCCTGTGGTCACTGGGGTTTCTGCAAATGAACTGGAGTCTGTAAAGGAGGAAAACATTTTCCTCAGCTCTCACAGGGTCCCTGGCTGGGTCCAAAAGTTAAACTGACAAAGACAAGTTAACAGGAGGAAAGCAGGCACATTTAAACACATTTTTTGAATGTTCGCATGTACATGGGAGCTTTCACAAAAGAATGAAGACCTGAAGAAGTGACCAGAGCAGCAGAGCAGGCAGCTTTCACACCTTGTAGAAGAAGAATCAACACATCAGTGAAGAATCGGCCACACCAAGAGGTTTGGGCTGGGGCAGCATGCGGTGAAGAAGTAAGTGGGAAGATGAGTGAGCTCAACGGGGTTTGTTCGCACTGATTTCTTGACTCCCAGTTTCCCTTTTCTGGTGCTAAAAATGTCTGCCTTCCTCCTGGCAGAGTGTGGGCATCTCTCACATGGGAGTTTTCTGACCTATTTCAGGGAAGAAGGGAAGGGGGGTGGGGTGAAAGGTCAGAGCACACTGCCTGCTTCTGGCGTTTCTCTAATTCCTCCAGCTTGGGAGGGCCCATATGTCAGGGTGCAGTCTTTTGGGGGAGCGTGTCCTGAACCCCATCACATCAAATAGTAAAGTCAGCCTCCCAGAAGAAAGCCGTGCCCTGCAGACCCAGGGGGAGAGGTCATTTCAGACTCTCCACCCCAGCTTTCATTGTTACATCACTTACAGAGGGTTCTACCCCTCAGGAGAGTACCAGGGTTTCTCATCCGGCTGGGGCATCTGGCCTCGCCGTGGCTCTGGCCGTGCTGTCAGCTCCCAGTGCGCTGAACGTTACGGAGCCCGGTGTCCTATGCGTCACTCTTGATTCTGAACCTTGTCATGGCTTCCCATTCCCTGAAGAGTAAGGTCCAGCCCCAGAGCCACCACAATCCACACCCAACCTGGCTTCCCAGGCAAGGAGCCAGTCAAGCAAGCTGCTGAAACATGGACAGACTAGGTCCCCTTCAACACGCACTCCTTGGAATACCCTCCCTCCATCTCTCTGCCCAACAAAAATCTCTCATTTAAGGGACAAGGCAAAACTCACCTCCTCCAGGAAGCCTTCCCAGATCATCCCAGCCCACAGGGAGTCCCAGAGATAGGTCTCATCTGCACCACCCATGTGAATTTGGAATATGTTTTTGTGCTGCAGCTTATCACTATTTTATGTACGTTTTCATGGCCGACTGGGATGATGAAGTCCTAGAGGGGGTGAGCAGTGTCTCACACTTTCTTCTGTTTCTCTGAGTTCCCAGCAAGAGCCAGTGGGCACCTGCATTTCTGTTGATGCTGCTGGTGGAAGAACAGACTCCACCAGCCTTCTGTCTGACCTGGGCTCCTAGGACAGAGCAGGAAGTCCATCACTGCTTGCTTGAGGAATGAATTAGTTTGTCAGTCAACCTCTGTCCTTGGCATTGATGGAATCTGAAATAAAAGCATTACTTGGTCCTCATCCAATCAGTTCAGAGTCTTATTCACATTTTGTGTTTTTATTTGGATCTCTCCACGCACTCTAAATGTCACTATGACCGCAAAGGTACCTTGCAAAAGAGAATTCTGTGACTTTGTTTTTATTTTTTCTTCAATAGAACATAACCTTTGAAGGGAGAAAGCCAATTTAGGTGGCTTTTTAAAATTTCCTCCTTTGGAACTAAAAGCATGGAAATTCGGTACATGCAGGACCTGGCATTCATTGTTGCCATGGCACCCTGTCCTTTGAGGGGTTGGAGGATCTTCCCACAGTGCAGCTCTCTACCGACTCACAGGGACTGGGAAGATGGAGCACAGAGCCGGACCCTGTGCTGCTCATCTCTTTCTGACTGAACCTAGCCATGGGCTCAGCAAACACGAGCAAGTTGGTCCCAGATGATGGCTTGTGGCCCATTTTACATCACAAACCGAGGAAAGCGACTCTGGGAAAGCAGCTCTGTGCATGACAACATGGTGGAAAATGACAGAAGTGGACTCCAGCATCAGTGGCACAGGAGGCCCGGCATCAGGGTCCAGGGAGCCCTGAGCAACGGCAGCAGGGCTGGAGCCCTGGGGACCCAGGCAGGATTCCTTCTCACTCTTAGCCCTGCGTCTCTTTCTGTGTGTGTGCAGCTCATCTTCTCTGTGAGCCATCGGACCTCCCCATCCCCCACCACCCTCAGAGACAGACACTCACACAGTCTGGGCTCGGCATCCCTGCCCCAAACTCACACACCCCAATCAGATCCACCAGCCCTGAGAGGTGGGGTCATAGTGGACACCTCTGGGGTGTGGGAGGGAGTCTAAAGAATTCACTGTGCCCTGGAAACACACCCTCAACACGAGTCAACAACACACCCCCTGCAGAGGAATGAATACCCAAGGGGCGGCTTCACGGCCAGGAACAGCAGGATGCAGGAAAACATGGTCCCCACCCATGAAAGCTGGCAGAAGAGCCTCACGACCCAGGCCCGGTTATGAAAGACCTAGAGCCCATCTAAGTTGTTTGCTCCTCATTGGGACACTGGAGGAGGTGGGATCTTCTCTGAGAGCAGAGTGTTGTTTTTGTGACAAATGTGTTTTCCACCAGCCTTTGAGCACTGCTCCAAGGGAGAAAGAGCCTGTGGGAGAAGCAGGTAGGAATGGCGAAAGGCGGGCGAGTCGTCGCCAGGTGAACCCTCCTCACCCAGCGGCTGCATGAGAGCTTTGTGCTCTGTCCCTGACACACCCCAGGCCAGGGGAGCAGCTGGGAGCCTTGTCAGGTGAGCCCAGTCCCAGAAAGAGGTTCTCTCGGCATAAACCTCCGGTTACCTGCTGCTGCTCAGCGAAACAGTGACTTAAAGCCACCAGTCAAGGGCATTCTCTGGTCGTCCGGTGGTTAGCGGTGGTTGAAAGGGTTGCAGGTTTGATCCATGGTTGCAGAACTATGATCCCACATGCCTTGGGGCCAAAAAACCAAAACATAAAACAGAAGCCATGTTGTAACAAATTCAATAAAGAATTTTAAAATGGTCGACATTACACACACACACACACACACACACACACACAACACACACCACACACACATATATATGTGAAAGCGAAAGTCATGTAGTCATGTCCGACTCTTTGCGATCCCATGGACTATACAGTCCATGGAATTCTCCAGGCCAGAATACTGGAGTGGGTAGCCTATCCCCTCTCCAGTGGATCTTCTCTACCCAGGGATGGAACCGGGGTCTCCTGTATTGCAGGCAGATTCTTTACCAGCCGAGCTACCAGGGAAGCCCATATATATATAAATCACCAGTCAACTGTGTTGCTCACCAACCTGCAGTCTGGACAGGGTACCACAGGACAGCTTGTCTCTGCTCCATGCAGGGGTGGGGGTGGGGATGAGGCTCCCCCTGTTATACAACTCACTCCCACGGTTCCCAGGCAGGGCTCCTGCCAGCTGGAAGCTCAGCCAGGTGCAGTCAGTGGCCTTGGCTCCTCTCCCCCAGCCACCCCCAGGCCACTGGGATTCCTCACAGCATGGCAACTCGGTTCCCAGAGCAGCACCCCATGAGGTGGGGAGAAGTGTGCCCCCACCCTGGCCTCACCCAGGGACTCTGGTTGACCAGAAGTCTTGGACAGACAGGCAGACAGACGGCAGCAGAGATGCTGAATCACTTCCAGGCCAGGTGGGAAAAGTCCTACATCTCTTCTGGGTCCTCATGGGACACTGGCCCTGGGGAAAGCAGGCAGGATTGGTGAGGGGGTGGTGGCAGGGGACGGCTGTCATTTCAAACATCTACCGCCCTTAGACCACCAAGCTGAAAAGACTACCAATACAGCTCAGCTCCCAGCTAGCAGCTGGGTGAGAAAGCATTCTGGAAGCCCCCAGGTGGACCCAGAGGTGGGCTGAGGGGACACGGCTGAGGCGCCAGCAGCCTCTGGTACTCGAGAGGAGGTTTTAGGAGCTGACATTGTCCAGTCACGAGAAGAGAAGACATAGAGGTGAGATCTAGAGTCAGGACTTTTAACTCGAGTTCTTGCTGAGCATCCTGACCTGGGCAAGTCACTGCATTTCTCCAAGCGTCAGTGTCGGCATCTGAAAAGTGTGGGTTAAAAATAACCCTTTCAGGGGGAAGCCTGAGGAATGGAGAGTGTTTTCCTGGTCTCAAAGCATATCCCCACGAGACACATGAGGGAAATAGCCACTTTATAGTGAAGAAGCCTGGCAGTCAGCACCATACCCGAGTGATCAAAGTCAACTTCTCGTAAAGAGACAGATCTACGTCGCTGCTCCCCGGCGTTGCACCCTGAGAAAACACACCCGCACGTCTGCAAGTTCCTGCCAAGAACGCACAACCTGAGTTTCATCTCCGGGGAAACATCAGAGATACTCAGAATGGGAAACATCCTACAACATAATTGGCCTTCACGCTTCTGAAACGTCAAGGTGATGAAAAACAAGACTTCTGAAGTCTGTTACCAACTGCGAGAGGTTTAAAGGACTGACAACAGATTACAGTGTCTGAACCAGTATTTTTTTTTTCCTGCTACAAAGGACAGAAATGCAATGATGCCTATATACATTCTAGTATTTTATAAATGTATAATTTCCCAACGTTTATAATGAGGTAGTGATTCTATATTTTTGTTTTGGAGAAAGTGAAAGTGAAAGTCGCTCTGTTATGTTGGACTCTTTGCAACCCCAAGGACTGTATAATACAGTCCAGGGAATTCTCTAGGCCAGAATACTGGAGTGGGTAGCCTTTCCCTTCTCCAGGGGATCTTCCCAACCCAGGGATCAAACCCAGGTCTCCTGCTGTTTTGGAGAAATATACTCTAAACTTTAGAGTCTAAAGAAAAATGGGGCAGAGGGATATCCTGTCTGTAACATGCTCAAATAGCAGGGGAAAATATTCTTACACCTTTTCTATAGATCTGAGGTTGCGTTAAAAGTTTCCAGTCAAAAGAAAAAACAGGAACCGCCTCACGGCATTGCTGTGGTTCATTTTATTTGACTTACTTATTTTTGGCTGCCTTGGGTCTTCGCTGCTGTGCAGGCTTTCTCTAGTTGCCGTGAGCAGGGGCTACTCTCTAGCTGTGGTGTGCGGGCTTCTCATTCCAGTGGCTTCTCTTGTTGTGGGGCCTGGACTCAAAGCACATGGGCTTCAGGAGTTGCAACGCAAGGGCGCAGGAGTCGTGCACAGGATGAGTTGCTCTGTGGCATGTGGAATCTTCCCAGACCAGGGATCAAACCAGTGTCCCCTATATTGACAGGCAGATTCTTAACTGCTGGACCACCAGGGAAGTCCCTTGCTGTTGTTTTTAAAGGGTGAAGCCATTGCAACACCTCCATCTCCAGAGCTCCTCTCCCCGCCAAGATGGCTGCATCCTCTCCTGTCATCCCGCCCCAGGGCTCCAGGACCTTCTTGGCCCCCTCTTCCTGGCCACTCTGCCTCTGGGTCCTTCCCATGCTCCATCTCCACTGGCCAAAAAGATTCTTCTAAGAGGCAAATCTGACCCTAAAGGCACACTGTATGATTTCTAGTCTTTAAATTTGTTAAGGGGTGTTTTACGCCCCAGAGTGTGGTCTGTGCTGATGACTGTTCCACAAGAACTTGAGAAGAACACATGTTCTGCTGGTGCTGAATAAAATGGCGCACAGAGGGCACTATATCCAGTTCACTGGTGCTGCTATTGAGTTCTAACTATGCCCTGATTTTCTGCCTTACAGATCTGTCAATTTCTGATGGAGAGTGCCTAACTCTCCATGTAACAGTGGATTCATCTAGTTCTGCTTGCAGTTCTATCAGTTATTGCTTCATGTAGTTTGATACTCTCTTTTTATACACGGCTTGCCTGGTGGCTCAGACAGTAAAGCGTCTGCCTGCAATGCGGGAGACAGCTTCGATCCCTGCCTAGGTCGGGAAGATCCCCTGGAAAGGGCATGGCAACCCACTCCAGTACTCTTGCCTGGAAAATCCCATGGACAGAGGAGCCTGGTAGGTTACAGTCCCCGGGGTTGTAAAGAGTAGGACATGACTGAGCGACTTAACCCAACCCAAACATTAAACATTGCTGTGTCTCTTGGAGAACTGACTACTTCTTTATTATGGAAACTTCTTTATCCTTGATGATTTTCCATGCTCTGAAGTCTGTGTGTGCTGTGTGCTAAGTGGTTTCAGTCCTGGTTGACAATTTGCAATCCTTTGGACCGGAGCCCACCAGGCTCCTCTGCCCATGGGATTCTCCAGGCAAGAATACTGGAGTGAGTTGCCATGTCCTCCTCCAGAGGATCTTCCCAGCCCAGGGGTCAAACCCACGTCTCTTATGTCTCCTACATTGGCAGGTGGGTTCTTTACCACTAGAAGCTCTGAAGTCTACTCTGTCTGAAGTTAATGTAGCTACTCCCACTTTTCTTTGATCAATATTGGCATGATATATCTTTCTCCATTTTTTACTTTCAGTCTTTATACACCTTTATATTTAAAGTGGATTTCTTATTGGCAACATATAGTTGGGTCTTGTTTTTTGATCCACTGAAAATCTCGCCCTTTCAATTGGCATATCTAGATCTTTGCACTATAATTGGCTCACAAGAGAATTCAAGAAAACACCCACACTATTAATCCTGAAACGAATTTTCAAAGAGGTACAAAACTGGCCAATGCCCACTGAGCAATAATTAATTACACCTTCATCAGACACAATTTATTTATATTTCTGTGGACAAGAATCATTTGAATTACTATAGTTTGGCTTAACTTATAGAGCTGCAAGATAGCTCTACAATAAAAGGCAGAGATAGCCAGGAAGGGTGGCCCTAGACAGGATATTCAGTGATCTTTCTCACCAATTCCAAAGCTTTCCCAATTTTCCCTGGCACAATTGAACAGATAACTGTTTCTATTTTTCTATGACTTGCTTTAATTTCTACTTTAAGTCCCAATTCAGCATAGATAGCAAAAACATTACCTTAGTCAATTTGGGGTCACTTCTTTCCCATGGATATCATATGTAAGTTTTGGGGGTTAAAGCAGTGCCACTACTGGGGAAGGGGCTATCTGGTCTTTGGCGTCGTCTCTCCAACTTGCAGGACACTCAGGTAAACGTAGAACTGAGCATGTTGCCATGGAGATGTCCCTTATCCCCATCAGTTGCTCCTTTATATCTACAAGTTCTTGATGCTGTTTCAGGTGCCCTTTTTAGGTATACATAAAAGTTCATATCAATGTGTGGCAAAACCAATACAGTATTGTAAAGTAAAAAAATTAAAAAATAAATAAATAATAAAGAGAAAAAAATGTGAATTATAAAAAAAAAAGTTCACCCTCTGAAACTGTGTGTAGGAAAGTCCATTTGGGCCTCCAAAGCCTGTGTGCCCAAATGTTCGTGGGGCCATTTCTACCCTGGGGATTTTCTGGGCCTCTCCCTAGAAGCAGGCTCCAAGACCACCCTGTTCTCACAGTACATACAGAGGCTCCATCACCTCCTAGGACATGACCCAAGAGGCAGGGCCAAGAACCCTCACCCTCTGTGATCCACTCCTCTCCCTCCCTCTTCTGAAAATCCGTGTCTAAGGGAAGAATGGAAGGCACTTCTCCTCCTGTGAAGTGTTTTCCTAAATCTTTTATCCATGTTGGATGTCCTTCCCATCCCCCAAAGTATCTAAGCCCCCAAAACTCATGAGCCAATAAGAGAGATTTTTGTTTCGTATTTTCTGCTGCCCAAGTCCTTCTCAGAGTACAAAGGGCTGGCTCAGAAGAGAAGATAAATACACTGGGGAGAGACACTGGTTATTATTTCAAACATTTTATTCCAACTCCCCCTCCCCAGCACGTATGTCCCCAGTGCAGGGACTGTCAGGCACTTCTGATTTCCACAGCACTTGGCACGGGGCCTACACTCAGTATGAGCTCAGTATGGGCCAGTACACGTGGCATTTAGCACAGGGACATTTAATTAATGTCAGAGTCCCGAAAGGAAATTGATGGACATTATGGTTTCCAGTAACAGCTCTGACTTGTATAAAAGGGGGTTCAAATCTTAATCCTTCCATTTTCTAGTTTTGAGACTGTGGGCAAATAATATGCCCTTGCTAAATCTCAGCTTCCTTACTTTAAAATGAAGGAAAGAGTCCTGGGTTCACAATGTTATTATGAAAATTCAATAAGATGTTATATGTAATGTACTTAGCATGATACTTGGCATACAGTAGGTTCTCAATGAATGTTGGTTACTGTTGCTGTTATCACCACTGTGAAAGTGAAAGTGTTAGTCGCTCAGTCATATCTGACTCTTTATGACCCCATGGACTCTGTAGCCCGACAGGCTCCTCTGTCCATGGGATTCTCCAGGCAAGAATCCTGATGGGTAGCCATCCCCTTCTCCAGTGACCTTCCCAACCCAGGGACTGAACCCAGGTCTCCAGCATTGCAGGTGGGTTTACCATTACTCAGACTCTAATTATGCTGCCCAGGACCTAAGATGCCTAGATCTTCTGTAACAGTGGGTTCCTATGGTGAAGCGGCGGCTGCTGCAGGGGAAAGAAACCTGGCCTGGCATCATCATATTACCTGTTCGCTCATCCAGGTAAGGTAGGCCTCTGGTGGGCTCCCAGAGGTAAGAAAGCCCACCCTCTACTGTGCTGTGACCACGATGAAGAAAAGTGTGCACCCCAGACTCATCACAGGGCACCAATGTAGGCAGCCTTGCCAGCTGTGTGGTCAGAGGTCCAGGCAGCAGCAAACTGCAAAGGGCACAGTCTCCAGAAACCAGGCCTGTGCACCTTGAAGCACTAGCCTGTGTCTAGAGAGAAGGTCCGTTCTTGAGACTCTAAAGTCAGGGCTCTGTCCAACGTGAAACGGAGGAACATAAGTAATGAGTCATTCAGCTCCAAATTGAGACACAAGTTGGGCTTAGATTTGAGATATTTCTTGCTAGTAAAACCCAACCACTGAGATAGGAGTGTAGAAGTAATCCTTTCCTAGATCAACTAGATAAGACAGAAAGCAGACACTAGGGCGATGATTGTTAAGCTTTAGTCTGTATTAGAATCACCTGGAAGGCTCCTTGAAACACACTTTTCTGGGTCCCAAGCCTGGAGTTTCAGATTCTATAGGTCCGGGCTGTATGGTTACCAGGTTTGTTAACAAAAATACATGACTTTAGATTTAAATTTGAGCTAAGTAATCATTTCTTTAGTACTTAATCCCAAATAGCACATGAGACATACTTAGACTAAAATAATCATTCTTGTTTATCTGAAGTTCTCATTTAATTTCATTATTATTCCAATGAGTCAACTCATTGGGAAAGACCCTAATGCTGGGAAAGACTGAAGGCAGAAGAAGAAGGGGGAAGCAGAGGATGAGATGGTTGAATGGCATCACTAACTTGGTGCACCTGAGTTTGTGCAAACTCTGGGAGGTGGTGAAGGACAGAGAAGCCCGGTGTGCTGCAGTCCATGGGGTCACAAAGAGTCAGATATGACTGAGTGACTGATCAATTGAACAACTCATTTAACTGGGGCATCCTAAAGGTTATCTGGCAACCCTACTGGGGTAGGGCCGGAACCTTGGTGTGTCTAACAAGTTCCCTGGTGATGGTGTTGCTATGGTCTGAGAACCACTCAGACACCCACTTTGGCAATTTCCAGTTCAACTCTGAGTACTACTGGATGGAGCTTCCTGCCCCAGAGGCAAGTACACGGGGATCACAGATACCTTCACACATCCAGGTATTTGCCTCCAGACTGGGAAGCTGGTGACAGAGGCCCAGGTAGAGTAAGTGCTTTTGGCAGCTCTTGACTGTCTTGGTTACTGAGAGGTGGGTTTCAGAGACTCACCGTTTAACCCAAAGGATTATAATAATTTCAACACCAGAGCTAATCCTCTATGGACAGGGCACTTGATCTTGGCTAAGTCTGTGCAGACTACCTTGAGAGGAAGAGACACAGGTTTCCCTGTGACAAGGAGCTGCTTCTCTGCATTTGGGAATCAATCCTCGCCTTGGTTTCCGGCAGCAGTGCCATTCAGAGTGCTGATTCCCCTGCCTTTGCTCAAGATCACAGGTGCTGAGAGATTCAGGGCAGCCCCTAGGTCCTTCTTTATTTGTGTTGACCAAGCACCTGTTTGCTTTCATCCTCACACCCAGGCCCTAGATGGCACGAGAGCTGCAGATTGCTGGGGCGGGGGGTGGTTCTTGTCATCTGCCTTCCAGGTAAGCAACCCTTGTTTCCCATTGATTCTATCTGTTTACATGCAGAGAGCATATATAAAGACAAAGAGGAAAATACTGAATAAAAAGAACACAAAAGAAAACATTTAGATGAAATGAGCAACTACTTACAGCTGTCACATGAGCTTGGGATGGTCCTGTCGCCCCTCCTTGTGTTTTAATCAGTGACAGTGGACACTGGCTCTTAAGTCCAACATCACTGGGTATCCCTGCCAGGGAGGCTAATTTACATCTCTCAGGTCTGGGTGTAGAGACGGAATCTAGAAAAATGGTACTGCCGAACCTATTTGCAGGGCAGGAACAGAGATGCAGACGCAGAGAACGGATGTGTGGGCACAGCGGGGTGGGGAGGAGGGATGAACTGGGAGATCAGCACTGACACATGTACACTATCAGGCTTCCCAGGTGGCGCTAGCGGTAAAGAACCCAGCTGCCAGTGCAGGAGACATAAGAGATGTGGGGTCAATCTCTGGGTAGGGAAGATCCCCTGGAGAAGGGCATGCCACCCACTCCAGTATTCTTGCCTGGACAAAGAGTCAAACACAACCGAAGCGATTTAGCATGCATGCACAGAAATATCATGTGTAAAACAGAGAGCTAGTGGTGAGCTGCTGTATAGCCCAGGGAGCTCAGTTCAGGGCCCTGTGATGGCCGAGGGGGTGGGACGGTGGGGGATGGGGAGGGAAGGTCAAGAGGGTGGGGAAATATGTGTACGTATGGCTGATTCACTTCATTGTACCGTAGAAACCAACACAACACTGTAAAGCAATTATAATCCACTGATAAAAAGTTTTTATTAAAAAAATAAAACTCCCCTGGTGGTATAATGAATATAGCAAAATGTTGAAGTTGAACTGTCATCCTTCAAGGTCATGACAAACACTGACATCATGAATCCTGCATCCCTGCTCTGGGGGAAAATACATGCTTAGGTTCCCACGAGCCTCTGGTCCCAACAATGCCACCAGCCAATCAACACATAACCTGGGGCTGTGTGTTTCTATCTCAGGACACCTTATCCAACACATACACTTGACTCATTAGCCTTGAACTCACAGCCCACAGCGTGATCACTCACACCCCAAAGAAGCTCATCTGATACACGTGTTTTCTCCACAAGACACAGCACAGCCTCCTGAGCTTAGGAAGACAGACAGCACTTCAGCCCAAGGCACTGAAATGACCAGCAAAACCCGCGAGGCGTGGCACTGAACACACAGTGAGAAGGGCAGTGTTTACAGTCTAAGAGCTGAAACAAGCAGGCAGGGCGTGGCCTCGTCCGCCCTCAGCCAGGAGGGGCTGCTCAACACATGCCCTCGAATGGCCACAAATGTGGGTGAGTACTGACTTCTGGGACCACAAACCTATTGTAGCAAATAGGCAAATTCAAGGTACAGAATCCTTGGATAATTAGGACAGACTGGACATCTATCGTCAGCCCCAGAGATTGGAGAGTACAGGTCCCCCAAAAGGTCAGTGAGGAATGCCCACCACAGCATCCTCAAACAGCACAAACACAAGGAGACATGAGGAGTTGAGGAAGAAACTGTAGTCGTAGGACCTCAATTTGGGCACAATGCCACTAGACTGTGAATGGTTGGTTTTCCAGTTGCTAAGTGGGTTTTACCAACCCGCTTAGAGAGAGACTTTATTTTCTTGGGCTCCAAAATCACTGCAGATGGTGACTTCAGCCATGAAATTAAAAGATGCTTGCTCCTTAGAAGAAAAGCTATGACCAACCTAGACAGCATATTAAAAAGCAGAGACATTACTTGGCCAACAAAGGTCCGTCTAAGCTATGGCTTTTCCAGTGGTCATGTATGGATATGAGAGTTGGACTATAAAGAAAGCTGAGCACCGAAGAATTGATGCTTTTGAACTGTGGTGTTGGAGAAGACTCTTGAGAGTCCCTTGATCTGCAAGGAGATCTGACCAGTCCATCCTAAAGGAAATCAGTCCTGAATATTCATTGGCAGGACTGATGCTAAAGCTTAAACTCTAATACTTTGGCCACCTGATGCAAAGAACTGACTCATCTGAAAAGACCCTGATGCTGGGAAAGATTGAGGGTAGGAGGAGAAGGGGACAGAGGATGAGATGGTTGGATGGTATCACCAACTCGATGGACTTGAGTTTGAGCAAGCTCCAGGAGATGGTGAAGGACAGGGAGGCCTGGTGTGCTGCGGTCCATGGGGTCGCAAAGAGTTGGACACGACTGAGCGACTGAACTGAACTGAACTGAAGTGGGTTTTACATCCCCCCTCATAAGATCATTATGGGAGGGATTGAATGAAATGTGAAATTACTTCATGTGGCAGAGCTACACTCATAGGATTCTAAAGTCGAGCCATTAGGTCAAAATACGGGGGGTCATAACTGGCTAAGGCTGATGTGCTACTGTTTGCAAAGCCCTTCAAGACTAGTCTTGCTTGTCCACCATGCTGGCTGGTGCCTGCTACTCAGATAGTCCAATGACAGCCAGATTCAGAGGTCCAAAGCCATGAGGGGTCAATCACCTCTGAGTCCCCACAGCCTTAACATTCTGGCTTGGAGAAAAACGTACTTTGGAGTAGTTTTGGATCTTTAATCACTGGGACAGCTTTCAAAGACTCATGTCTGGGACTTCCCTGGTGGTCCAATGATTAGGACTCCACGCTTCCATTGCAGGGGTGCTGGTTCAGTCCCTGGTCAGGGAACTAAGATCTCACATGCTGTGCAGTATTGCCAAACAATAAAAATAAATAAATACATAGACGTGAAAGTGTTAGTCACCCAGGCACGTCCGACTCTTTGCAAACCATGGATTGTAGCCTGCCAGGCTCTTCTGTCCATAGGATTCTCCAGGCAAGAGTACTGAAGTGGGTTGCTGTTCCCTTCTCCAGGGGAGACCTTCCCAACCCAGGGTTCGAACCCTGGTGTCTGGCATTGCAGGCGATTCTTTACCATCTGAGCCACTGCTGCTAAGCTGCTAAGTCACTTCAGTCGTGTCCGACTCTGTGCGACCCCATAGACGGCAGCCCACCAGGCTCCCCTGTCCCTGGGATTCTCCAGGCAAGAACACTGGAGTGGGTTGCCATTTCCTTCTCCAATGCACGAAAGTGAAAAGTCAAAGTGAAGTCACTCAGTCGTATCCGACCCTCAGCGACCCCCTGGACTGCAGCCTACCAGGCTTCTCCATCCATGGGATTTTCCAGGCAAGAGTACTGGAGTGGGGTGCCATTGCCTACTCCGTCTGAGCCACTAGGGAAGCCGTTTTAAAAAGCTAAAAAACAAAACAGAAGTTCTGTAGGGGTCCCGTGGGGTGGGCTGAGAGGATACAGACAGGGTCCCTACCGTGTCCACTCACAGGACCCCTCCTAACTCCTGCCCTCTGTGAAGAACCTCCTCCATCCAGCCAGCCATCACCCCAAGTGCTGTCAGGCACAGAACTCATACAACACACATCAGCAGAAGGCTGAGCTGACATCAATGTTCTCCTGAAAAACAAAGACTCGGGGCCATGGAGTGAAGAATCAGAGAGCCTCAGATAACAGAGGGAATGTTTTCAGGGTGAAGTTAGCCAGGCACAGTCTGAACATTCTGGCCAGGGTCATTGGAATAAAGGTGTTCCAAAGGGGACAAAGTTATCCTGACAGGAGACACCAGGTTCACTGCTTAAAGACAGGAGCTAGGGCGGGGCTTCCCTGCAGGCTCCCTGAAAAGAAAGTGCCTCCAGCTGGCTGGGATTATGGCTTTTAGGGCCAAGGAATGTAAGGAGACTTCAACCAGTTTGATTCCAGGAGCTAAATCAAGCTACCTCCTCCCTTAAAAGCAGACAGTTCACCAAAGAGGACATACAGATGGAATCAAGTTTTGAAAGCACATGATGAAAAGATGCCCCATGTCTTAGCCAACAAGGAAGATGAATAAAAACCACGGTGAGCTACCACTGCAAAACATCAGAATAGCGAAAGTAAAAGAGTGACAACACCAAGTTCTGGCGATGACATGGGGAACCTGGATCACCCACGCGTTGCTGGCAGGAAGGTGAAATGATACATCCAAACTGGGAAACAGTTTGATAGCTTCTTAGAAAACCAAACACAATGATCCACAACCCAATGATCCAGAAAGCGTACTCTCAGGCATTTATCCCAGAGATATGAAAATTTATGTTCACACAAAACTCTGTGTGTGAATGTTCATAGAAGCTTTATTCATAAGAGCTAAAATTTAGAAATATCCCAGGGGTCCTTCCACAGGTGTGCTAACTGTGGTATATCTACACCTTGGAACATGCTTACAATAAAAAAGAATAAATTATTGATACACATACCAGTTTGGACAAATCTCCAGAAAATTATACTGAATGGAAAAAAAAGTCAGTCCCAAAGGTTACATACTGTGCAATTTCATTATAAAAGTGGAGACCAGACTAGTGTTTACCAAGAGTTAAGGATTTGTAGGCGATTGGGGCGGGGCGGGGGGAGGGCATAAGGGAGCAATGGGAATTTCTGTAACAGGGAAACACAAGAGATCTTTGTGGTGGTGGAAATGCTCTGTATCATAAGTGGGCTGGTGGGTTCACAAGTCTATACATGTGATAAAATTGCACAGAACTAAATACACACAGAGTTGAGGACAAGAAAATCTAAACCAGAAGGGGTGGGTGGGTTCCACTGGTATCAGTATCCTGATTGTAATATTGGATCATAATTTTGCAAGGTGTTCTCATGGGGGGAAATCAGACAAAGGGCACATGAGCTTTCTCTGCGTTATTTCTTAAAACTGCAGGTGAATCTACAATTACCTCAAATTAACATTTTAATTTTTTTATTGATACAAAAAAGAACAAATGCACATTAAAAAGACTGATTCAAAATCCTGGAAACAAAAAAATATAGCCCCAGGGAGAAGAAAGATAGATAGGACAACCGCGACTGGACAGAGTCAAGGGAATAAGCAAAATTGAACCATCACTTCTTCAGTCACTTGGTCATGTCTGACTCTTTGCGACCCCATGGACTGCAGCATGTCAGGCTTCCCTGTCCTTCACTATCTCCCAGAGTTTGCTCAACTCATGTCCATCGAGTTGGTGATGCCACCCAACCTGTCTGTCATCCACTCAACCCACCACCCACCCAACTCTGTCATCCCCTTCTCCTCCTGCCTCCAATCCCTGAACCAGGAAGACTGCCTGGTCCAGGAGGTGAAGACTCAGGTCTGTGGGAGTAGGAAGTCTCGGAGTGAGTGAGGTGGGATGACAAGGGACCACAGGGAATGGAGAGGACATCCTTTCTAAAGAGGCAGCCACTGCTTACTTACCTCCAAGACGTTTTTGCCAAGCGAGAAAGCAGACCCAGTATCACCAGGTTTTCCAGAGTTTTTTTGAATGGTAAAATTTGAATTTTAATAAGAAATCTTCCCATTTTTAAACATTAGCAGCTAATTTGAAAAATTCCAAAATACTATGCAGGTCAAAGGAAATTAACTGTAACTTGTATTCAAGCAGGCTTCCCTTGTGGCTCAGAGGTTAAAGCGTCTGCCTCCAATGCGGGAAACCCGGGTTCGATCCCTGGGTCGGGAAGGTCCCCTGGAGAAGGAAATGGCAATCCACTCCAGTATTCTTGCCTGGAGAATCCCATGGACGGAAAAGCCTGGTAGGTTACAGTCCACGGGGCTGCAAAGAGTCGGACACGACTGAGCAACTTCACCTTCACCTTGTATTCAAGCAACCAGTTTTTGATCCTCCATCTAGTCCACTCCGTCTGCATTCTACTCACCCTCCAGGGCTTAGTGAAGGTTTTGTCTCCTCTTTGACCATTCTCTGAGTCCCAGGTGGAGCTAAATGCCTTTCTCTGTCCTTACCCAACCCACTCCACCTCCTCATCAGTCCCTGTCTTCCAAGTATTCATCCCACTGTGTTGAAATGTCTGCTTGCCTGAGAGCTCTGAGCAGCTGACTATGGCCACAACAATGCCGTGAACCAAACAGGTCAGCTGGGAACAGGCTGGTCTGGGCTGGAGTGGAGGCTCTGCTGACCTTGGCTTGGTTGGCGTCTATGTCTGAGTTAACTGGGGGTCGGCTGGTCTGGGTGAACTGGAGCTGTCACGGTTCTGCTCTGTGCATCTCATCTTCCTCCTGGAATCAGGGGGTGTGCCCTTTCATGACAGTAACAGAGGGCAGGAAGGAAATGTGCCAGGGCACGCTCAGAATTGGCACCTGTCATTTCCACCAAGTTCTATTTGATAATTTTATCAAGGATTGGGAAAACAGATTCTTTCCTCACCTGTTTAGTGAGAGGGGCTGCGAGATCAAATGCCAAGTGGGTGGATTAGACATCGAGCAGGATGAGGAACTGCGGTAGTGATGCAGCCTGCACATGCTCCTGACGTTCACAGCCCTGACTTACTTGTCTCTAGTCCCTGGAGCCTGTCCTTGGGCCAGATGCACAGTAAGTGCTTAATAGATTTTGCGGGGGGGGTGGGAGGGTGGGGGGGTGGGGGGGTTCGGGAGAGAAGAAATGAGCCAATAAGTAACCTTTTATGGCAATGGCACCCCACTCCGTACTCTTGCCTGGAAAATCCCATGGACAGAGGAGCTTGGTGGGCTGCAGTCCCTGGGGTCGCTAAGAGTCGGGCATGACTGAGCGACTTCCCTTTCACTTTTCACTTTCACGCATTGGAGAAGGAAATGGCAACCCACTCCACTGTTCTTGCCTGGAGAATCCCAGGGACAGAGGAGCCTAGTGGGCTGCCGTCTATGGGGTCGCACAGAGTCAGACACGACTAAAGCGACTTAGCAGCAGTAACAGTATGGATGAGGGAACACTTCCAGGGGGATGTGACTTGCCCAGAGTCACCCAGTTCATGGAAGATTCAGAAATAGAATTCATGTCTTCTGTCTCTTTCCACCATCACGAGATGCTTAGAAATGAAATCCCCTTGGCCTGGCACTCACCCCTGTGCACCATGGGTCTTCCGAGGCTGGTATCTGGGGTGGACACCCACAGGCCAGCCCAGAGCCCCTAAACAGCAGGGCCCTGGGATGTGAATTCCCTCAGATTTGGGTCTGGCTGTTCCCTGCTCGCACAGAAGGGGAAGGAGAGACTCTGCTCTGCCAGCAGAAGGGGCACAGGGCATCACGGACTTCCCCGCTCCTTACAAGCTGATCTCCCATCAGGGGGTCGGAGGAGGCTGCTATTTTAGGGCAGTTTCCTGCAGTCGGATGCTTGTGTTTCTAATCACTGTTGCCACTTGCTAGCATTCCCTTTGCTACAGGAGCAGTTTAAGCCAAGTGCATTTCCTGTGCACGTTCATACTGTGGAGGCTTCTTAAGGTGGAACATGGAATTTTATTTGCCTGGAAAACTCAAGCCCCTTTCTCCTCTCAAAAGGAACTGGTGGCTGTGGCCTCACCAGCAGCGGGGCTGGGGGATGGGGGAGGCTGAAACATTGGGCAATCCCTGCTGCAAAAGAGAGGGCAGTCAGCTGGGGTCTCTCACTGCCCCTACCTGACGAATAAGGAGGAGCGACCAGGGCCCCAGCTCTGTGCAACTCCATCTTTCTTGGCTGCAGGTTAAGAAAATCGGGTTCTAGCACCAGGCTGTGTGGCCTTAGAGAAGCTACCAGACTTCCCTGCACCTGAGTCTGTAAAACAAAGGTGGCGACTAGAGGTGTATTTCTGAGAAACAGGCTCAGATCCCCCAGAGGTTCACCTCTGAGCAGCTGGCTGTGGAGGGTGGGAGTGGTGGTGGTGGGAGTGGGATGGCAGAACTTTAGGGAAAACCACAAGCCCACTGGTGGGCTGCTTCAAGCCACACCCTGAAAATTCGTATATTGAAATCCTAATCCCTGACCTGATGGCATTTGGAGACAGGAGGTCATCAGGTCATGAGGGTGGTGCCCTCACAGTGGGATTAGAGCCCTTGTTAGAAGAGATGTCAGAGAGGCTGCTCTCTGCCTCTCTCTCTGTCTCTGTCTGCCTATCTCTCTTTCTCTGTCTGTCTGTCTCTCTCTGCCAGGTTGACGACACGGTAAGATGACAGCTGTCTACAAGCCAGGAAGAGGCCTCTTACCAAAACCTGACCAGGCTGAACCCCATCTCAGTTTCCAGCTACCAGAACCGTGAGAAATTTCTGCCACTGAAGTCCCCAGCCCACGGTCTTTCACATCCACGGCAGCCCACAGCCTCCAGGAGGACCAGCCATGAGGACTCTCTGACTGAGAAGGTGGGGGTGCAGTGGGGATCCATGCAGCAGCCAGAGCCAACGATGGCCTCGTCTCTCCTGCACTGGGCACTGGCCTGCTTCTGTCAGTTCCTTCCTCCACAAGCTGAAGAAAACTGCACTTCTGGGAACAATATCTGCCTCTTCTCTAGCCATGTTCCATCAGAAGTACCAGTTCCTAAGTTCACCCTGAGTGAGGGCAAGTGCTTTAGAGCTGGGGACAGAGTGATCTATTCCTGTGACCTGCAGCAAACGTGGGGTGAACTGCTCAGATCCCCTTCAAGAAAGGACACATGCAGGAGTGAGCAGTGTGGTTGGCTGAGCCAGGACTGTCTTCATGGCCATGTGGCCCACTCTGTGGCTCAGCCCATTCTCAGAAGGCCCCACACTTGGCTAAATGCCCTGCTGTCACCAGCTCTAATTTCTTAGTAACTTTGAACCAAGAGGCCACATTTTCATCTAGCCCTGGGCCCTGCTTACAGCCTCCAGCTTTGACTGCTCAGGTCAAGCTGAGTTCACATTCAACCAAGAATGGAGCAACGTTGGGCCTAGACATTTCTCCTCAGATGGTCAGAGGGGTTGGTTCAGACCTTGCCAGGTCTGCACCTACTTCCTGGAGAACATAACAGTTCTGCCTTGTGAGATCCACCCCTCTCACCCAGCTGGATCCATATTCATATACTTTTTATTTATTTTTAGTTAAGTATTTTATTTTTTCTTCTTTTAAAACTTTTTTATTTTATATTGGCATACAGTTGATTAGCAATGTTGTGATAGTTTCAGGTGGATAGCAAAGAGACTCAGCCATACATACACATGTATCCATTCTCTCCCAAACTCCCCTCCCATCCAGGCTGCCACATAATATTGAGCAGAGTTCTCTTTGCTATACAGTAGGTCCTTGTTGGCTAACCATTTTAAGTGCAGCACTGTGTACCTATCCATCCCTAACTCTCTAACTACCCTTCCCCTTCCTTTTTACTGGCTGAGTAATATTCAACTGCATATGTGTACCACATCTTCTTTATCCTTTCCTCTGTCCTTGGACATTTAGGTTGCTTCCATGTCCTGGCTATTGTAAACAGTGCTGTAATGAACACTGGGCTGAATGTATCCTTTCAGGCCATGTTTTTCTCTGGATATGTGCCCAGGAGAGGGATTGCAGGCTCATCAGTTCAGTTGCTCAGTCGTGTCTGACTCTTTGTGACCCCATGAACTGCAGCACGCCAGGCCTCCCTGTGCATCACCAACTCCTGGAGTTTACTCAGACTCATGTCCATTGAGTCGATGATGCCATCCAACCATCTCATCCTCTGTCATCCCCTTCTCCTCCTGCCTTCAATCTTTCCCAGCATCAGGGTCTCTTCAAACGAGTCAGCTCTTTGCATCAGGTGGCCAAAGTATTGGAGTTTCAGCTTCAACATCAGTCCTTCCAATGAACACTTGGGACTGATCTTCTTGAGGATGGACTGGTTGGATCTCCTTGTGGCCCAAGGGACTCTCAAGAATCTTCTCCAACACCACAGTTCAAAAGCATCAATTCTTTGGTGTTCAGCTTTCTTTATAGTCCAACTCTCACATCCATACATGACTAATGGAAAAACTATAGCTTTGACTAGACGGACATTTGTTGGCAAAATAATGTTTCTGCTTTTTAATATGCTGTCTAAGTGGGTAACTTTCCTGCCAAGGAGTAAGCATCTTTTAATTTCATGGCTGCAATCACCATCTGCAGTGATCTTGGAGCCCAAAAAAATCAAGTCAGCCACTATTTCCACTGTTTCCCCATCTATTTGCCATAAAGTGATGGGACTGGATGCCATGATCTTAGTTTACTGAATGTTGAGTTTTAAACCAACTTCTTCACTCTCCTCTTTCACTTTCATCAAGAGGCTCTTTAGTTCTTCTTCACTTTCTGCCATAAGGGTGGTGTCATCTGCATATCTAAGGTTATTGATATTTCTCCCCGCAATCTTGATTCCAGCTTGATCAGCTTGCAGGGTCATATGGTAACTCTATTTTTTGTTTCTTAAGGAACCTCCATACTGTTCTCCATAGCGGCTACACCATTTACATTCCCACTAACAGTGTAGGAGGGGTTCCTTCTCTGCACATCCTCTCCAGCATTTATCATTTGTGGATTTTTTGATGATAGCCATTTTGACTGGTGTGAGTCAATATCTCATTGTACTTTTGATTTGATTTTTCTAATAATTAGCAATGTTGAACATCTTTTCACGTGCCTTTTGGCTATCTATCTGTATGTCTTCTTTGGAGAAATATCTGTTTAGGTCTACTGCCCATTTTTTTTATTGGATCATTTGTTCTGATGCTATTAAGCCTCGTGAACTGTTTGTAAATTTTGGAGACTAATCCCTTGTCGGTCACATAATTTGCTAACATTTTCTCCCAATCTGTGGCACATTCATACACTTTTAAAGGCTTCCACTATAAGAATTAAAGATTTTAAAATGTAAAAAATAAAAAAATAAAAAAAAATAAATAAATAAATAAAATAAAATTTTAAAAAAAATAAAATAAAATAAAGGCTTCCACTAATCTCTGTTTTTTTAAAACTGCAGGATTTTCATCTGCAACCTACTGGAACTTTTAGTTTTTCATAATTGATGGGTTTTATTGTAAATTTTTATGAACTCTATTAAACAATTAATCATATGGTCCCATCTACCCCTGTCATTAGAATTTATCTGGTAATTTCACTGCAGATCTGCCTTGGGGACAGCATTGTTCCCCACCTGATGCACTGTATGGCCCTCATGGACCTGGCGACCTCTAGGTCAGCAAGGGCTCTGGCGGCCAGTGTTATATGCTATTCTTTCTCAGGCGTGCAGCAAGATCAGTAAACTATCCCCACTCCCAAGGTGAGATCAAAAGATCTCATCAACCAGGTAAACATCTTTGTGAAAAGTTCAGGGTCCTCAGAAAAACTTCCCAACTCACCCTCTGCCAGGCTTAGATCAGGAAAAAAGCACACGAACTCTTACTGGTTTTTTATTATCAGAAATTTCTCTTGGAGACAGAATCGTAGGGGTGGTTGGTGGTAATTTGTGACACTGCAGGTGCTAGTGAGGTTGAAAATGGGCCCTTGGTAACTTAAGATACAGAGAAGGAGCTCCTGGATATCGTGAGGACCTTTGATGAATGGGTATGTGGTGCTGTGCTCAGATGAATGGATACATGTTTAAAACAGGCATCCCTCTTCCTCATGCAAAGAGCTGGATTCCAAAGGAAAGGGTAGTCAGGGGAGAGGGACTGTCCCTGGACTGCCTTCCTAACTTCAAACTCCTCCTCAAAGTCCCCCAGAATCCCACCCCACAACGTGCCTGTGCTTCAGACCCACTTCCAGAGAGACACCCGTGCTTGAAGAGAGTCCTCAGGCTTCCCTGTTAGCTCAGATGGTAAAGAGTCTGCAATGCAGGAGACCCGGGTTCATTCCCTGGGTTGGGAAGGTCCCCTGGAGAAGGGAACGGCTACCCACTCCAGTATTCTTGCCTGGAGGATCCCATGGACAGAGGAGCCTGGTGGGCTACAGTCCATGGGGTCTCAAAGGGTCAGACATAACTGAGCGACTAACACTTTCACTCAGGCTGCACAGGAGTTTTGAGCTCACAGCCTCTACCAGGCTTTGATCCTGTTGTGGAAGCCTCTGAGGACGAAAATAAACTTGCTCAGCTTAAAAGCTAGGGGACTCTTTCATCAAAAAAAATTTTCAGCCACACTCTTTATTGGTGAAAAGTAAGAGAAAAAACGCAGCCCCTCCCCTCACTGGCTAAAATCTTGATTAATATATGTCGTTCCCTGGAAACAAGCATGAACATCTCCAGAAAACATCAACCATTAATAGCATTTAACCTCCTCAGGCTACAAAACAGCCAAAAGAGCCAAAAGCACCTTCCGATTAGTTCTTTAAGGGAAAATCTCTCCTCGGTAGGAAATGGTCCAGGGGTTGCCAGATGGAAATGTGGAAATACCCGCCATCCAACGGTCCAGCAGGCCAAGCAGCCATGCATCCCAGCATCTTCCCCGACTCCTCCCTGGCTGCATCACTGTAGCCCCTCCATGTCCCACCCCCACCAAAAGTCAGGGTCCCCTGCCCACCCGGCTTCACGGGCACCTGCAAACCCCATCCTGGGCTTGGGGAGCCTACAGCTGTTCTTGAGAGGTAACCAAACATCCATTTAATTACACTGCGGGCTGTATAAATATTGTGCTCCACAAAATGGTACAAAGCAGATATTTTTAGGGGGTCACAGATGTTTCATGGGATTATCCGAGTCACAGGTCTGGAAGAATTTTTCCTCCAAAGAAAAGGGGAAAAGCACATCTCCAACATCTGCTGTGGGGACTCTCGAGGGACTTGACTCCTTCCCATAGTCAGTTTCCTTCTGAAAGCCAGCAGGTGAGCTATAAGCAAATGGAGCAGATCCAACACCAGGCTAACCAGACGCCTGACCCCAACATGGGCTGCATCCCCACCCTTGACCTGCCTGGCATCCCGATTCATGATTCACCCTGCAAACACTCCTTGCTAAGCACCTACTGGGTGCCAGATGCCACACCATGGCTGTCACTGCAAATGTGGGCGAGACACTAACACACGCTAAGTGGTGGAAAGGGACTTCTGGTCACAAAGATGCACAAGGTTCACAGCATCCCTGGTGGAAACTGCCCTCAACTGGACACAACTCGAATACCATGGACATTGCTCAGCAGGAATGTGTGTGAATCCCAGCATCCCACAAGCATGCCTGGGGCTCAGACACAGGAGGAGGAAGGAGATGCTTGGGTGAAAAAGCCGTTTACCTGAAATACACAAGCAGGCATCAGCATGATGTCAGAAGTCAGAACAGCGGGCACCCTCGAGGAGGGAGGAACAGAAAGGGCCTGAGGGGGGCTCCTGAGGTACTGACACTTCCTGTTTCTCAAGTCATGTACTGGCTAGAAAAGTTTGTTCCATTTGAGAAAATTTGTGGAGCTGCATACTTATGGTTTGCAGATTTCTCCAGTAAGAGGTGTATTTAAAAATAATAAATAGCGATGTGCTATCCCGTAGTCAGGAAATGGCCAGGGCAAGACCCAGCCCCAGGTGTCCCGGCCTCAGGGTCCAGGCTCTCACCCTTGGGTCCTGCTGCCCCCAAGAATCAGAGCTCCCAGGTGGGGTGCCTAGGAGTCAGCCCCCACTGTGCTCCAATCTCTGGGTCTCTCATGACTGCCTCCCCCATCTTCTCTAGCTGACTGTAGCCGCCTGTGGGCTTCCTTCGGTGTCTGCAACCCACTGTGCCTGGGAGTCAGCACCATTGTCCCAGGAGCAGCCCCTTTGCAGCCCCTGTTCTTGGTGTGACATCCTCAAGCTGAGTCCCTGGCATCTCCCTGAACTCCTCTTAGGTTGAGCTCAGAGGGGACCCGCTCAGATGCAAACCCTGCACCACCTGCTGTCCTTCCCAGGCTCACATCCCAACACCCTGACTGGTGGGACCACGACAGGACCCCTCACACTCGAGGGGCAGTAAATCCCCCTCAAGGCTTTTGTTATTCAGTAGTTTAGTCGTGTCTGACTCTTTGCAACACCATGGACTGCAAAATGCCAGTCTTCCCTATCCTTCACCATCTCCTGAAGCTTGCTCAAAGTTGTGTCCCTTGAGGCAGTGATGCCACCCAACCATCTCATCCTCTGCCGTCCCCTTCTCCTCCTGCCCTCCATCTTTCCCAGCATCAGGGTCTTTTCCAATGAGTTGGCTCATCACATCAGGGGGCCAAAGTATTGGAGCTTCAGCATTGGTCCTTCCAGTGAATATTCAGGGTTGATTTTCTTTAAGATTGACTGGTTTCAAGTTACAGGGGTCCATTTCACCTCCTTCACTTGTAAAGCAGTCCATCGTCAGGACCTCCCTAAAGGACACAGGCAACTATGAGAAAAGTTTCAGTTGGGTAGATCAAGTATAACCTTTGACCGTTCAGGAGGGTATTCTTTGGAGAAGAGATCTATGTAAGACCTTACGGAATAAGTTCAAATGCAAGGCAGAAAAGAGCATCTGAGATTGGCAGTCATTCCTGCAGAAACAAGGAGGTGAGAAGTGGCCTATGCCCACTGGGGTGTGTGCCCATCTGGAAGAACACACAGAAGCTGGTAACTGTGGGGGCCTCTGGGTATAAAAACAGGAGAATGGGGCCAGGAGAGGGGTGGAAAACTGAATTTCCTCCATGCTCCTCTGTACTATTTGGATTTTTTTTTTCTTATGTGTGTGTTTTTCAAAAAAATATTAAGGAGCTCATTTATTCATTCAACAAGCAATTTTGGTATGTACAATGGGTACTGGGCACTAAGAAAATGAGATCAAGTGACAGCAGGGAGGCCCTGACTGATTCCCACCTTTGGGGTGGTGCTGGGGGCTGTGCAGCGGAGCCCTGTAACCTGTCATCCAGGCTGAGGCCTCTGACCGAGGGGGTACCACAAACTGAACATCAAAATAGCGGTGTGGAAGTGAGACCCAGACAGGATAACGCCCACCCACAGCCAGCACACAGGGCTGGAAGAAAAGGGAGGCCACAGAACCTTGGGAAGATGACAGCTGAATGGGGGCAGCCTCCTGGAGGAGTTGAGGGTAGGACTTAGATGATGGGTTTGGGGGCAGGCAAAACTCTGGTCTCCAAGAAGACACTACTCCCCACAGCCCAGAACCATGGCTCTGATGATAGATCACACCCACGAGTACCCAGCCTGTCTCAGCCAGGGCTGCTGCAACAAAGCACCGCAGATGGAGTGTCCTAACAGCAGACACTTATTCCTCCAGTTCTCGAGGCTGGACGGCTGAGGTCAGGGGCCACACAGTCAGGCTCTGCTGAGAACGCTCTTTCAGGTTTGCGGGTGGCACCTTCCTGCTGCATCCTCACATGGTGGAGAGAGACAGCGCATGTGAATCCTGGTGGAATGGGCCTAATCGTTCAGTCCACATGGCATTACCTTACACAGCCAAGGGACTCCGCAGGTGTCATTAAGGTTACCGATGGGTTGACATGAAGAGAGAGGATTCTTCTGGGTTACCTGGGTGGTAATCACCCGAATCCTTTCAACCCAGAGGCAGAGATGAAGGCAGAAGGGTTCAGAGAGCACACTGAAGCCTGAGAAGGCCTCCTCATACTGCCGCAGGCTTTGCAGGGGAGGGGCCTGGTGACCAGAAGGGGGCTGGCTTCCAGGAGCTGAGAGAGCTGGCCTGGCTGACAACCAATGAGGGTACGGGGACCTCGGTGCTACCACCATGAGGGATTGAACTGACCCTTTCCCGGGCCCCCAGATGAGAGCCCCATCTGGCCAACACCATCACTTCAGGCCTGCGAGATGAAAGTGGGGAACCCAGTGAGCCCTGCCCCCACTTCTGACCTGCAGACGCTGTGCGAGTGTGAACAGTGCTGTTGGCAGTTGCTGAGTCTGTGGTGAGCTGAGCGTGCGTGTGAGTCCACACAGGGACACTCCACTGAGGCGACCAATGCCCCAGGGAGCTGGGGCCTGAAGGCAGGTACTCATGGGCCTCAGCAAAGCAGGCCCCCTGGAGAAAATGACCACCTAGGCTCGACAGCAGGGGGGCCACCAACACAGCCCAAAGGTCCAGGAGGCAGAGCACAGGGTGGGGCCCTGCCTGCCTGGAAGGCCCAGCGAAGCCCCCATCCCCCCAGCCTGGCAGGAACAGGGCCCAGTGTGACCAAATGACCCAACTCTTCAAGAGAATCCAGAAACTCAATTTTTACATGAAATATTCTCATTCCAATTTTAAAAACACTGTGCTGGCCAACCTTGAGCAGAACAAGCAAATGAGAAGGGTCCTGAGCCAGAGGTGAGCTTCTGGGGTATCCACCAAGTGTGAGAGGTCAGGCAGAAGAGCACCCAAGTAGGGGCCTTTCCAGGAGGCCATGGGGACCCAGTCCTTCCTACCATGCAGAAGAGGAGGGACTCACACTCGCAGAAGACCCCAGCCCCAGTGCCCTGTGGGGGACCCACTCCCAGCCCCTGACAACCAGACATCTTAAGGGCAATGGGCCTTTTTCCAGAGGCCGCCACTGAGGCCAGAACGGGGAGCCCCCAGTCATGAGCTGGTGACTCTGTCTCAAAACTACACTTCCAATTCTGAAATCTGAGTCTGTCCAGCCACTCCACTTGGCCTCCTGGCATCGCGAGACTTTGCTCTTTTGATGGCACAGGGGTTTGCTGTGCATTCCCAAGGCCTGGACTCTTCGCCCCTCGCCAGTGAACCAGCCCCCTCCTCACTCAAGGCTTGGCTGTCCTGTCTAGCGCTCACCATGGCAGCCATCCTTCTGGCAGCCCAGCCTTTTGGGTCCTGTTCCCTCACCCCTGGTAGCTCGGGGTCTCAGCTTCCCAGCCCCGATTTCCTGAGAAAGTACTCAGCCTGGTTTGAGCCATGTTTCTGCCCCAAGTGATGCTGGGTCAGAGGTCTCTAGCCAATCCATGGGGTTGGCTTCCCTGTGGCCAGATGTCAGTCCAGGCAGGACCCCTCTGTAACCCTTCCCTCCCTCCCTCACACCCCTCCAGACCACCTACCCCTTTTCTAAGCAAACTCATCTCAGGGCCAATCCCCAGAGGTATGAGCAGGAGCATCAGGGGATAGGCTCAGGCCAGTCGTGTCCCTAACAGCAGCCCCCCAAACACCTGACATTCGTAAAGGCAGCTCAAACAGCAGTGCCTGGACTAGGCACGGTAAGCGCTGGTATCAGTGGTCTCTCATATCATCCAAAGACTCTGAGATGCCCACCGTGACCCCAGGCAGGGGCGCTGGCAGCAACACCACACCATTTACCTCCTTATCCGCTGAGTGGCCCAGGTGAGCCAGGATGCTGCACGCCCCACTCCCAAACCATCAGCGACTCCTGACCACAGAGCTGAGAGTCAACTCAGCCAAGGGTCTCTTCACTCCCCTCTGAGATGAGATTTTGACAGCAATGAGCTCCTTCTCTGCCTTGTTCCGACATGGAGAACTTCAGAAACCTGCGCAGGCGCCACAGGTCAGTGAGGAAAACAGACACACGATGAGGTCAGAGGATGACTCGTGCCCAGGGGAGGCTTGAGTCTCAAATTCTCTTTATAAAAACTTCATTTTGTGTGAAGCAATTATCCTTCAATTAAAAAAAAACTTCATTTTGAATGGAGGGCAGCAGGCTATTAAGACAGTGCTATTGAGTTTATAGGGCTTCCCTGGTGGCTCAGACGGTAATGAGTCTGCCTGCAGTGCAGGAGACCCGGGTTTGATCCCTGGGTGAGGAAGGTCTCCTGGAGAAGGAAATGGCAACCCACGCTAGTATTCTTGCCTGGAGAATCCCATGGATGGAGGAACCTGGCGGGCTACAGTCCATTGAGTTTTCCTGACACATAGTAAACTGCCTATGTGTATGTAAGTACACAATCCAATCTATGAAATGCATAATGCCTGTGAGACCGTCACCACCCCGGGACAATCAATGCATCCACCACCCCAAGTTTCCTCCCCACTCCCCACCCATCCCTGTCTCCTGGCAACCACTGACCTTTCTGCCACTACAGTTTACATTCCTACTATGTCACATGAGTAGACCATAGGTACATACTTGGTTTTCTCTGGCCTTGTTCACTCTGCACAGTTCTAACGTTCATCATGTGGTTGTGCCCGCAATGAAAATTCAACCGCATTTATTGCTGAGTAGTATTCCAGGGTAGAACATCCCGCGGTCTGTCAATTGTTGATGGACATTCAGTTTATTTATAGTCTGGGACAATCCCAAATACACTGCCATGAACATTCACGTACAAATTTTTATACTTGTGTGTACGCTTTTCTCTTGGGAAAATACCCAGGGAAGGACTAGCTGGATTGTTTGGCAGGCATGTGTTTAAGGATGGCCATTTCCACGAAGCTCCTGGGTGGCTTTTGGAGGGTCCACACTGTATGTATTTAACCTACAAGATAAGATGCACACTGGTCACGAGGAACTAATGACCCACAGGGAGGCCTCATCGGGCTGCAGCTGCTTCGTTCCATGTGTGGAGGGGGTTCCCAGAAGGGAATATCTCCCGGCATCACCTCTGATTTTGTGAAATGCTCAGTGCACACGAGAGGGCTGTGTAATCTGTCTGTGGGAGACCCTCGATGTGCTGGAGCATCTCAAAGGTCTAGAACAGATCAGTTGTGATCTTCACTGAAAGCTGTGCAGGGACCACAGCAGGGGTTCTGCAAGGGCGGTCCCACCTGCATCACCTGGGAGTTGGGCTAGAAATGCACATTCCCACCCCTCATCCAGACCTACAGAGTTGAAACTCTGAGTGGAGCCCAGCCATGTGGGCTTCCAGGTAATCGGATGCACATTCCAATTTAAGAACCAGCAGCCTAGAACATTTTTTAAGCCCTTCGACTCTACTGGAATTAAATCCATCAGAAGTCGTGTTACATCAGGGGCACACCCCCTCCATGGCCTCATTCCATCCCCACAGCTGTGGAAAGAAAGTGAAAGTGTGAGTCATACCCAACTCTCCACTGACCCATGGACTGTAGCCCACCAGGCTCCTCTGTCCATGGGATTCTCCAGGCAAAAATACTGGAGTGGGTAGCCATTCCCTTCTCCAGAGGATCTTCCCAACCCAGGGATCAAACTTGGGACTCCTGCACTGCAGGCAGATTCTTTACCGTCTGAGCCACCAGGAGTTCACCCTTTTAGAACACTGCAACCCCGTGTTAACGTCTCCTCAAAGAGCCAAGCTGCCAACTGGTCATCACTTCTTTCCCAAAGACCAGACTCCAAACAAAACGAAAGTTCCAGGAACTCAATCACTGAAGCATTTAAACCCAGCTGTCAAAACCACCTGTGTGTCTACCTGGGGCTTTCACCCTAGCGTATTATGTCATAAATAAATCTAAGGAAAGAAAAAGACAAAGATTTTAGGTGATACACTGCAACTCTCTTTACTGCTCTAGAACCCTTGCTCCAAATTAACACATCAGCAGGAACATTAATCAAACTTGAATAGGAAGAATTTGAGTAAAAATATTGAATACTTTTTGTTTTAATCTTCAGCTTAAGCATGACTGCTGCTTGACATAATTGGAGACAAGTTCTGCTCATTTTCCTGATATTTCGGCAGGCTTACCACTTAGCCCAGTCCTTGAAAACTCTCTCCAGCTTCTGGCCAAGTAGAACTTTGCCACTCACTTTGAACTTGCCGGCAAGGAAAGCCTTCTGAGGGTTCATTTTGCCCAAAATCAACTCCATGAAGACAGGCTCGGGGATGGTGAAGATGGTGTCTGCTGGGAGCCTGGCAGGTCCTAGATACGTGTCCCCAGAGCCGTTCTTCAGATCAATGGTCCACTGGTGGACAGTCTTCCCATCTTTGGTGATGTCCAGCTGGAAGATGGCATTGACTTTCTTCACCAGCTGGTCCCCCACTTCTTTGACGTGCTGGCTGATGTCCTCAAACACTGGGACGGTCTGGAATTCCGACAGTGAGAGAGGGTGTGGCACGGCAGTTTCCCGACTAGGACCCAGTTCCTTGAACTGGCCTGCCTGTGGCCCATCCCCTGCCTTGATCTTGAGCTGATGGTCAATTCTCTTCCACATCCTACTGCACTGGTCCTCCTGACCTTGCCGACTGGTGTGTGAGCAGCTGCGGCCAGGTTTATATCCACAAGGTCAGATTGTGACATCAAAGGCAAGGCCAAGCAGGGAATCAGGCTGTGTGTGTGTGCCAGTCTCATTGGCCGAACGGCTGCTAAACATGTGACATGGGGTCAGGGCTTGGCCAGGTCATTGTGACATAGATCCACACCACTGCTCCCCTAAACCACAAGGTCCCACAAGCCCAGCCCAGAAAGGTCTGGACCCCGGGCTGGGAATAAAGGAAACTGGCCTGCAGAAGGCTCTCTGGTGACATGAGCTCTGTCTTTTCAACAGCACTAACTGAGAGGGCACTCATTCTGATTCTTTCAAAAGTAGAGATCCTTAAGGTCCAGAGACTGGTGCTTCAACTACGTACTGGGGAGTGGGGAAAACTGTTAGAACAAAACAGCTGGTGGAGGAGGGCTCAGCACCAGGGCGTGCACTGGAAGCTTCCAGAAGCAGAGTGAGAGGGGGAAAAGGAAAGAAACAAATATCCCTGAGGTTGGCAGAAGACGCTGCTGGTCTCACAGGATAACTGCAGACACTATCACAGCCCTCACTCTGAGCCACAACACCGCTGTAGGCACGGCATATGTATTTTATCAACACACTTAACTCTCCATATAACTGTCTGAGGTGGGTACTGGTACAATCCTCATTTTACAGATGAGGAAGCTGAGGCAAGTAGAAGTGAAGTGACTTTCCAAAGCCACCCAGTGAGTCGTAGGGCAGCCAGGTTTAAACAGAGGGAGACAGACTTCAGAGCCCATTTTGGATCTGCCTGATGCCTTCTCATGATGAGGTTGAAGGCTTGGGCAGGAATGCCACTGCAGGGATCTTGTGCCTTCACCATGCATCCTATCGAGGTCTATGGTGCCAGGATGTCCCACCACGGTGATGCTGACCTTGATTCCTTGGTTAAGGTGGTATCACCGGGTGATGGGGAGCTCCCTGCAGAGTTACTGCTTCTCCCTTTGTAATGAATAAGTGTCTTGTGGAAGACGATACTTTGAGACTCTGCAAGTACCCTGTTTCGTATCACACTCCAGCCCACTCCTGTCTGCCAACATCCCTGGCCCACTGGTGTGATGTGTGTGAAATGCCCATCACTCCTTTTAGATTTAACGACTGGAATTCTGCTGGAAGGATGAGCTTTCCCCCATTTTTTTTTTTACCTGTTCAATCATTTATTTATCCCAATATGGACTCATGGATATTGTTTTATTCTTATCATCTGTTATGATGATTATTTATTTTCTCACTCAGCTTGTCCCAGATTGGGTCACTGGGAGCTCTGGCCAGGTGGGCACTTCTTTCCCCACCATGGGGTTCTTAAATGTAAGTGAAACTGGTAGGGAGTTGCTGGCAGCTCTTTTCTCTCTGGGAGGAATTCAGAAAGTACAAAAGTTTTCAGTACATTTTCTTTGGTACCTGATGGATGAGCTGGTATTGTTAACATGGAGCAGTTAAACAAAATCCAATGGGTTCCAAAACCAAGTCTTTCCCCTGAGGCCACCAAGTATGCAACTAATACATTTAGAGTTTAAAATGAAGAGGATGGACTACCCCAGTAAGCTTGCTGGGAACAGTCAATGGACAACTGAGCCCCAAGCCCAGCATGCCTTGATTTTCCTCAAGGATGGGTTGTCCCTTCTGAACTGTTCAGATGGGTCCCAACAGGGCTGCCATTCCTGCCTCAGCATGTCGGAGAATACAGTTTCACAGTCCATGCATACTTCTCCATGAGTTCCTATCTTTTAGAGGAGGATATTTCTACTATCAGGCTTCCCAGGTGGCTCAGTGGTAAAGAATCCATCTGCCAAGCAGGAGACTTGAGTTCGATCCCTGAGTCAGGAAGATCCCCTGAAGAGGGAAGTGACAACCCACTCTAGTATTCTTGCCTGGGAAATCCCATGGACAGACGAGCCTGGAGGGCTATAGCCCATGGGGTCACAAAAGAGTTGGACACGACTTAGGGACTAAACAACAATAATAAGTACTGGCAAAGGTGTGGGGAAAAGAAGCCTCCTACACTGTTGGTGGGAATGTAAACTGGTGCAGCCACTGTGGAAAACAGTATAGTTCCCCTAAAAAACTAAAAATAGATCTACCATATAATATGCCCTCCAGCGTATATCCAGAAAAGATGAAACCTCTAACTGAAAAGATATATTCACCCAACGTTCACTGCAGCACTGTTTACAATAGCCAAGACATGTGTTAAGTTGCTTCAGTCGTATCTGACTCTGTGCAACTCCATGGACTGTAACTGGCCAGGCTCCTCTGTCCATGGGATTCTCCAGGCAAGAATAATGGAGTGGGGTGCCATGCTTCCCTGGTGGCTCAGATGGTAAAGAATCTCCCAGCAATGCAGGAGACCAGGGTTTGATCCTTGGTCGTATGAAGACATGGAAGTAACCTGAACATCCACTGACAGATTCATGGATAAAGAAGTCTGTATAATCTCTAAATATTCACAGGCTGAAACACTAAGCCCACCATGTGATGGTTTAGGAAGTGAGATGTGATTAGGACTAGATGAGGTCATAAGGGGGAAGCCCTCATGAGTGTGGTTAATGCCCTAATAAGAGTCGCAGCAGAACTTGCGTCCCCTCTCTCCTCCCTAACTTGAGGATACGGCGAGAAGCCCACAGTCTGTAACCTGGGACAGAGCTCTCCCAAGAGGCTGGCACCCTAGTCTGGGACTCCAGCCTGAAGAACCATAAGAAATAAACTTCTGTTGCTTATAAGCCTCACAGTTCATGGTATTTTTATGATAGCAGCCCAAGCTAAGACATGTGTGCACACAGAAAAGGGCAAAGATCAATAGTGATATTAATCCATCACACCCATGGGAAGACAGTGCCAAGCCCTGAAAGCCTTTCTCACTGGAAAAAGAGTTACTGCACTATACCAAACTCATGTATAAATATATTTGTAAAGTCCCAGTAACTTAGATTTTACATATATAGAACAGAGATCATCCCTCCCAAAAGGCATCACTGGCCAGTGTAAGGGCATTCCTATTTCAAGACACAGCTGAAGACAGGGCCGAAGACAGGCAAATAGTTAAAGTAAAACAGTTATATTTATCTTTCCATATGTTATATGCATGCCCAAGTGGTAACTTTTTAAATTAGATAAAATGTGTAAAATATGCCTGCCCATAAATAAATAAAACTGATTGTGAATAACAGATAAAGTTTCTAAGAAAAGTGGGGCATGTTTCCGATGTTCCTGACATCACTCAGAATGTTTTCAGCATACCTCTTTATGACCACTGTCACAAACCAAGGCTCAGCTGGTAAAGAATCCACCTGCAACGTGAGAGACCTGGGTTCGATCCATGGATTGGGAAGACCCCCTGAAGAAGGGAAAGGCTACCCACTCCAGTATTCTGGCCTGGAGAATTCCATGGACTCTGTAGTCCACAGGGTCACAAAGAGTCAGACACAACTGAGTGACTTTCATTTTCACTTTTCACTTCACTTTCACAAACAAAAGGTGAGTTCTTTTACTGCCTATCATTCAGGATGCTTTCAGCTATGAGCACCGAGAACAGCCACAACTCTACAGGCTTCAACCCTTCAACTGGACAGTCTCCCTTCCCATGAAGAGAACTGTTATCTCCCATTAAAGAAGTCCTGAGGTGGGGCTAGAGGGACCAACCACAGGGCACAGCTCTGGACTGCGGTTTTCCATGACTGAGAGGTTTCCCAGAAGATAGGACCTTCAGTGCTAAAGCCAGCAAGTCCAAGACAAGCAGGAGGAGCTGGCCACTCCAGGGTTGGTTCCTCAAGCAGCTCAGTGAGTCAAGGACCCAAAGTCCCTCCTTACATTATCCTGCTAGATGTTCTTCTAAGGCCAGTGACCCTTGTGGAGGAAACACTTTGGGGCATCATTCAGTAGAACAAAAAAAATGAGCCACCTTCTCCTACATGTACTCTTTACCAGAAGGGCCTATTCTCCCCAAGTCCTTCGGCAACTTCATGCCTGTCTCATGGCCAGGACCATGCTCATCACCCTTGGCAGGATCAGCTTCTGTCTATGGCTGAAAAATGTCGCCTGCCAGATCAGTAAACCAAAGGTATTGTGGCCATCAAGCCCTCAGCCACCTCTCAGTGTGTGACCTGAGGGGATTCAAGATGGGGAAAAGCAGGATATTGGCCCTAGATAGCTGGGGTGCAGACCAAAGCAATGATTTCAGTGAACCCAGACTCTCCCATCTTCCCAAACACAGAAAAGCAGCTAAAGTCATTAACTTGAGGCATCATGTTTTCTTAATGAACAGTAACATTCTGATGTTCCACTGTTGGGTTTTGTTTTTGTTTCTTTCCCGGTGGCTCAGCCAGTAAAGAATCTCCCTGCAGTGCAGGAGACCCAGGTTCGATCCCTATGTTGGGAAGATCCCCCTGGAGAAGAGAATGGCTACCCACTTCAGTATTCTTGCCTGAAGAATTCCAGGGACAGGGGAGCCTGGTGGACCCCAGTCTATGGGGTCACAAAGAGTCAGACACGACTGAGCGACTAACTTTTTTGGACTTCCCTGGTAGCTCAGACGGTAAAGAATCTGCCTGCAATGCAGGAGACGCAGGTTCGATCTCTGGGTCAGGAAGATCCCCTGGAGAAGGGAGTGGCTATGCACTCCAGTATTCTTGCCTGGAGAATCCTATGGACAGAGGAGCCTGGCGGGCTATAGCTGGGCTGCAAAGAGTCGAACAGGACTGAGCACACACACAGAACTACTGTATATCCTGGCTCCTTTTCAAAGCTGTCCCTCAGAGCCATCTGAGAGGCTGTCTTCCCAGCTTATGGTTCTCAATTTTTAGGTTGTGCTTTTCTCTTTTTTTCAGTCCAGAGGTTCACAGAGTCACCCTTGAGGCCAGACTCAGCCACCTTTCTCTAATTTCGGGGTTGCCTAGAGGAGCATGGAACCCGACAGAGGTGCTAGAGAAACAAAAGGAGGAACTAAGAGTGAATGGCGCTCATCCTTTGAGGTAGGCGTCCACTCAGGAGTCCGCTGAGAGGCAGGGGTAAGAATGACACTGGCCAGGGACATGTTAGAGGGATGCGACCTTCCTCATGTGGGGGAAGGAGCTGGCTACATAGTTTTCCTGCAGCCGCTGCTTGCGTCTGGGCAGAGCCTGAGGGTAGCTGAGCAGCAGCCCAGCCCAGAGGTCAGGGAAGCAGTGGGCAGATGAGGAAGCCCACGAAGTGACCGACCAGGTGAGCCAGCGGACCCCAGATGCTCCCTACAGGTGTATAGCGCCTGGGTAGCCGCACCCACATTTTCCCCTAGTAGAAAGACTCCACATTGTGTCATTTCTGCCTTCCAAGGCTCAGGGGAGGTCAGTACCCCGTGCTCACCCTGGAAGTCTGCGGGGATGGGAATTCTGGAAAACATAGTTCCAGCTCCACTAAGTTGTTCAGGAGCAAAGCTGGAGCCACATCGAGTGCTTTGATTTTTAGAAACAAGTCATGTACACACTGGTATATTTACAATGGATAACCAACAAGGACCTATCGTATAGCACAGGGAACTCTGATCAATGGTACATGCCAGCCTGGATGGGAGTGGGGGTTTGGGGGAGATGAGATACATGTACATGGATGGCTGAGTCCCTTCACTGTTTACCTGGAACTATCACAACATTGTTATTTGGCTATACCCCAACATAAAGTGAAAGGTTTAAAGTTAGAAAAACAAAAAACCCTCAAACTAACTCTAAGGATAAAATGGCCCAACAGGCTGAGCACTGGCATTTAGCTGTGGTGGAGGAAGTGGCATTTTATTCTCATTTTCTTTCCTTCTTTCCCACTCACTGCTGTGGACTCTGGTCACCCCGCCAGAGCAGAACAAAGCAAAGTAAGGACAACTTGCCATGTCCCCAGCCACTCCCTCTGACACACGGTTTGGAAACCCTGATGACCCCCCTGGAGAAAAGTCTGATGCAGTCAGTCGCAAGAGCTGGGTCAGCCCCTAGGTCCTACTGAACTCAGTACGTCAAGAGCACTGTGCCTATGGAACAAATTCTGATAAGTTCCCCTGGCTGTTTTGAAAGATTCATCAACCCTGAGCCAGGAGAGGGCCGGGGGTGCAAACCAAAGAACAAGATCTCTGCCAGACAAGCAGGAGCTGTGTCTATCTCAGAAGGATGTTTTTGGTACAGTGTGTTATTTAACTGTGGTCACTGTAACTGTGGACACATCACAGAAGCCAGAATGCTGATGGTAAAGAGAGCCTGTAAAGATCTTGAAATTTTTTTTGTTTAGATGGTTTTTCATTTTTTTTAATATAAATTTATTTATTTTAATTGGAGGCTAATTACTTTACAATATTGTATTGGTTTTGCCATACATCAACATGAATCCACCACGGGTGTACACGTGTTCCCCATCCTGAACCCCCCTCCCACTTCCCTCCCCATACTATCCCTCTGAGTCATCCCAGTGCACCAGCCCCAAGCATCCTGTATCCTGCATCGAACCTGGACTGGTGATTCGTTTCATATATGATATTATACACATTTCAATGACATTCTCCCAAATCATCCCACCCTCTCCCTCTCCCTCTGAGTCCAAAAGACTGTTCTATACATCTGTGTCTCTTTTGCTGTCTCGCATACAGGGTTATTGTTACCATCTTTCTAAATTCCATATATATGCGTTAGTATACTGTATTAGTGTTTTTCTTTCTGGCTTACTTCACTCTGTATAATCGGCTCCAATTTCATTCACCTCATTAGAACTGATACAAATGTATTCTTTTTAATGGCTGAGTAATACTCCTTTGTGTATATGTACCACAGCTTTCTTATCCATTCATCTGCTGATGGACATCTAGGTTGCTTCCATGTCCTGGCTATTGTAAACAGTGCTGTGATGAACATTGGGGTACATGTGTCTCTTTCAATTCTGGTTTCCTCAGTGTGTATGACCAGCAGTGGGATTGCTGGGTCATAAGGCAGTTCTATTTCCAGTTTTTTAAGGAATCTCCACACTGTTCTCCATAGTGGCTGTACTAGTTTGCATTCCCACCAACAGTGTAAGAGGGTTCCCTTTTCTCCACACCCTCTCCAGCATTTATTGCTTGTAGACTTTTGGATAGCAGCCATTCTGACTGGCATGAAATGGTGCCTCATTGTGGTTTTGATTTGCATTTCTCTGATAATGAGTGATGTTGAGCATCTTTTCATGTGTTTGTTAGCCATCTGTATGTCTTCTTTGGAGAAATGTCTGTTTAGTTCTTTGGCCCATTTTTTGATAGGGTCGTTTATTTTTCTGGAATTGAGCTGCAGCAGTTGCTTGTATATTTTTGAGATTAGTTGTTTGTCAGTTGCTTCATTTGCTATTATTTTCTCCCATTCTGAAGGCTGTTTTTCCACCTTGCTTATAGTTTCCTTTGTTGTGTAGAGCTTTTAATTTTAATTAGGTCCCATTTGTTTATTTTTGCTTTTATTCCCAATATTCTGGGAGGTGGGTCATAGAGGATCCTGCTGTGATTTATGTTGGAGAGTGTTTTGCCTATGTTCTCCTCTAGGAGTTTTATAGTTTCTGGTCTTACATTTAGATCTTCAACCCATTTTGAGTTTATTTTTGTGTATGGTGTTAGAAAGTGTTCTAGTTTCGTTCTTTTACAAGTGATTGACCAGTTTTCCCAGCACCACTTGTTAAAGAGATTGTCTTTTCTCCATTGTATATTCTTGCCTCCTTTGTCAAAGATAAGGTGTCCATAGTTGTGTGGATTTATCTCTGGGCTTTCTATTTTGCTCCATTGATCTATATGTCTGTCTTTGTGCCAGTACCATACTGTCTTGATGACTGTGGCTTTGTAGTAGAGCCTGAAGTCAGGCAGGTTGATTCTTCCAGTTCCATTCTTCTTTCTCAAGATTGCTCTGGCTATTCGAGGTTTTCTGTATTTCCCTACAAATTGTGAAATTATTTGTTCTAGCTCTGTGAAAAATACCATTGGTAGCTTGATAGGGATTGCATTGAATCTATAGATTGCTTTGGGTAATATACTCATTTTCACTATATTGATTCTTCCAATCCATGAACATGGTACATTTCTCCATCTATTTGTGTCCTCTGATTTCTTTCACCAGTGTTTTATAGTTTTCTATATATAGGTCTTTAGTTTCTTTAGGTAGATATATTCCTAAGTATTTTATTGTTTTCATTGCAATGGTGAATGGAATTGTTTCCTTAATTTCTCTTTCTATTTTCTCATTATTAGTGTATAGGAATGCAAGGGATTTCTGAGTGTTGATTTTATATCCTGCAACTTTACTATATTCATTGATGAGCTCTAGTAATTTTCTGGCGGAGTCTTTAGGGTTTTCTATGTAGAGGATATGTCATCTGCAAACAGTGAGAGTTTTACTTCTTTTCATTTCAGTTCAGTTCAGTTCAGTCACTCAGTCGTGTCCAACTCTTTGCAATCCCATGAACTGCAGCATGCCAGGTCTCCCTGTCCATCACCAACTCCCGGAGTTCACTCAGACTCAAGTCCATCAAGTCAGTGATGCCATCAAGCCATCTCATCCTCTGTCATCCCCTTCTCCTCCTGCCCCCAATCCCTCCCAGCATCAGAGTCTTTTCTAATGAGTCAACTCTTTGCATGAGGTGGCCAAAGTACTGGAGTTTCAGTTTTAGCATCATTCCTTCCAAAGAAATTCCAGGGCTGATCTCCTTCAGAATGGATTCCTTTTCTTTTTTTGCTCTGATTGCTGTGGCCAAAACTTCCAAAACTATGTTGAATAGTAGTGGTGAAAGTGGGCACCCTTGTCCTGTTCCTGACTTTAGGGGAAATGCTTTCAATTTTTCACCATTGAGGATAATGTTTCCTGTGGGTTTGTCATATATAGCTTTTATTATGTTGAGGTATGTTCCTTCTATTCCTGCTTTCTGGAGAGTTTCTATCACAAATGGATGTTGAATTTTGTCAAAGGCTTTCTCTGCATCTATTGAGATGATCATATGGCTTTTATTTTTCAATTTGTTAATGTGGTGTATTACATTGATTGATTTGCGGATATTGAAGAATCCTTGCATCCCTGGGGTAAAGCCCACTTCATGGTGTATGATCTTTTTAATGTGTTGTTGGATTCTGATTGCTAGAATTTTGTTAAGGATTTTTGCATCTATGTTCATCAGTGATATTGGCCTGTAGTTTTCTCTGTTTTCTGGCATCTTTGTCAGGTTTTATTATTAGGGTGATGGTGGCCTCATAGAATGAGTTTGGAAGTTTACTTTCCCCTGCAAGTTTTTGGAAGAGTTTGAGTAGGATAGGTGTTAGCTCTTCTCTAAATTTTTGGTAGAATTCAGCTGTGAAGCCATCTGGACCTGGGCTTTTGTTTCCTGGAAGATTTCGGATTATGGTTTCAATTTTCGTGTTTGTGATGGGTCTGTTAAGATTTTCTATTTCTTTCTGGTTCAGTTTTGGGAAGTTGTACTTTTCTAAGAATTTGTCCATTTCTTCCAAGTTGTCCATTTTATTGGCATATAACTGCTGATAGTAGGCTCTTATGATCCTTTGTATTTCTGTGTTGTCAGTTGTGATCTCTCCAATTTCATTTCTAATTTTATTGATTTGATTTTCTCCCTTTGTTTCTTGATGAGTCTGGCTAATGGTTTGTCAATTTTATTTATCCTTTCAAAGAACCAGCTTTTGGCTTTGTTGATTTTTGCTATAGTCTATTTTGTTTCTTTTGCATTTATTTCTGCCCTAATTTTTAAGACTTCTTTCCTTTTACTAACCCTGGGATTCTTAATTTCTTCCTTTTCTAGTTGCTTTAGGTGTAGTTAGGTTATTTGTTTGACTTTTTTCTTGTTTCTTGAGGTATGCCTGTATTGCTATGAACCTTCCCCTTATCACTGCTTTTACAGTGTCCCACAGGTTTTGGGTTGTTGTGTTTTCATTTTCATTCATTTCTATGCATATTTTGATTTCTTTTTGATTTCTTCTGTGATTTGTTGGTTATTCAGCAGTGTGTTGTTCAGCCTCCAAGGCGGACCTTTACTGATAGACACAACAGGAATGAATATCAAAAATGTTATGCCAAAAGACTGCATAATATATAATTCCCTTTAGGAGAAGAGGGTGGCAGAGGACGAGATGATTATATAGAATCACTGACTCAATGGACATGAGTCTGAGACAACTCTGGGAGGCAGTGAAGAATAGAGAAGCCTGGCATGCTGCAGTCCATGGGGTCGCAAAGAGTCGGACAGGACTTAGTGACTGAACAACAACAAACATGAAGTTCTAAAACTGGCAAAACTAATCTGTAATGGAAAAAAAATCAAAAGAGTCTTTACTCTGAGGTGTGAGGGTGAGATTAACTGGGAAGTGGCATAAAGAAACTCAGGGGTGATGGGTATATGCATTTGTCAAAATTCTCCGTGGAGTGATGTATACTCATGCTTGCAACTTGTTTTGAAATGCATTAGAAGATAAGAGGATTGACAGATGGATAGATAGACATGTAACAAAACAAATACAGCAATAAGTTAACTATAGAATCTAGGTGGGGAGTATATGAGTGTCCATGAATAGCCTAGTACTGAATTATAGGTAGATGTCAACAAAACTGACTGGTGAAAAGATGGGGAAAAGGCTATTAGAAAAGGATTCATAAAAGTTACAGTCATTTAGAAGGCAGGCCAGACATTCAGAATACATAGTATGGTTCACACCATTCTTTTTAAACATATGAAATACAATCACCCTGTTGAACTCAGTTCCTCTCAGTTACTAAGTGCTGGTTATGCAACAATTCCAAGTTGAACACACACAAATTTTGTCCATAGCACATAAGAATCTCTACTTATTCTCTATTTGGCAGCCTTGTTATCAGTCATCTATAACATAAAATGCTGCATAACAAACCATCACATCTCAGAGGCTCACAGTAATAAGCAATTATTTCTTGCTTACATGGCTTCAGAGAGTTTAGGGATTGGCCAGTCTGGTGGGGGTCCACTGGCCTAGGCTCCAGGCCCTGTGTCTCTCATTCTGCTTGATCAGCAGGCTCCCAGGGGCAGGTTCTTCTCACTATGAAGACCACAATACAAGAAGGCAAGACCTCCTGCACAAGTACGTGCCAAGACTTTGCTCACATTTCTGTTAAAATTCCACTAGCCAAAGGAAGTAACACACGTAAGCCAAATAATCACAGCCCTTCATTCACCTGGCTCTGGAAATGGAGAACTCACCTCTTTATTTATCACTGCAAAAGATTCTGGGGCAGCTTCAATCAGGGTCTAGTGACGTGGAGCCTCTGTCTTCTTGAATGGCCCCCTCCACAGCTTCCACTGCACAGGAGAAGCAAATCTCAAGTGTGTAACCACACCAATTCCAGTGAACTGTTCTATTTTGCCTCTTCAGCTCCCCTCAAGGTAGAACCCCGAGGGGACAATTATAAACATCGGGCCAAGAGATAGAACACGGGGCACTTCTTTTTCTGCCGCAGAAGTCAATTAGGGTTTCAGTTTCCACTGTTAAATGTCACCTTTTTACAACATCCTGGAGGAAAGCCGGCAGCCCTGTCCTTAGTGGGGAAAAAACTCTTTCAAAGAAAGGCTTATTGTCTAAAAAGACACAGAAGGGTCCAGAGATTAAGATTAAACCCACTCAGGCTGTCTGATTTCCGGAGCTCTCGGTTTCTATTTCCAGCTGAACATCTGGCTCCCTGATAGCCCCCAGTGAGTCTTTTGAGCCTCCCTGCCTCACTTTTCTACCGGTTGCAAAAAGATAATAAACCCTGCTGCCGCGCAATGCATATAAAGTGCCCCCAAGGAGTGCAGGAGGGAGGCAGACTTCTCGAAGGAGAGCGCTGTCAGCATGTTTTCTCCTGATCTTCAGGTGTCTCCAGTATCTGGAACCCCTCATTAGAGCACGTGGTCCTTCCCCCTGCGAAGTCAGACGAGAGCCAGAATCAATGGAGCCAAGAGACTCCCTTCTCTCGTCTCTGCTGCAAAAGAGATGAGTCAGACTGCATGATGACTGGTCACTCTTCTTCACTCGCTAACACTCTGCACCCTATTTTCAAAAGAAGGAGCATGTTGTTGGCATGGCTGAAAGGTTAAACACTCTCACTCCATCACTACAGCCACTAGTGGGTATTTTATCACAGTTTCTGTGCAGGAACTTTTTGTCTGCCAAAACCCTTCCTCCACCCAGATGGGTGAGACTTTGAGAGTATCTCCAGTTCCTAAAGCTAGGTCATAAATCACTCTCCTGCTTGAAGGGTGGTGTTGCCCTGAAAAGACCCCATTTGTTCATAGTCTGCAACTTATTTTGAAATGCATTCAAAAATTAAGAAAGGCTCGTGCACTTTTAATTTTTAAAAAATTATTTAAAACTTTTTTTTCTGTTTTCAATTATAAGGGAACTCATTTCCTCCCTCTCTGGGTATTTCACCCTCATCTATAGAACAGGAACATTGGCCTTTTCCAAAGTATTAGGAGGAAGGACAAGGACCTCTGGAACTCTCATAATGCTGCCAACAAGAACGCCAAAGAGTTCCACTCTGGGAAAGAGGTTTCAGTATCTAAAATGGGTAGGTTGTTTCTGTTTTCTTTTGATATATCTGTACAAGTGGAATTGCTGGGTCCCAGACAATATTTCCAGGGATATGCCAAACAGAAATATCTAAATTTTTCTTAAAGACACATATTAGAATGACTTTAATCAGCCAAATGTGGTAACCACCCATATGCCCATCAACAGCAGAATGGATAAATTACAGGAAACTAAACAGCAATGAGAATTAACAATCTACATCTATACACAACACTGTGAAATTCACAGTCATCGTTTTGAGCAAAAGAAGCCAGATCCTCCCCCTTCCCCTCCCAAAAGGAGTTCATACAGCTTCTAGAGAGCTAGTAACTTTCTAATTCTTGATCTGAGTGTTTTTAATTTGGGAAAATGTATTGAACCATACATTTATGATGCATGTTCTTCTCTAGAGGTGTATTACACTTCAATGAGAGGTTTTAAGTACATATGCACACAGAAAAAGTGTCCACAAATCAGAACAGAAAGTATTGGAGGAAAGCGTCCACCCAACCTTCCACTTTCTCCCTCCCTACTCCTCCCCTGGGGAAAGCTATGACTGACTGGTACTGAAGGGGAAGCTGGAATCACGACCACACAGAGCCTGGGTGACCTCTCCTCCCCAGGCTCCCAGGCCCTGCTTTGATCCCCTTGTCTTGACTGCCATGACCTGAAACATGAGAGGCAACGATTCTCTTTTCGTCTGGCCAAGCCAGTGGACCTGCTCTGCAGACCCAAGTACCATTGCTCATGGGCACCCCAAGTCCTGGAGGAAGAAGCAGGGAGCCTTGGCTGACTGTAGCATAAACCATGTTCTCTGGTCCAGCAACAAAGGTGCTACTCTGACCTCCAATTCCCATGGCTTACATCTATTTCTCAACTGATTCCAAAGATGGAAGAGGAAGACACATGACTAATGATCACCCTTAAACCTCAATAACATCTTCCTCAGCAGTTAAGAAGGTGAAGATAAGAATAAATGTATTAAGAATCGAATCGCCAGTCTATGTCTGACGCAGGATGCAGCATGCTTGGGGCTGGTGCATGGGGATGACCCAGAGAGATGTTATGGGGAGGGAGGTGGGAGGGGGGTTCATGTTTGGGGACGCATGTAAGAATTAAGATTTTAAAATTTAAAAAAACAAAAAAAAATAAAAAAAAGAATAAATGTATTGTTCTTCTTTTACGAAGCATTAAGACCAGAGGCTGGGAGTTCCTAATGGATCCAAGGAGATGGTGATGCCCCTTTGGAACAAAACCAACTGGGTAATTAGAAAAGAAGAATGCGATTATCTAATCTCCTTCCTCTAAGATTTCCCTGCATTAACAAGAAATTGCTTTTCTGGGTGACTCCTAAACTGAAGATTTAGAGATTTTGAATGTAATATCAGAGGTTATCCCATTGCTGAGTTAGATGTCCCAGTCACTGGTTACCAAAGATGGAAAAAATTGCAGGAGGGGTGGTCATGATATTTTTCAGCTCCTTCCATCAAGAAGTGACGTCCATCTCCCCATCCCTTTGGTCTAGGTCTAGCCAAATGACTTGCTTTAGATAGTGGGATGCAGCAAACTTAAGACAAGCAGGAGCTTAAAAAGTGCTGCACCATTAGCCATGCCCTCTGATTATTGGATATATTCCACCACTGTCTGAAGAAGACTGCTGGAGGATGAGAGGCCACATGGACCAAGGCCCCAGAAATAAAAGTGAGATGCCTAGATCACCCAGCCCCAGCCAAGAAGCCCATGTGAGAAGAACCACCTAAACAATCCACAGAACCTTGAGAAATGAAAAATGTGTGTTACCAGTATACAACCGATTAGAACAGCCAAAATCCACAACACTGACAACACCTAATGCTGCAGAGGAAGTGGAGCAACAGGCACTCTCATCCCCTGCTGGGGGCATGCAAAATGGTGCAGCCACTTTAGAAGACAGTTTGGCAGTTTCTTATAAAACTAAACACACACTTACCATAGGATCCGGCTATTGTGCTCCTTGGTATTTACTCAAATGAACTGAAAACTATATCCACACAAAAACCCACGCAAGGATATTGATAGCAGTGTTATGCATGATTGCCAAAACTTGTAGCAACCAAGATGTACCTCAGTGGGTTAAAAATGAACTACGGTACATTCACACAATGGAATACTATTAAGCACTAAAAAGAAATGAACTATCAAGCCATGAAAAGACATGGGGAAACTTCAAAGCATGTTGCTAAGAAGCTAATCTGAAAAAGCTACATACTGTGAGTCCAACTATATGACATTCTAGAAAAGGCAAAATTATGGACACAGAGAAAAAGATCAGTGCATGTCAGGGGTTTGAGGGTAGCGAGGAATGAACAGGTGGAGCCCAGAGGATTTTTAGGGCAGTATGACTATTTTGTATGATACTATATCAGTGGAGAGTCGTAGTAGTAGCAGTGTTGGCCACTCAGTCGTGTTTGACTCTTTGTGATCCCATGGACTGTAGCCCAGCAGGCTCCTCTGTCTACAGAATTCTCTAGGCAAGAATACTGGCATGGGTAGCCATTCCCTTCTCCAGGGAGTCTCCCTGACCCAAGGATTGAAACTGTGTCCCCGTATTGCAGGCAGATTCTCTACCATCTGAGCTACGAAGGAAGCCCCATATCGATGGATGATGATGATGGTTTAGTTGCTCAGTCGTGTCTGACTCTTGTGACTCCATGGACTGTAGCCCACCAGGCTCCTCTGTCCATGGAATTCTTACAGGTCATCACTTGTCAAAACCCACTGGATGTACACCACCAAGAGTCAGTCCTTATGTAAACTGTAGCTTTTGGGTGATAATGATGCCTCAACACAGGTTCACTGATTTTAACAAATGTCCCACCTTGATGAGATATATTAATGGTATTGGAGGCTATGCATGTGTAAGGCCAGGAGAATATGGGAACTCTCTCCACTTTCTACTCAATTTTGCTATGGACCTAAAACTGCTCTAAAAAAATAAAGTCAATTAAAGATAACATGTGTTATTCTAAGCCACACCATTTTTAGATGGCCTGTTACACAGCAAAACCTAACTGATATACTGAGTCAACTGTTGAGTGGGGAGGAGAATAAAGGGGAATTGAATCTGCCACATTAGAATCACAGACACAAATGAGAAAACACAGACAAAACAGCTGCCATGGAATCCAGCAGTGAGTATAGTCATGCCTGTAGTTGGGCAAGTTAGGCAGAACCAGATGAAAGTAAGTTAAACCCAGATGACAGGCTGGGTCTGACATTTCACAAGGACACACTTTTTTAGGCCCCATTATGTGCTGTTTTTGTTTTCTCCTTACTATTAGGAGAACGGACTCCCTCCACTGAGGTTTGACAGTAAAATTCCTATTTCTGGAAGCTTCCAAAGTAGGGCACAAGGTAATGAATGCAATTCCTAGGTCGATGACTAAAGAGGCAGAGCGTGAGCTGCTTGGACCTGAGCGGACAAGCAGGTGCTCGTCTGCTCCGGTCACCGGATCATAAAGGGTCTGGTCATCAGCACCAAGGAGCAGAGAAAAGGCAGCAGGAAACGGTGGACATGATGGACTACCCAGAGGTGATTTAATCAGTTATCTGGAATGAGTGACTCACCACCCGTCTATCTCCTTCACCGCCCACCCTGCCTTCAGTCTCCCCTGTCCCTGCCACACATGCACATACACCAGCAAACAATACAACATCGGGCCTGAGTGTCTTCATTAAAAACCCTGACATCAAAAACTAGGACTTCTCTGGTCATTTGGTATCATGTGCTGAGAATGTGGCCTTGGATGGTGAAACAAGAAAAGTCCCTGCAGATGAAAAACTGAAGCCAGTACTGAGGTCAGATTCTAGCCGCAGCAGCTGACTCCTCTCTCAGACTCAGGGAGTCAGGGAGAGCACTGGAGTGCGGTGGAGGGAACAGCATGGCTCGCGGACAGAGGGAGCGGGCCATGGTTTCAATTTCACACCATTTCCTGAACTGCTCAGAATTCCACCAAGGCTGTTAATTGGCTGCTGACCATATGCCTCTCGTTTCTGAATGTGCTTCCTGATTCAACATGGAAATGACAACTGAATTACACATCAGTCATGCTTGACCTGCCATACCTGAGCCCCTCGATTCACAGTCTCCTCCCACATTCACAGGGCGACTGGGGACATGAAAAAGCGATGAGACGGCTCATCCTCTTCAAAAAGAAGACAGAACAACCAGGCAGCTATGCCCAAATTTGGAAAGGTTTTTCTAGCTCAAATCAAACAATACCTTGAAGATTTCCCTAAATTCTTAATCTGTGACCAAACAGGTTCAAAAAATGAGGAGCTAGGGAGAGCTAAATTAGGAGATTGGGGTTGACACATGTAAACTACTATATATGTAAAATAGGTAATTAGTAAGGACCTATCATATAGCACAGGGAACTCTACTCAATACTCTGCAGTGGTCTATATGGGAAAAGACTCTAAAAAAGAGTGGATATCTATCTAACTGATTCACTGTGCTATACACCTGAAGTGAAGTGAGTGAAGTAAAATTTGCTCAGTCGGGTCCGACCAACTCGGTGCGACCCCATGGACTGTAGCCTGCCGCGCTCCTCTGTCCATGGAATTCTCTAAGCAAGAATACTGGAGTGGGTTGCCACGTCTTCCTCCATACCTGAAACTAATACAAAATTGTAAATCAACTATACTCCAATAAAAATTTTTTTTAAAAAAAGGAGTTGGACTCCAAAGACCTAAGAAACAACTTTTTAAAAACTGCAATGTCAAGGTTTATAAAAATGTGTGTGTATGTGTTAATATCCTGTCCCCACCCAAAGTCACGTTATGATATTGGATTGTCTGAAAACTATATCCCTTCTTTTACCAACCTCAACAAAGTGCTGACAAAACTAGTGCTGACAAAATCAGTAGGAAGACAAAGCAGTTGGAATTCTCATACATTGCTGGTGGAAGTATGAAATATCAGGTTTTGCTGCTGTTGGGGACAAAGAGTCTGTTGTTCAACATTTACACTACAGCACTGGGGCTTCCCTCACAGCTCAGTTGGTAAAGAATGTGCCTGTAATCCAGCTGACCCTGGTTCAATTCCTGGGTCGGGAAGGTCCGCTGGAGAAGGGATAGGTTATCCACTTCAGTATTCTTAGGCTTCCCTTGTGGTTTAGATGGTAAAGAATCTGCCTGGATTGAGGGAGACCTGGGTTTGATCCCTGGGTTGGGAAGATCCCCTGGAGAAGGGAAAGATTTACTCCAGTATTCTGGCCTGGAGAATTCCATGGACTGTATAGTTCATGGAGTTGCAAAGAGTCAGACACAACTGAGTGACTTTCACAACTACTGGGGGAGCTAGTGAGCGTTTATATCACGCAGGGTTCTTACTTGCAGACAAGAGAATCCACTGCAACAAGTTTAAGCAGACAAGGTTTATTCTATTAGCTGTCGCACAAAACACCCACGGGGGTAGGAAGCTCGGGTGCTTACATGGCCAGGAGTGATGGAGCCGGGAGACATGTCCCACCTCCCCACAGGAATGTTCCCGCAGAAACCCTACTGCTGTCACCATACAGAGTCTGTGATTTTGGAGGTCTGGATAGTGGAAGATCCCATGCCGCCCCAGAAGCAGCATCCACGCGCCATCTTGTCTTGCGTGGATGGGTCTGCTTGGAGCAATTCAGCCAAGCGTGGCTCCCCAGCTGCATGGGAGTCTCAGAAAAGGCCCTTTCAGCTCCCCACAATCCACAGCACAGGAAGACATGAGCAAGGGCACTGACAGCGATGGTGAGTGTGTGTGTCTGAGGGTGGTGCCTGCTACAGGTATTTGGGGAGGGAGAGCAGATTGAGTCCAGGGGGTCTGGGTGGAAAATTCACAAGGAAGGCTGGAAACAGTCAGTGCCCAATAGAGGAGTCACCTTCAGGACAGGGTCTAAATGTCTCAGAAAGGATGCTAACAAACAGAGCGAGTGAGAGGACCTCTGGGAACAAAGTCACAGTCAGGCTCAAAGGGTCCACATACGCTCCCTCGGGGGGTGATCAGAAGTCAGTAGGCACCTCCCTGGTGTTCAAACAGCACCTCACTTTTCCTCTGGGACACCCTGCCACCCCCACTCCACAAGGTCCCATCAGTAGAGCGCCCTGCCCACCCTTACCAACCTGAGCAGTGGGAAGACATCCCAAGTCAGCTCCCCAAGGAACCGGAATTGTTTTTAATGAGACAGAGTTGACATACAATATAAAGTTTGTTTCAGATGTCCTACGTTATGACTTGACACAACCATACACCATGAAGTGATCCCCACGTTAGGCTTAGTAACCACCTGCCCTCACAAAGTTACGGCAGTGTTATTGACCACATTCCTTATGCTGTGTCACACTCTCAAGGAATCTGAATCGTGAGCCAAATGACACAAAGACTCACCTCCCACCTTACCCCCAAATCAGACGAAGTTATCCCAGAGGCCAGTCCCTACAAAGGTCCCTCCAGGGATCCTCAGGGCTGCCCTCTATCACTTTGTTTTTCTTTTCTTTTCGGTTGTGCTGGGTCTCTGTTGCTGTGTGCAGCCTTCCTCTACTTGCGGCAAGAGGGGGACTACTCTTCGCTGTGGCGTGGGCTTCTCATTGCAGTGGCTTCTCTTGTTGCAGAACTCAGGCTCTAGGCACATGGGCTTCAGCAGCTGCAGCGTGGGGGCTCAGTAATTCTGGCTCACAGGCTCTAGAGCACTGGCTCAGTGCCTGCGGCGCACAGGGCTTACTTGCTGTGCGGTATGTGGGATCCTTCCTGAACTGCGATGGAACCCAAGACCCCTGCGTTGGCAGGCCGACTCTCAACAACTAGACCACCAGGGAAGCCCCTTCCTATCACTTTTGAGGTCTCAATGAAAAATGCTTCCATCAAGTCTGTGAGCTTCCTAATGCCATTCTAATGTTAGGTTCAAGTTAACTAGTGTCTATTTTTATTGTTCATGTGTAAGTGCTGCAGGAGAAAGAGTCCCAGTTTTCTCCTGGTGAGGCATGTGCTTGCTGACCCTCACTCGGCAAATGGCAGGATTTGGCAGGTCACCATGATGATGGCCACCAGTGAACATGTGTCCCTTTGCAATGGGACATTGCTGCCCCTCCCATCAAGACTCCATCCTTGAAGTCTATGTCTCCACACCACCTGGATCTGGGCTGGCCTTCTGACTTACTTTGACCATTAGAATATGGCGGGTGTGATGGTGTGTGATTTCTGAGTCTAGGCCTTAAGAGGCCCGGCAACCTCCTGGGACCCTGAGGCTGCTACGCTGTGAGGAAGCCCAGGCTCACTGGAGGAGGTGAGCCGGAGAAACAGGCAGCCTGTTGAAGTGGTCGTCCAGGTGGGACCAGTTTGGCAGTGACAGCGGACGGAGGCAGTGAACAGGGCAGAGACAAAGCTACTGGCCAACTGGGCATTTGCCAAAGGTCCCAGGAAGCAGTGAAAGTGAAGTGAAAAGTGAAAGTCGCCCAGTTGTGTCCAACTCTTTGCAACCCTATGGACTATACAGTCCATGGAATTCTCCAGGCCAGAATACTGGAGTGGGTGGCTGTTCCCTTCTCCAGGGGATCTTCCCAATCCAGGGATCGAACCCAGGTCTCCTGCAATGCAGGCAGATTCTTTACCAGCTGAGCTACGAGGAAGCAGGGAGCCCACAAATGAGAAGAAACAGCCTTGGTGCCAATGGAGAAAATGTCAAAGTGGTCTGGTCAGAAGATCCAATCAGCCAGAACACTGCCTCAAGGCAAAGCCTCCTCTAGAGCCAGGCCTTGCCTCTCTTCCATTCTGGGAAGACTACGAGAGGTGAGGAAGTGGCAGAAGAAACGAAGGAATGAGTGAGGCTAGCAGAGATGGGTTCATGAGGTTTAAGGAATGAAGCCGTCTCCACGAGAGAAGTACAAGGCAGAGCAGCAAGTGCTGACGGAGAAGCTGCAACAAGCCACACAGAAGACTTAGCCAAGATGATGACTGAAGGCGGCTACACTGAACATCAGGTTGCCAATGAGATGGAACAGCCTTGGGTTAGAAGATGCCAGCCAGCACTTTAATGTCTAGAGGAGAAATTCATTGCATGTTTTCAGCTCACTATTGAGAGCTGCTGCTCAGAAAAAAGATTCCTTTCAAAATATTCCTGTTCATTCACAACGTACCTGGTCACCAAGAGCTCTGATAGAGATGGACATGATGCATGTTGCAGTCATGCTTGTGAACACCGGCCGTATCCATTCTGTAACCCATGGAGCAAGGTGTCATTTCTACTTTTTTTAACAAATACATTCCATAGGCCATAGCTGCCACAGAGAGTGAATCTCTCATAGATCTGGACAAAGTCAACTGAAAACCTTCTAGAAAGGATTCACCACTCAAGATCTCTTGAGGAATTCATGACTCAGGGGAAGAGGTCAAAATACCAACATTAACAGGAGTTTGGAAGAAGTTAATTCCAACACTTATGGATAACTTTGAAGGTTTCAAGACTTCAGAGGAAAACACCTCAGTAGATGATGTGATCTTATATACAGAAAATCCTAAATACTATACAAAAAAAAAAATTCTTAGAACTAATAAACAAATCCAGTAAAGTTTTAGAATAAAAAGTCTATATACAAAAATCAGTTGCCTTTCTATACACTTAAACTATCAGAAAAATAAATTAAGAAGACAACCCCATATACAATGACATCAAAACAATAAATACCTAGGAATAAATTTTATAAATGTATGTAAAAGACCTATACATTGAAAACTATGAGACACAATGGAAGAAATTAAGGAAGACACAAATAACTGGATGAAAAGCCCATGTTCATGGGCTAAAAGAATCCATATTCTTAAAATGTCCATACTACCCAAAACTATCCATATATTAAATGTAAAATTCCATTGGCATTTTTCATATAAATAGGAAAAACAATCCTAAAATTGATATGGAACCACAAAAGACCCCAAACAGTCAAAGCAATCGTCAGAAAGAACAAAGCTGGAAGCTTCATTCTTCCTGATTTCAAACTATATTATAAAGTAATCAGACTGGTATGGTACTGGCATAAAAACAGACACAGAGACCAATGGAAGAGAACTGAGAGCCCAGAAATAAACCTAATTTATGTCTGTGCTTATAAAATATGTTCCACTAATATTTGACATGGGAGCCAAGAATATGCAATGGGGGAAGGACAGCCTCTTCAACAAACGGTGTGCGGAAAACTGGATAAACACATGCAGAAAAAAGACATCAGACCCCTCTTCTACACCACTCACAAAAATTAACTCAAGAAGGATTAAAGACTTAAATATAACAGCTCATATCATAATATTCCTGGAAGAAAATATAGGTAAGAAACCCCATGGCATTGTTCTTTGCAGTGATTTCTTGGATATGACAGCGAAAGTACAGGCAACAAAAACACAAACGAGAGGAACTAAAAAACTAGAAAGCTTCCGCAGAGCAAAGGAAACAATCTGCAGAATGTAAAGGAAAGCCATGTAATAAAAGGAAATATCTGCAAACCATAGACCTGGTAAGGGATTAATATTCAAAATATGTAAAGAACCTATACAACTCAATAGCAAACAATAAATAAGGAACTTGATTTACAAATGGGCAAAGAAACTAAATAGACAAATTTTTCCAAGGAAGATATACAGAAGATCAACAGGTACATGAAAAAGTACCCAACCCCACTAATCTTCAAGGAAATCAGAACTATGAGATTTCACTTCACATCTGTTAGGATGGCTGTTTTTAAAAAGGAAAGAGATTTCCAGTGTTTGTGAAGGTATGAAGAAATGGGAACCCTAGTACAACATTGATGGGAACATTAATTGGTACATCCACTGTCAAAAACAGCCCGGGGGTGCCTCAAAAAATTAAAAAAATAGAGGTACCACATGATCCAGCAATTCCACTCCTGGGCATATATCTGAAGGAAACAAAACCAGTATCTGGAAGATAAACTCACACTCCCACATCCACTGCAGCCTTATTCCCTTATGTCCAAGATAAGGAAACAATGTTAAGTGCCTGTCAATGGATGAATGGATGAAGAAGATGCGGTCAGTACACACAATGAAATATTATTCAGCCAAGAGAAAGGAGACCATCCCGTCATTAGCAACAACACAGATGAAACTTGAGGGGGTTACGAGTGAAATAAATGAAGATAAACACTGTATCATCTGAAAACATTCTAGAACGGATGACGATGAAGAAGTTATGTTGGGGGCCTGTGGAACAGCACAGCACTGGTTGGAAGTCAGCATGGGTTCACAAGTAACACAGTTGTTGTTCAGTTGCTTTGCGACTCCATGGATGGCAGCACACCAGGCCTCCCTGTCCATCACCATCTCCTGGAGTTTGCCCAAGTTCTTGTCCATTGAATCGGTCCTGTAACACAGTGATGCTGCACTAATACTGTTTGACAGAATCAAGGGATTAATCACCAAATTACTCTGAAAACAGAGTTGCTTGACTTTGGCAAGAGTGGTGACACGGGGAGAAGGATAGTGGGGTGAGTGAGAACATGACGGATGCATCTATTGACCTGCTAAGATCCCTAACTGGGTGCCGACTCCGCGGTGTGCAGCTTGTTCAGCCAGGACCTGGATAAAGACAGAAAACCTCATCTGAGGATAACACGGAGCTGGAGGAGGAGCCAGGATGACACGGAAGCCCAAGAGGCCTGAGCCCAACAGGAACACGATTAAGTTCTTCACTGGGTACCTTCCACTGGCCAGACTCTGGTCACATGAGACAAACGTGGGGCTTTAGTTGCCTGCGGGCTGGTGCGAGCCACAGAAGAGATGCGGCCACTGCAGGAAAGTAGCTTCCAACGCACAGGGTGCCTGCTGTGCCCTTGAGAATGAGTGCAGCTCCGCCCATGGGAGAAAGCAAGGCCTCTGGGCAGGGATGGCCTGATCTCAACAGACTTGAAGTGAGCTGCTGTGTGACCTTGGCGTGGCTTCTCTGCTCTCTCTGGTGCTCGGCGCCCACCTCCACTCAGGAAGTGTCTGTATTTGGTCTGTGTTTGTGTCACCAGAAGAGGTCTGTCTCCTATAAAGTAAATCACGGAAGGCAAGATTAAATGGCCCCTGCTACCCAGTGGCACCAGGCAGCGCTCTGTTTAAAGTCCCAGGCCCACAGTTTGCCAAGATCTCTCGGCAAAGCCGTACACGGTACGATTCTCTCCCATCCTCAGTCAAACCATGCTTTAGTGGACAATAAACAGCGAGTTTGATAAATAAGCAGCGAGGAGGAGTCGGACAGGTTGGGAGGGACATGAAGACTGGGTTTTACACTCTGTAAGCAGAGCTGCCCCCAGAATCTAATTTTAGCCACTTGCCTCACAGTAAGAGTTGGAAATGACCTTCAGCAGGAGAGTAGGCGCCTGGGGAAGGCAGGGATGAACAGCCTCTCTGAGGCAGTTGAGGATGTCGTGGGGTTTCTTCCTGAGCTTTCATGTCTCCATCCTAACCTCACCTTGCGGTCAGACCTGACCCTCCAGCTAGCCGTTAAGTGTGTACACGCACCTCTGCTGCTGCCTGGAGTTGAAAGCGACCTTCCAAGATGATGGAAAAGCACTCTTCCACCCGATGCTACAAAAGCAGCAAACATTTTCTGACATCTACCATCTTCCCTGCACACTGTGAGGGAGGGGAGATGTTTAAAAACACAGTTGGCTCTCCATATCTGAGGATGACCACTGTGCAGAGGACCGACTGTCCCACATCATCTTACATAAGGGACTGGAGCACGTACTCTGGTCCTGGACTGTGATGAAAACAAACAAAGCTCTTCCCCCACACAAGCAGGCTCAGAACTTCTGCTCTAGGCTCCCAGCATCGCCACCCCCCGTTGCATGGTGTGGCTGCATCCATCAAGGCAGCATCTATGTTAATGACACTTAAAACCCTTGTTCCACTTTTGTTTCTGACTCAGCATCTCTTTCACATCCTTCAGATATTCAGAGTCTTGGTTTTTTCCCCTTCGGCTCATCTCCCTTTATGGTTTTCAGATCCTTCATCGACTTGACCACATGCTACTGCTCACACTCAGGTTTGTCTGAGCTCCTCTGAGGTGGGATCCGGGAACTGGGTTGTGAGCAATGGGCCTCGTGTTTCATCACCATCCATATGTCAGGCACACAGGCTCTTCTGTCTGTACATACAGGCTGCAGCTCTTCACTCAGCATGAGCTGCTGGTGATCAAATGCTATGGCAGGAAACCCCTGACAGATCTGTTCAGCAAGTCCACTGCCCTACAACCAAGTCTACAAAACTGGAGATTCACACTGTAAAAGCCGACTTAGACAAGAGAAACAGGACAGTTTCCTGGACCTCAATGCCTGTGGGCTGGAGGAATGACCACAAACTGCATCTGGGTCACCAGGATTTCAAACCAAGAGGTTTACACCAATGCAGATTCAAATGGACCATCTGGATACTGAATAATCTGCACTGGGTCAGAATAAAGCAATTCAGCAAGCCCCTTTCCAACTCTGTGTTCCAAGTACTTGAATGTACAGAGGAGATGTGATCTGAGCTTTTCCCCCCAACTCATATTTTCCAGCTATGTTCTTATTTGAAGCAGACAACTGGATCAGAGTACAGCAGCTGAGAAATTATTATAAAGTCACAGAGTGTCCGCATTACCCATCTATGGCCTTATCATCCTAAATGCAACTCATCTCATCTGATCTCAGAAGCTAAGCAGAGTCGGACTTAGGACTTGGATGGGAGATTGCCTGGGAATACCAGGTGCCATGAGCTTTTAGAAAAGTTTCAGCATCACCAAAATGCCAAATAAGGATGTCTCTTCTATACTTAGGCAAGAAGTATTTCAAGAGAGGATAACTATATAAGCATTAGTATATTACAGATATGCTATATAAATGTATATTATGTATGTAATATATTATTATTGATATCATATAATGTCTAAAAAGGATCACTATTGTTGTACCACTAGATCAAACTTAACTGAGAAACACTTTACCAGACATGGTTCTTCCTTCACGTTGCTATGGGGACTTGTACACCCAGACAGCCATGTGGCTCCTGCGAAAAGGTCATCTGTGTGGTCTGGCGTGGTGGGGCTTCCCCCTGCTACATCCCAGAGGTGGATAAACCAGATACAGAGCGGCATGCACATGGTGTCAGTCACCTGGTCTTTCTGAAGAGGATTTCCTTCACAGGCACATTACCCTTTCCTGCTACTTAGTGTCCAAGGGAAATGGCACCAACTATAAATCACTACAGACAGGCTCTCACCATAGAAGCAGAAGCCTGTGTGGACCCTGAGGGAAGGCCCCCTACAAAAGGGTTATCTGAAAAGACATGTATGTATATGCAGAAGGGTCAGAAACGTCATATTTCTATAAACACAATCCTTAAGAAGAAACATAGCAGAATTTGGCTAAGAATAAAGTGGTTTGTTGAGCTTTGGAGTTTATTTCTTTTTAGAAAAAAAGAGAAAAGTTATAAGATGCAAAGGTCTCACATAATGTATTATCATGGACGACTGTTCTCTTTACATCCTAACATGAGCCCTGGCCTAGCCAGTGTTGGGAAAAACATGGACGGTGTGGCCGCATTTGGGACCCATCGTGGACACTCAGAAATACACCACAGGGTGAAAGGGGGACTCGATGACAAGTGATGTTGGGCCAGCCTGTTCCAAAAGCAAGCCGAGAATCAGAGGAACCAACGTGGCCTTCCTGAGGGGACCCTTGGGTGTGTTCCTTGCTGCCCTGTGCATGGGGCATCTTCCCCACCCTGGCAGCACCCATCTCCTCTATTAAGCCACAGCAGCAACAAAAAATGGTAACGCTCCTTTGGTGGGTTTTTTGTGTGTGTTTTTGTAGGTTCCCAGTTTCTTATTTCCATCTTCCTTTTCAGGATTCAGGTCCAAGTCTTTAAAGTAGTATAGGTGCCTAGCATCTTTCATGAATTTTTCAGGATCCAGTTCTGCCCAATGATAATGCACTAAAAAGAACAAAGATAAGACATATTACTCAGAAAGGTCCCAAAATTTGCTTTCAAATCATATTAAAATACATGACCAAGCATAACAAAAACAGCTGGAGATATCCTTTCAAGTTTATACAACAACAAGAGAACGATAGTGGTTTTTTTCACCTTACTGTGAGAAATGGGCCGTGTTGTCACGTATCAATCCTAATACCTCTCACCAAAGAGATGCCAATTTATCAGAACTTCATCCTTAGAGCTCAAAAAGACACCAACCAAGTATCTGGGAATTAAACAACATACTTCTGAATGGTCTTTGTATCCAAGGGAAGTCACATGGCAAATCAGAAAACATTTGAAAGTGAGTGAAAATACAACAATAAAAATTTGTGATATTCATCTACAGCAGTGATTAGAGGAAAATTCATAGGATCAAATGCTTATTACATTAGAAAATAAGAAAGCTTTCAAGTCAATAATTGGAGTTTCCATCTTAAGGAATTAAAAGAATAAAAGCAAAGTAAACCCAAAACAAGCAGGAGAAGGGGAATAACAAGAGCAGGAAGTAATGAAATTTCAAACAGAAAAGCAAAAGAGAAAATTTTTTAAAAAGATGAACAAAACTAATATACTTCTTGCTAGACTTATCAAGAAAAAAAGAGAAGAAACAAGTTATGAGTATCAGGAATCAAAGAGGCAACAGCAGAACATTTACAGACATTAAAAGAATAAAAAGGATGTATTGCGACTTTATGCCCACAAATTAGACATGGATAAAATGGACAAATCTCTTGAAAAAAATACAAGGCTCATTTCCAAATACTTTTAACAATGAGGGAGGCAGAGGGATTGGGAGCCTAAAGAAAGCATAGGAACAGGGTACAAACTAAATGCTTGTTCTTGGGATATTTTTTATATTGCTCAAAGGAGGGTAGGTTCTTTAGTATAGAATGCCCAGGTGTCTTCCTTGGCAATTCTTAGAATTTCCTTTTGCAATTCTGAGCCTACAACAAAAGCCAGATGGTCATGCCAAGATTGATATGGCAAGCATTTGTCATCCAGTTTAGTTCAGTTCAGTCGCTCAGTCATGCCTAACTCTTTGTGACCCCATGGACTGTAGCACTCTAGGCCTCCCTGTCCCTCACCAACTCCTGGAGCTTGCTCAAACTCATGTCCATTGAGTCGATGATGCCATCCAGCCATTTCAGCCTCTGTTGTTCCCTCTCCTCCTGCCTTCAATCTTTCCCAGCATCACGGTCTTTCAAATGAGTCAGTTCTTTGCATCAGGTGGCCAAAGTACTGGAGTTTCAGCTTCAGCATCAATCCTTCCAATGAATATTCAGGACTGATTTCCTTTAGGATTGACTGGCTGGATCTCCTTGCAGTCCAAGGGACTCTTAAGAGTCTTCTCCAGCGCCACAGTTCAAAAGCATCAATTCTTCGGTGCTCTTTATAAAGCATCAAAGACTTTATAAAGCTTTCTTCATAGTCCAACTCTCACATCTATACATGACTCCTGGAAAAACCATAGCTTTGACTAGATGGACCTTTGTTGGCAAAGTAATGTCTCTGCTTTTTAATATACTGCTTAGGTTGGTCATAGCTTTTCTTCCAAGGAGCAAGTGTCTTTTAATTTCATGGCTGCAGTCACCATCTGCAGTGATTCTGGAGCCCCAAAAAACAAAGTCTCTCACTGTTTCCATTGTTTTCCCATCTATTTGCCATGAACTGATGGGACTGGATGCCATAATCTTAGTTTTCTGAATGTTGAGTTTTAAGCCAACTTTTTCACTCTCCTCTTTTACTTTCATCAAGAGGTTCTTTAGTTCTTCACTTTCTGCCATAAGGGTGGTGTCATCTGTGTATCTGAGGTTATTGATATTTCTCCTGGCAATCTTGATTCCAGCGTGTGCTTCATCCAGCCTGGCATTTCTCATGATGTATTCTGCATAGAAGTTAAATAAGCAAGGTGACAATATACAGCCTTGACGTACTCCTTTCCCGATTTGGAACCAGTCTGTTGTTCCATGTCCAGTTCTGACTGTTGCTTCTTGATTTGTCATCCAAGTTTAACTAAATCCCAGACTTAACAGAGCAGTTTCTATCCCCTCAGATCTAAATTAATTGGATGAACTTCAGTAAAAGCAAAAGTACAGTAGTTTACACATGGAGATGCCACATCTGTGAACATGCTTCCAGCAGATGTACTCAACACAGGTCACACTCTTAGGAAAGGGTCAAATTATGAGCAGACGTCTCAATGGAATTATCAGCCTTCCATTCCAGAGCCCAGCTTGACACTGAAGTTCACAGGCCCACATGGGGAAGGCTTGTTTGAACTACAGCTTGTCTAAGTTCTTTAGGTCTATCTGGACACACAAGAGGAATCAAAATTTCCTCCAGGTCTACCCTCGTGCTCTGAAACCCACCTGCCACAGTTCTGCACTACATCGTAACCAATATCTGAAAAACCACAAAGGTAATACATAACTTAATTTCCAGAGACCATAATACTTCTATTTTATAGTCAAGAAAAGTAACCCACTTGCTCCTATATTTCAATCAAGATATTAACCCAAACTTAAAAGCCTGGGCCTTCCAGTACCTCTTTTCTCACCTGCAATACTAGTAACTAAAATCCTGAAACTAGTTTCCATGTCCCATCTTTGGGGAACTCCACCTTCTTGGCATAGATTAAAACCTTTGTTTTTGAACCTAAAATGAGCTTTGGGATCCTGTTTGAATACATTATTATTTTACTACCATTAAATATTTTACATTTTAATGAACTGTGATAATAAATTTATGCTTCAAGCATCCAATGTGCAGATGAAAATGATATGGTTTCCTACACAAGAATAAATGATCCAGAAAGTGCTCATGATATTCTGCTTGATGGTAAACACAGGTCACATTATACCTACAGTATGTCTCCAACTTTGTAAACTTAGAAGCCATAGAATTTTCTGCTTAGAGAAAACATAAAAGCATTAAGAAGTGTCTAATAACTTGGCACCACTATTTCAAGACCTTATGAAAGAAGCTGCTGGGGTGGTTCTTCTTCACTGCCTTCAAACGCTGGGGGGTGGGAGAGACTCCAGGGTCAGGAGCAAGGGCTCCTTCAACAGCCTGTACAAACCCTGAGTCTCTCAAAGATGCTGACTTCCAGCTGATCTGTTTCTGGTTTTAAGCCTTTTGAGCAACCAGAAGATATGCATGCCAGAGTCAGAACATACACACCACAGACCTGCTCTCCAAACCACTGTCAAAAGAACCTAGTTTCATTTATTTTTATTTAGTTCTGGTCATGGCTGGAAACTAACATGAGCTCACTGACACAGAAAAAGCAGACTGTTCCATGAAAAACATAAGCTACTGGGAGGTCAGTGTTATCAATGAAGGATTCATGCAGCCTGTCTAGCATGTTAGGGACTCCAGTAAGGCCTGTGGCACGCTCTCAGAGCAGACATTCTTCCTGTGCATGAGTTCTGTGGGTCCTGGCTTGGCACTGAGAACATAGGGACAATGGTGTCATTTCTAACTGAGAAAGGAAAGCTTGGTGTCAACTAATGAGCCAAGCAGGGAAAAAATAAAACTGATGTCATCTGATCATGGAAGGAACAAACTCTGACAGCAGTTAGTTTTAATTTTTTGCCTTAAATTCTACCCCACCTATTTCTAATGCATACTTGTTCATATTTAACCACACCCACAGCGGCTCAGATGATGGTCTCAAAAACCTTAATTTGATCCCTCTAAGCTAGTGCCACCCAAAAGAACTTTGTGCAGTGACAGACTGTTGTCTATCAACTCTGTGCAGCGTGGCAGCCACCAGCTGCACGTAGCCACTAAGCACTTGAAATGTGGCTACTGTGACTAAGGAAATTAAACTTTTTTAATTTTAATTAATTTGCATTTAATTATCCACAGGAAAGTAGTGTCGACTATATTAGCACACTCCAGGTTATCAGTAAGCTTAGCTCTGCACTTGAGCAATAAGCAGAATCATTATTATGGTCAGAGTCTTACCGATTTGTTTCTAATAAATAAGGCAACTAAAGTGCAAGCCTGGGAAGGAAGTAAATCCAACCCCCCTGCCAGTAAAGTGACATAATATGCCTGCTCCTGTATAATATCTGCATCCTGTATAACAAAGGCCAAAACAACACTTGTGGTTTGGGACCAATAACCTCCTCCCAGCAAGAGGAGAGAAAACAGGGCAGAAAATAACGCTGGAAGAAACACTCCTTAAAACTTCCCAGATGTATTGAAAGACATGCATTTACAGATTCCAGAAGTTCAGGAAATCCAAAGCAATCATCAGAATGAAGCTTAGATATTTAAAACAAGATGCTGGAATTGTCAGATAAGGAAAAGTAACTACGATTAATATGTTAAGGGCTCTACTGGGAAGAGTAGACAACACTCAGAAAAGACAGGTAATGTATGCAGAGAGACAGAAAAGCTCCAGAAAGGATCAAAAGGAAAGGAAGAGGGCTTCCTGTGGGCTCATCAGCCCCAGGAGAAGTCAGTGGGCTTGAAGAAGGTCAACACAGACTTCCAAACTGAACTGCCAAGAGAGTGAGAAAGGAGTAGGGGGAAAAAAACTAACTGTCCAAGAACCTTGGGGAAACTGCACAAGGGGTAACATACACAAAACCAAATTCCAGGAGGAGAAGGTGGAAAGAGCAGAGAAGTAATGATGGCCAGGAACAGCCCAGACACCAAATCATAGACCCAAGAAGCTCAGCATACCCATCAAGAACCACACTGGGGCAGATCATAAGTAAACTGCAAAAAACGAAGAGAAAATCTTGAAAGAAGCTGTGGGTGGAGTGGGAGGAGAGGCACATGTTACTTGCAGCAGAACAAGGCTGTGAGTTACACAGGACTTCTCAGGAGAGACTATGCTAGCAAGGAGAGAGTGGAATGAGATATCTAAAATGTTCAGGCAAGAAAACCACCACTAATCTAGAATTCTATACCAACAAAACTATCCTTCAAAAGTGAAAGGGAAACGAAAGCTTGGTTTGATCCACAAGAAACACTCATGGAAGTTCTCAGGCAGAAGGAGCACGACACAGGTCAGAAACCTGGATTCACATAATGAAAGGAAGTGTATCCCCTGACCAGGGATGGAGCCCATGCCCTGTGCAGTGGGAGCACAGAGCCCTACCCAGTGGGCTACCAGAGAAGTCCCCAGATCTGTTCTTTTTCTTATTCTTGGTTCATCTAAAAAAAAAAAGTATTTAAAAGATAATAACAGGTAACAACTGACTCGATGGACGTGAGTCTGAGTGAACTCTGGGAGTTGGTGATGGACAGGGAGGCCTGGCGTGCTGTGATTCGTGGGGTCGCAAAGAGTCAGACACGACTGAGCAACTGAACTGAACTGAACTGAATAAGTAACGATGCTGTGGAACACATGGAAGGTGACATGAGTGACACAGCATCGCCAGGGTCTGGGAGCCGTTTCCATGAGGCACCCGCGCAAATAAGGTGGCCAGGCTGTTTGAGGATGGGCTCAGATTAGTGAAAAATGTAGATTGCAAACTCTACGGAAACCACTGGAAAAAGGTTGTTTAAAGTTAAAAAAATAAAATAAAAACACTATCGCAGGCACAGAGTGTCTTATACCGTGCAACACCAGCACAGGGATGGAAAAAGCGACAAGAATACTGACACAGGGAAGCAAAGTAACATTCAGGAATGAGAGATCCCACCTTCACCAGGGAAACAGCAGCAAAAAGTGACGAGATAGCCTTCTACAGAGCATATACACAAACACACACACACAAACACAACTGCTCTAGCCCCTTAGAAAGAAATGTGCTCTGCCAGGGCTCGTCTCACTATGCAGACAAAGGTTAAGTTGGAAAAGCACACGGATGGCAGCATTCAAAACACTTCCCTTGTCTGGTTTCAAGGGCTGAAACCTCAGGACAGAGATGCGGGTGTTGGTAGGGAGTGCCTCTCTCACACCCTCCCAGTGGCAGCTGGGTCGATGCTCAAATGAGGGAACACTGCAGCCTGTGGTTCCAAGTGGAAACCACACTCTTTTTCATGGGCAGCAGCCCTGATGCCTTTAGTCATGGGCCAGAAAGAGGGTAACTGAGCTGTGGCCTCACAGGAAACCTTGGATCCTCCCAGCACAGTGAGGAGCTTGAGAAACAGGACAGAGGACAAAAGAGGAGCTGATTTTAGCAGTTTCGTGTCCATTTGGTAAGAGAAGGAACATCTGCTGTATAACAGAGAGACGGTGACACCCTGGGAATGTCCTCTGAACCAAGGGGGTTTGGGCTCATTTTCAAAGAAACACTTGCCCAAGATCCTGCAGCCTCTCACTCCATCTTCTCTGGCCTTTTCTTTCTCTCTCAAGCCTCAGAAATTCAGAGCTGCTCCCCTTCAGCCCTGTGATGCTCCTAACGGTACTTGTTTTTAAAGAAAAGTAAATGAAACCCACATCAAATGAAAACCACAGCTCCCCTCATTGTGGGGAGGTGGGGGGACTGTTTTCCTGTAGAGTAAGGTAGATGGCAAGGTCACCTTCCATCTGTCACCACCTGTCAGCTATAGCTCTTACAGACTTCTGGACACTGGGTGGTAGCTCTGGAAGGAGCGGCTGGGATGACACATTTCAGCAGAAGGGCAGCACAGGTCCACAGGCAGCAAACCCCCAATAGACCTGTGGAGACCCCTGTAGGGTCTACAAATCTGGAAGCGCCCCCTGGTCTTTGCCTGGTGTGGGTGTCTCAGAGGACCCCCTCAATTCACACCTGCACCAGCCACAGGGTCTCTGCCACCATCTCCGGTGTGAGTTAACTGCAGCTGGACACCCATCTTAAATGGTCAGGAAAGGAGGTTTCACTTCAGGCTCCTGGCCCAAAACCCAGTGGCTGCAGTTATATTCATATAAATGTGGCTTCAACATCTTCATGGACCCGTCTACACTGCCTCAAGAGCCTCCATCCCATGCGCAGCAGCAGCTGGATTCTCAAAGCTCAGTGAGTCTGTCTCCTACGGTGCCAGCACCTGGGCCCCACATGCGGTCCTGAGGGACCCTGGCCAACCTGGCTACACCTTGGTCTCTAGCACCACAGATCCCTCAAGGCTCACCCAGACACCTGACGGAAGTCACAGCTGAGACCTGCGAGGCCTGTCAGTGCTCGTCAAGGGCTGAGGCCGTGAGACACCTCACTGCCTGGACGCAGCTGACCACTCAGCCTCTGGGGCTCTCCTCCCCTCCACTGAGAGCCACGGTCGGCCCAGGGGACCCAATGCAGCTCCTCTGCACCTTCCCAGGGCAGGCAAGACGGCCCCTCAGCGGCTCTGCCACGTCTTGGGGGCCACATCTTGCCAAGGGGACCGAGAGGCACCCTGCACAGCAGTCTTATCCACACGGGGTCCCCATCCACCCCGTCCGCTGGGTGTGGTGGCTCGTGCCTGCCTGCCTTTTCCACCATTGCTGAACTCCACTCACTTAGTTCACAGAAGAAAAACCAAGGAAGCAGAAATGACATAACTTACTCACTGTCACACGGAAACTGGTAGGATGCAGGTAAGAACCTGATGGAAGTTCTGAGTCACGGCTGGACTCACTTAATTAGCATAATCAGAAAACTAACTTCAAGAGCCGCCCTGCACACTGCCTTTATGTGGCCATCATCCCCGGATTTAGGATTTCTGGACGGTCTGTAAGTCAGAGGTGGTAGTGGTATTTCTGACAACAAAACTGACCATATCAATGATGATCAAGTCCTCATCAGGTCTTGGAAGATGTGGGAATGGAAGTTTTACACATATATGCCACATAAAAGGTTACTGTGTGCTCATGAATACCAAACATTACTTATACACCAAATTTCAGGTTCAGAAGACTCCCTTCTGAGGACAGTGAAAAAGGTGGCTTAAAATGCAGTATTCAAAAAACAAAGATCATAGCATCCGGTCCCATCACTTCGTGGCAAATAGAAGGGGAAAAAGTGGAAGCAGTGTCTAGATTTTATTTTCTTGGGCTTCAAACTCACTGCAGATGGTGACTGCAATTAAAAAACACTTGCTCCTTGATATGTGGTTTTTAAAGAAGAAAAGCTATGACAAACCTAGACAGCATATTAAAAAGCAGAGACATTACTTTGCCAACAAAGGTCTGTACAGTCAAAGCTATGGTTTTTCCAGTGGTCATGTACGGATATGAGAGTACCATAAAGCAGACTTAGCGCTGAAGAACTGGTGCTTTTGAACTGTGGGGCTGGAGAAAACTCTTGAGAGTCCCTTGGACGGCAAGAGATCAAACCAATCAATCCTAAAGGAAATCAACTCTGAACATTCACTGGAAGGACTGATGCCGAAGCTGAAGCTCCAATACTTTGGCCACCTGATGTGAAGAACTGACTCACTGGAGAAGACCCTGATGCTGGGAAACAGTGAAGGCAGGAGGAGAAGGGGATGACAGAGGATGAGATGGTTGGATGTCATCACCAACTCAATGGACATGAGTTTCAGCAAGCTCCAGGAGATAGTGAAAGACAGGGAAGCCTGGCATGCTGCAGTCCATAGGGGTCGCAGAGTTGGACACGACTGAGTGACTGAACAACAACGAAACTCATACCAGCTGGTTCAGTTCATGAATAAAAACCAGTGGCTTTAGGTCAGAGCATCAAGATCCAGAACAAGGTGGGGTTTGTGATGCTGACAAATGAGGCCGAGCATGAAGGGACTCCCTTCCAACTTTGGCTTCATGTTCACATGAGTGTGTGACACATGTGAGCCCAGATCAGTGGACATGGCTGGGCTCCCCTCATAGTGACACTCCGACAAAACATGGAGCCTGGGCCAAGTCAACAGGACCTACAGAACTGACCATCCCACATGGCCCCCTCACAACATGGCTTAGCAAGCCCCACCTCCTCCGAGATCCCCGTCCTGCCTGTCTGCGAGCCAGCTCCACAGTGCCTGGCCACACCTGTGGGCTCACTGTCTCCGTGCTGGCAGCGGGCATCCTAACAGACATCCCACAGGCAGACCCCAGGCACCCCACTCCAGAGGCAGAAGCCATGTCCCAGGTGTTCTCTCACTATGTGGCATCTGCAGGGTGAACCCACAGGCGGACTTGATCTGCACCACAGTTTACAGGCCAAAGGCTCCGAACCGCACACCCAGCCCTTGATCCCGTGCATTCTGCGGCTGCCTCCCCACTGGCCTGTCACCTCCAGCCCGCTCCCTAGGGCTGCTGGGTCACCTTTCTAAACTGGAACCTGTGTCCCTTGTGCACCTGACAGCTCTCAGAGCCCCCTTGGGGCACCAGGACAGAACCCAGGTGGCTCAGACCCGCCCCCCAGACTCAGCATGGCCTGGACTGTTCTGGGCCCCTGCCTCACACAAGCATCCAATAGCAGCCGATGTGCCTGCTCTCCAGCCTCTGCCCACCTGTCCAGGCCGCCCCAACACACACACCTGCTCTCCTCTTAGCTGGGCAGCTTGTGCCCTTGCCCCCTTTGCCCCATTTCCACCAGCCCCTCAAGGTCCTGCCCCTCAACCCCTCATTCCCTGGAGTCTCGCTCGCATCCCTTCACACCCCCATGCCAGTGTGCTGGCTGACGTGGCCAGACTGTTCCCATGCTTCTCCCTGCACCAGTGAATGCTGGCAAGTGACGTGTTCACAGGGAATCAAGCTGAGCCAAGGGCCATCAGGCAGCAGGGACATTGAGCCCATGACCTTTAGGCAGGGAGTTGGACCCAAAGCTACAGGGAACTCCCTGGAACATGAGCGGGCAGTGCCAGGAGGGTGCAGTGAAGGACGACAGGTGAGAGGCTGCACAGGGTGCTGGCTGCAACTCTCCCACACAGAAAGCTCCCAAGAGGAAAGTGTGGAAGTGGGAGCTCAAGTCTGGAACACTCTAGTAGCATTAAGAACCGCAGCGGTCAGCTGATGTGGGTGCATCTCAGCTCTTCTCTCCATCCTGGAGGGCAGCAGGATTTAAGGCGACCACAAGCGAACGTCCATAAAGCAAACTGCCCCAAGCTATCCCATCCTCCATCCTTGACCAGTGCCCCCACATAAGAAGACCACGCAGCCCGAGGAGGCCACCCTACCTGCGTCCAGCCCACCTACGGCTCCCGCTCCGAGGACACGTCCCCCTCGGCCCCACTGCTGGCGCTGCGGTCTTCCTTGCGGGGGGCGCTTCTCTCTTTGCTTGACTCAGAAGGCCCTTTGGCTCTGGTTTTTTCTTTCCTCTGCTGCTGCTTTTCAAGCTTTGACAGCTGGTTATTAAAAAAAGAAAGAAAGAATTATTTTACAAATGTAAACTCATACATGTATGTCCAAAACACCAATGACCTCACACGCAGCAACCACGGGCAATGATTTCTATCTGATAACGTGGGGTATCGCATTGGCTCTGACACACCAGATCCCATAGCCACTGTCCATCCATCTGACACCAGATGCATCAGGTGTGTGATCTCCGTCAGACCCTCCCCACAGCTCAGCCTGTCCCGAGGTGTGTGGGAAGAGTCCACTCACAGGCTGCTCTGACAGGCTGAGCAGGAAAGGCTTTTAGTGTAGTTTACAGTTTAGCTATTTTTTTCTTTCATGGCTCTATAGCTTTTTCTCACAGGCAGGTTGTTAAAGAGTGATAAGCTCTTTAGATAAGCTCACTCTCCTATTTGATGAAGGTAAGAGAAGCTGTGACACAAAGTATGTAGACATCCCCTTGGCTCTCGGTTTGTCCTGAGACTCATCCGTGGTCCAGGCCCTGTTGTTCGCAGCAGGCTACATGGCGGCTACCTAGAGATGCTGCCACAGGGCCCTTGCACATGTCCCCCAGGCCACCTGAGGCCACCCGAGGCCACTTCTGCCCTTCTGGGTGCCTCCCCAGCTTGTTCAGAGACCACAACCAGACAGTGGGAAGACAGATCTGCTGAAACTCTTGAGCAACGCCCAGCACTCCAGAAAGGCGTGCTGAGAGAAACTCATCTGAGGAGATGGACCAAGCTGTGGCCAGAGGATTTTCTTGGACCAGAAGAGCCATCTGTGACAAAGCCTGACAGACGGCAACACCCAGGTTCACAGCTTCCCAGGCCAAGTCTGCAAACATTTTGCTGTTCACATGGAAAAGGGGGAACCTGAAGGGCTGGCTGCTCCCCACTGGTCTCTGCCCCAAGCCCAGAGACATGAAGAAAAGTCACTGTAAGCAACCTGCCAGATACTTGCTTTACTATTCTTAGACTCTGAGCTAAACCTTTAGACAGATCAACAGTCAGCAGCTTTCAATTTGGTCCAGAAAACCAAATTTAGTACTGGTTGACTTAATATTCTCTCTCCCCCTACTCCCACTCCAGGTGCCTGAACAACTGCAGTAAATAGCCGGGTTGGTTAAGCAGGGAATTCAATTTTGTGAACAAAGGCTTCTCTTCCCCATTGACCTGGTGACTCTTCCCAGAAAGCTCTCTGCGATAAACTCCCTCTGGCTCTCTGGGATAAACTCCCTCTCGTGTGCATAGGAAAGGCTCCCTGGCATGTGCACTGTGGTATTAATGCATCAGCAAGAACCTAGAAACAACCCAGATGTCCACCAACAGGAAGATAGATAATTAGAACGTGGCACAGTCATATAGAGTGATCCTCTAGAGCAGATGGACACAGATCAACACAGATAAGTCTTTAAACCCAGTTTATAGTCAATACAAACCAATGTCAGTTTCAGAAGCCTTAATGGCAGGATTTCAGCAGATATAAGAGGGGCTTGGAGAGTACAAACCAAAGTCAGTTCACTAGTTAACTTTGGGGAGAAAGAGTAGAGCGTGGTATCACAGTAGAATGAATACATACAGGCTCCGACTGTAATCGTTGGCTTAACTTCTATAAAAACAAAACCAGCTCTAGAACAGGGCTGCTGACCACTGCCAGACATGAAATGCTTGCTACTGGCACTCAGACCAGGACTGATAAGATTCATGCAAGGACATAAATGAACACATGGCTTCCTTCGTCTGCAAAGTCTGACTGTGAAGAAATACCACCACTGAACTATGTGCTTAGAAGCCACGCTGAGCTCCTCCAGCCCGAGCTCTATGACCTGCCGTGGCCTGGTAACAAACAGCTCAAGGACAGATGCTGTGAGCAGGATGGTTTCAGGCAGAGAAGACACAAGCAAGTATTTTTTATTATTATTAAGATATAATTGGAAGACATTATATTAGTTTTAGGTATAATGCCAAAACAAGAAGGTTAGCATTTTACACACCTGAGTAAAGGCTACACATAGCTCCTTGCCCTCTGTCCTTCTGCACTATGTCTCCATAAATGATTATTTTTTTCTCTGTGCTTTTCTACCACAGACGTGGGAGGAACATCCTTCATCAAGATGCCAGCTGGGCTTCCCCAGAGGCTCAATGGGTAAAGAATCGGCCTGCCAATGAAGGAGACATGGGTTTGATCCCTGGGTCAGGAAGATCCCCTGGAGAAGGAAAAGGCAACCCATTCCAGTATTCTTGCCTGGAAAATTCCATGGACAGAGGGAGCCTGGTGGGCTACAGTCCAGAGGGTCAGAAAAGTCAAACACAACTGACTAACTAGGCGTGTGCACACACACATACACACACAAGATGCCAGCCTTCCTTCCTCGTTTCTCTTTTGGCACTCTTTCCTCTATGAAATGATTAGGACAGGAAATGGGGCCCATCTGTCTAGTTCTTTTTCCTGTAAAATGATCTTGGATGCACAATATGAATGTATATAACCATACTGAACTATACACTTTAAAATGAGCAGGATGTTAAATTTTATGTTGTATCTTACAACTAAAATAATTTTTACTGAAACATAATTGACATATAACATTGTATCAGTTTCAGGTGTACAATGTGATTCTGTATTTGTATATAGTGCAAAATGATCATCACAGTAAGTCTAATTACCATCCACCACCAAAAAAATGTTTAACGACCTTAGAAAACATGATGTTGGCAATCCATATGGGACCCCCTTCCTTTTTTATTTTTCATGTCCTTAGGTTATGGAATCCAAACATCCAGAAATCAACATTCAGCAGTGAACTGTGATAAGCCCTGCCAGCAGTTTATATTCACATCAGTGTCTGTATGCACGTTGACACGTGTGTGTTCTACATATACATGTCTGCAGGCAGATGGATACTTATACATACCTATATAACTGTGAATAGGTTCCAAGCTAGCCTCTGAGAAAGCATGATTTTTATTCCCCAAAGAGGACCTCTTGGTTTTGGTTCCCCTCTTTAGCAGTAAATATAAAACAACGTGGCCATCTCCTATGACACAAGCAGACCAAGGCTCTGCGATGCTGAGAGTCCATTATATACAAAGGCTTGTTTGTGATCCTGTTATCTGCCTCCCACTCTTTAACACTGTGGAGAAACCAGATCTTGGCCGGATGACAGGGAACAATTCCCAGCAGAAGCAGGCTTCCTAAGGGTCCTCAGGTCCCCACATCACCCATTCAATTCTGCACTGACCCAGGGGTGCCATCGACGCCAAGCAAAAATGCGGGAGCATCCGCTTGACCTTCCACCCTAGTCCTGTGCCCGCCGCCCTGGACCAAGCTTGTGCATCACGTGTGACAATTACTGAAGCAACAGGCACAGCCCGACTTTCTGTAAAGGATGTGATGCTGACTCTTCCATTATTTATTTTAAAACAACCCCGACCACACATGGCTCTATGCCTCAGAGTAAAAGTTCTCTGTGAGAACATTGTGAACTAACCTAATAAATTTAAGCCTTTTCTTGGAAAAACTTGGAATCCAATGCAGCCAGAATGTGGAATTTACATCTCAAGGCAAGAAAGCAGTGGATCTTTTTTTTTTTTGAGGAAACAAATGAGAAAGAAAAAGAAGAAAAGGGTGCTGCGTACAGACTCCTGTAGCACGCCATGGCTTTCAAGTTAATCAGGACACAAACGTCAAGGAAAATACAAACCACGACAGGTCTGTGGGGACACAACCTACAACAGCGTGATGGAGGGCTTTTGCTTTTTGTTTCTGTGTTTTTTCATTTTTAAAGATTTTCTATTTTATTTTTGGCTGTGCTGGATCTTCGTTTCTGGTGGGGGTTCTCTGGTTGAGTTGAGGGGGACTCTTGGCTGTGTACAGTGGCTTCCCTTGCTGCAGAGCACAGGCTCCAGGCATGCACGCTGCAGCAGCTGCAGCTCATGGGCTCAGCAGCTGCAGTGCATTGGCTTAGCTGCCCCGTGGCATGTGGGATCTTCTCAGACCAGGGATGAAACCTGCGTCCCTTGCATTGGCAGGTGGATTCTTAACCACTGGGCCATCAGAGAAGCCCTGTTTGCTTTTTTTTTTTTTTCAATCATCTGAGAGGGTCCATATCGCAAAGCGGTTTGCAAACCATACAGGCTCTAGTGTCTCAAAGTGAAACCCAAACCTTCCAAGACACCCCCAGGGGCCAGGTAACCGTCCCGAGGTCGGCCCATTCCTCTTACGCTGCATCTCTGTAGCAAAGAATAGAGGATTGGACTATCTAGACCCAAACCTTCCTGACTCACGCTTAAATCCACTGACAAAAGCAAGCTTTCTTTTTAATCAAGATGATCATGCTCTAAGTGCCTCACATACAAATAAGCTGGTTGAACACAAAGGTCACAATGCTTCATCACAGGGCCCGCAAACGTGATCATGATCTGAGGCACCAGGCAAGAGAATGAGTGAAGTGACCACACATGAGACATCAGGGCAGGGCAGAGACTGCGGCCACACCACAGAGGACAAGCTCCCTAAGCCCTACCAGGGCAGTCACATTCTGCTTTCAAGCATGCGTCTAGGCAAAGTTAGGCTCCTGGCTTTGCACCTCTGCCCAATTGATCCCAATTGCTCCGAACAGCCCACTAACAGGTGTGTCCTTATCAGCATCCCCTGGAGAAACCACACTGGTGGCCTGAGCTACAGTCACCATCCAGTCCCTCCTCTCCCCTCTACTCAGAAGTGGCCCTGAGCCTGCTGTCACACGGGCCTGAGCCACAGTCACGAGGACCTAAGGGAGCTCCAGGGGGCTTCAGAGGACCATTTTGCTCCCAAATAAACACAAGTGCATGAGACTTCACAGAATGGAGGCAGTACTCAGAATGAGGAGGGGCTGTCTGGGGGACACAGAAGCTCTGAGGAGGGGCAGGGGCAGGGCCAAGCCAGAGGAATCAGCCGTCCTCTTGGAGGGGGGCAGGGATCACTAAGTTCCTCACTGTTTCAGCTACATGTGGGAACGGCTGGAGCACGACCAGCTGACAGCAAAGCATCTCATCACACACCCGTCGAAGTAAAGGAGAAATGGACCTTCAGGGGGTGAGGCTTGCTCAGGGGTCGTCCACAGGATGCAAGAGGCAGACACAGGACCACACCCCAGGCCTCTAGACACCAAACTCTACATTCTCTCCAGCGAGTCATGTGGCCTTCTTGCTTAATCTATAAGCTTCAGTTCAGAAATTTATGAGCACTGGCTACAAGTCACGCCCTGTCCAAGGTGCCAGGAACATAGGGGAGAACCAGACATAGCCGTGGCTTTCTGGGCCGAATGTCCACCACACAAATTAACTGGCGATCCCCACTCCAGCCTGGTCCTATTCTCAGCCCTGGGTGTGCATGAAAGGAACTATTACCAACCCGTTTTGAAGTGGAGAAGCTTACAGCACTGGCGACCCGAGCATCCTGCCCGAAGCTCATGGCAGACCAAGCGGCTACCCTCCTTTGCACTCAGCCTCGCAGATGGAGACACACAGGGACCTTGGGGCCATTTCCTTTTGACAAATGAAAACAAAACCAGCCCCGACCCAGATCCTGCTCCTTAGTGGTTCAGCAAAAAGCCACTGCAGGACCTCAGTGTGACTGGATGTTTCTACCTGTGGCTGAAAAATCGGAAGGACCAAACCTAAGGTGAGTGAACTGGATACTCGGCTAAGAGGAAGCAGGATGGGGAAGCCTCCAGAGCACGAGGACCTGGAGGAGCGCTTCGAGGTCACTGGTACTGACCTCGGGAGAGGCCTGAAGGCCCATCAGCGGCAGTAGGAGAGGTGGGCCAGGGTGAGGGAGGCAAGTGTGGCTCCAGCCTGTCCACTGATAAGTGGGGGCCATGAGCAAGGGGCAGCCCCAGAGGCAGCCAGCACCAGGGAATGTGGGGCGGCCAGTGTGTGGTGGGCTGGTGGGGTACAGGCCCTCAAGTTCGGGGAAGGCTGGATGCAAGCAGAGCTGAGGGTGGGGCGGGAGTCCCTGGAGGGAGGGGAAGGTGTGCCCACTCCAGGCAGCACTGCCTCTGTATTCATCTTCACTACAGGACATTCACAAGGGAGGGTGCAGGCCCCCCCAGCATGAGGCGACTGAACCAGAAGGTCAAGGGCTGCAGAGGATGAGGCTGAGGAGCGAGAGGCCAAGGGAAGTCAAGGCTGAGCCAGGAGAAGCCGAGAGAGGGAGAGCAACGCATGGTCAGGACTCAGGACATCCCCTGGCTGGGATCAGAGGTGGGACAAGATGCTGCTGGGGTAACCATCACCCAAGACAGAGGTGGAGACCTCTGCCAGCTGATTGGAGGGCTGGGGCATGTGGGAGCCCCGAGTCACCAGAGATGGAGACAGCCATTGGGCGGTCCACCACTCGCTGCTGAAACATCTTTAAAGGCGGATCCCTTCAGCCTGTGGAACAATCCAGTGGACAGTGACATAAAACACGAGATGAAGGAGCACCCCCAGGCTGCTGCAGACACCAGCCGCTCCAGGACTCGCACCGTGGTCCATGCAGTCAGAATTCCAGCCGCCTTGAGATTCTGCTCTTTCCGGGGAAGCTGAGCGGAAGGCGTGGCTCTGCGGCTGGGGACACCAGTCCAGGCTGGGAGGGTGTGAGAGGGGACACAGAGACGTGTGTCTGCTGCTACCACCACACGCC